>NW_023605305.1:23328747-23662271 GCF_014898055.3 Talpa occidentalis | reverse complement strand
TGTTAATGTCTAAGAACTCTGCTGCACCCTAGGTCTTGAAGATTTTCTCCTATGTTAACTTCTAATTTGTAGTTTTACCCTTTGCATTTAAAGATGTGCTTTATATTGAGTTGGTCAACTTTTGTATATGGTGTAAGCTTTAGATTGAGGTGCTATTTGTTTACTTGGATGTCTAATCACTCTAGAACAACCTGTTGAAAAGACCTATTCCTTCACAGATATATGATTTGTAGGTAGATAAATATATTGCATTGGGAGGTTATATTGATTTTCTTGGGCTGCCATAACAAAATACCATACATTGTGTAGCTTAAAACAATAGAACTATATCACCTGAAATCAAGGTATCACCAGGGTCATGCTCCCTCTGAAACCTGTGGGGGAAATCCCCGCCTCTCCTAGCTTTTGGTGGTGGTGATGCCCTCCACACATGGAGGGCGTGTCTGTGGTCCTCCTTGGCTCGCTGCTGCCCTCCTTGGCTCACTGCTGCTGTGCTTCAGCCTCCGCCTCCACTGCTCTCTTCATCTGTCTGTCTCCTTCTTTTTTTTTTTAAAAAAAAAAAAGATTTATTTTTTTATTTATACAAGAACCAGGGCATAGGCCAGATTCGTGGGAGGGTGAGAGGATTCACCAAAGACAGAGCAGGGAACAGAACAGGCAGACTGACGAAATACACTGCTGAGGGGAGCAGCAGGCGCTACAGGAGAGCTCTGCTGCACCATGTGGGACCCTCGCTGGCTGGCTGGGATCAAACCGGCGCTGCAGAGGCTGTGGACAGCTTCACAGCGCTGAGCTCAACCGCCTGCGCCACCAGGGGAGGCCCTGTGTCTCTTCTTGTAAGAATACAGTCATATTGGCTGAGTGGAGCTCTGTGTTCCAAGAGGACTTCAGCTTATTCCATCTGCAACATTCTTGTTTCCAAGTAAAGCTACATTCTCAGGTGCTGGAGGTTAGGACTCCAAAATATATATTTTTTGGGAAATATCTGACTTATTGCAGTGCTTTTTTTTTTTTTTTAACCTATTCCAACTTTGTCAGCCTTGGGGGTTGGCTTAGGAAGCAGGAAGCAGTGATGACACCTGTAAAAACTAGGACTGACAAGGCTTAGTGACATACTCCCCTCCCTGCCTCCTACCTGCTTCTGTGGTTCCTGTTTTCCAACCTTCTACTTCTGTTCTTGCACATGTCACTTTTACCTGCCCTGGGAAGCTTTGCAATGCTCCATCTTCGACACTCCTGTTTCCCTCCCAGCTTGATTTCAGCGTGTGGAGTCAGCTCTGTCCTGGTTTCAGACTAGAGAGAGACATGAGAGCGTGAATAACCTGTTCACATCCTCTGCCTGTTTTTGCAATAGCGTCTTGCCAGGTTTCTCTCTAACATTCTTGTCTGTCCTTCATGGTGATGCCCTGGTCACTTTCCCCAAACACAGATTATGTCAGATTTTGCCCTTCCTAACACATTTATAGTGGCCAGAAGAAAGTCAGAATATCTAGGTTGCCTTACATTATCCTCCACTGCCTGGTCCCATTGCCTTGCTTTTCTTTTTTTCTTTTTTCTTTCTTTCTTTTTTTTTTAAGGAAGCATAACCTTCTTTATGAATGTTCAAAAAAGAAATTATACATGGAGTTAGGGGGAAAGGATATGTTTTTTTATAACCTCTTTTTAAAGGTATGACATATACATGTACAAATTTAATGTATATAATGTGAATTTGGAGAGAAGCATACATTGTGAAACCATCACAGTCAATGCCAGCTCCAGAAGTTTCCTTCCACCCCTTGCCTTTCTTGCTTTGCTTTTTTTTCTAGATTCCTTTATAAGTAATACATCTCCATTTTCCATACCCTTGCTCTGGCAAAATGTAGGTCATGCATCAGTGGTGTCGATATCACCTAGAGCTTGTTAAAATGCAGCATATTGAGTCAGCAGATCCATGATCAAATCTGCATTTAGACAAATCCAAAGGTGATTTGTATCACATGAAGACTGAGAAGTGTTGGTCTGCACCCCAGCCCAGTGTCCTCTACCTGATTGCTCATCAGAATCACCCACAGAGCTGGATATGTCCAAAGCCATCCAGATTCCACCCAGATCTACTGAATCAGAATCTCTGGGGATATGGCCCTGAGATCTGTTTTTTTTCCTCCCTTTCTGTTTAGTGTATAATTGACATACAATAAATTGCACACATTTATTTTTAAATTTTTTATTGAGGTAACATTGTATTATAACATTACATAAGTTTCAAGTGTAACCATGCATATTTAAAATGTACAATTTGACAAGTTTTGATATATGTATATAATAATGGAACTGTCACTACAATAAAAATAAAGAACATAATATCCATTATTCTCCAAAATGTGAACAACCCTAGGGAATCCCTCCCTCCTGCTTCTCCCTGGCCCTCCCCTATATTTCCCTGCCAACTACCTTCTGATCTATTTTCTGTCATTACCAATTAGTTCATATTTTCTAGAATTTTTTAATATATGCAGTAATAGAATATGTACTACTTTTTGGTTAGGTTTCTGTCACTCAGAATAAGCATTTTGAGGTTTATCCATATTGTTGTTTGTATCGAAAGTTGCTCCTTTTTTACTGCTGAGGAACATTTCACTGTGTGGAAATGCCACAGTTTGTTTATTATTTTGCTGATGGACATTTCGGTTGTTTCCAGTTTGGGGCTATTACAAATGAAGCTACTATAGATGTTTGTGCATAAGTCTTTGTGTGAACAATTGTTTTCATTTTTCTTGGGTAAATACCCTGGAAATGCAATGGCTGGATCCTATTATAAGGGTATGTCTAACTTTTAAGAAACTGACAAACTATGCCTTAGTTTGTTTTGGAACTCAGTTATCTGGATAAGTTTGATCCTTTCTGGTAAAATTTGCTAAGTGAAACTGTTCTGAGTCATGTTCAGTGCTAGTTATTTCCTATTATTAATGCTGCACTTTTGAGTATACTTTGCCCTGTGTTCCCTGATTACAAGGTTTTCTTTTTTTTTTAAATTTTCTAGAGGCATGTCTTATTTATTTATTTATTATTTGTTTGTTTGTTTGGTTTATACATGCACTGGGTACAGTCAGAAGCGCGGGAGGGTGAGAGAATTCACCAGAGCCAGAGCGGGGAGCAGAGCAGGCAGAAGGACCGAAGGACACTGCTGAGGGGAGCAGCGGGCGGCAGGAGAGGTCTGCGCACCATGTGGGACCCTCCTCTGGTGGCCAGGGAGCAGCCGGGGATTGAACCGGCTGCAGAGGCTGCAGGCAGCTTCGAACCCAGCGCTCAACCGCTGCGCCACCGGGGAGGCCCTACAAGGTTTTCTTATTTGGAAAATTACTCAGCCTTTCTGGGGGCTGTGTGAGCAACAGGTCATCTTCCTCTTACTCCTTCTTGGTTCACTCCTTGGTTTGGGCAATTTTGTTACATGTTCCTCTTTGTGTAACCCTCTCCTCTTTAAACTCTGTCCTGTGAGCTTTAGTTGAGGAAACTATCTTATCATCTTAAATTTTACTGTGTTCTGCTTGAATTCCCCTTCAGGCACTGCAGCCTATAATCTCTCTCAAGGCAGTAAGCCAGCAAGTGGACAACTCATCTTATTTATTTTTACTCTAGGGTTCACTGTCCTTTGTTGTCTGATGTCCAATATCTAGAAGGCCATTGGTTATTTTTTTTTTTCTAGCGCTTTAAGCTGTTTTAATCAGGTGGGTAAATCTTACCCTTGTTACTCCATTATGGCCAGAAGCAAGCATTTTTGTCTGTATTTTATCTTTTTTTTTTTTTTTAAAGACTATTTATATAAGAACAGGGGTACAGGCCAGAGATGAGGAGGGTGAGAGAACCCACCAAAGTCAGAGCGGGGAAAAGAATAGGCAGATGGACCAAAAACACTGCTGAGGGGAGCAGCAGGCAAGACAGGAGAGGTCTGCCACACCAAGTGGGTATCTCCCTGGTCGGCCGGGATTCAAACTCGCACTGCAGAGGCTGTGGACAGCTTCACAGCGCTGCGCTCAACCCGCTGAGCCACCAGGGAGGCCTTGTATCTGGATTTTAAAAATAAATTACATATATGACAAAGATGCAACTACCCCATCAAATTCAGGTTAACATCTGAAAACCACTATTCTACCCATAAAAAAGAAAACCACTGCCGTAACCCTATTAAATGACTTCTCTCCGATCTCAGTCATCCATATTCCTTTGTGTCTGTGTCTTTGCCTTTCTACTTTCCTATGTCTTGAATACCTTCTTGCGTTTCCAAATCTTTTAGATTCCTCAGAGTTTTTTTTTTAAAGATTTATTTATTTTTATACAAGAACTGGGGTACAGGCCAGATTCACGGGAGGGTGAGAGGATTCACCAGAGACAGAGCGGGGAACAGAACAGGCAGACTGATGAAATACATTGCTGAGGGGAGCAGTGGGAGCAATAGGAGAGGTCTGCTTTGCCATGTGGGATTCTCTCCGGCTGGCTGGGTTCGAACCCATGCTGCAGAGGCTGTGGACAGCTTCACAGTGCGGCGCTCAGCCACCTGTGCCACCAGGGAGGCCCGATTCCTCAAAGTTTAATACAAAGACTCTTAGAGAAGCAGAATTATTTTCCAGTGAAAAAGTCATTCCTTCCTATGTGCTTCCATAGCAAATTTATTATACTTTTTATTTTTCAAGTTTATTACATTTTTTCATCAGAGTAGTTGTTAAAATATGCATCTTATGGTAATTGTTTGCTCATCCGATTATAAGCTCCCTAGGGTCACTTTGTCTTTTGTGTATAAAGTAGGTATTGTATTGTATCTTAGGGAATGAAGGAGGGCTTTAAAAGCAAGAGATCAAGTAATAAGCAGTACAGAGAGAACATCTTAGAGTTTTAAAGGTTGTTTTAAAGTTTTGTGTTGGTTTATATGATCTAAGATGGGGTAAGCACATAGATTTTGTTTTGTTTGGTAAATCTGATTGAATGGTATGTTGAGAAGGATTCTGAGGCCACATCTTGACTCTGTGAGAAAGTTGCCATTAGATAATAAAAAGTTAGAATATCTCAGGTATTTTTGACTAAATGTGTGGGATATTTTGACCAAATAACTAACATATATAATTCATGTCTGGCAGGGTTTTAAGTGTGATGCACATATCAGTTCCTTTCCTTCCCCTGGCAATCCATGGAGGTCAGTTCTTTTAAAACCCCATTTTCTAGGTAAGGAAATTAAGGCACACAGAATTAAGAAACTTACTCAAGTCACAGACCTAGTAATTCTGGCTCCAGAGACAGTGCTCTTGTCATCAAAAATTTTATGTTTCAGAAAAATTGAGGTAGCTAGCACTCATCGGTATAATTCTGTATATGGACAAAGTTAATTTGCTGTTTGTCAATAATAATGATCCAAGCTCCCCACATTTTTACCTTAGATTACAAAGATTTATCTTTTTTTTTGGTAAAGATTTATTTATTTATGCATATAAGAACTGGGGTACAGGCCAGAGGTGTGGGGGATGAGAAGATTCACCAGAGACAGAATGGGGAACAGAACAAGCAGATCTATTGAAATATACTGCTGAGGGGAGCAGCAGGCGAGACAGGAGAGGTCTGCTGTGCCATGTGGGTAGCTCCCTGGTTGGGGATCGAACTCATGCTGCAGTGGCTGCAGACAGCTTCATAGGGTGCATTTTAACCCCATGCACCACCAGGGAGGCTCTACAAAGCTTTATCGTTTATGATTTCTGATCTGTTGCTTTTATTTCTTTAGGATCCCTTGCCAGCTCCATCTTTGACCCACTCAAATTTCTTGTGGGTGCTTCAGGAGGAGTCTATGCTCTGATGGGAGGCTATTTTATGAATGTCCTAGTGGTAAGAACTTTGGGAACACAATCTATGGACCCCTTTAAAAAAAACAAAAACTGGTATTTGCTCCAGGAAACCTTCACTTATCAAATTTATGAGCACTCTTTTTCTTTTAGAGAATTGTAGAGACACCAGAGTTTTCCTTTCATATTTTATCTTTATTCTGCCCCCCATCTCAAAAGTTATGGTTACTAAATAAAATCTTATTTAATTTTTAATTTTTATTGAATATTACTTTAAAACATTATATAGAATTCAGGCATACATTCCATACCTGCATGTGCATTATGAATGCCACCTAAATAAAATTTTACATTGAAAAATAGAAAGTCAAAGTTCTGATGATAGTATCAGTTAACAGTTGCTATATATCTTTTCAGCCCTTTTTCTCTGTGTATTCACAATCCTACCAATATTAATGCTACAAAATGGAATCAGCCTTACATATGCTGTTCTACATTGTAACATAGAGCATCCTGACCCAGGTTTGTACATAGAAGCCCACCTCAGGCTTTTTAAATTTTCTGCAGTACCTGCTGTATAGGTGGATCATGATTTATGGACTCCTTCACTGAAAAAAAATTGTGTTGATTCTAGCTGTTCAGATTTACAAATAATGCTATTAGAAATGTTCTTTGACATTTGTTTTTTTCCATTTGTGTTTTTTTTTTTTTTTGGTAGGATAAATTCCTAGAAGTGTATTTAATAGATGAAGGATTTAAATTTTCATAGTGATGTCAAACAGCACACCATTGTACATTCTCATGGGACAGTGTGTGAGAATGCCAACCACTTTTTAAAACAGGCAAAAATCGTAACTTGCTTTTAATCCTTTAACTATGAAAGCATACTTAAAAAATTTTCTCCTAGAGGCAGTATAAAATTATGAAAACTTTTCCAAATATAGAAGTCATTTAGAAAAATGATTTTCAAACTTCGGGTTGTAACCCATTAGTGGCTGTGTGCTCATTTTTAGGGACTGTGCCCAAAAATTAAACAAAAAGAAAAGAAAGTGTTATGTTAGCAATACCGCTGATAAAGAAAAGAGAGTGATAGAGCAGGCTGTGGGATGCAGGATGCTGCTCAAGAGCAAGATCCTGGTCTTTTTATTGATAGAGAAGGGTGGGTTAAACTGAACACTGGATTTTGGGCTTCAGGGAGAGCAATGATACACATGTGCTCATGGCTCCAATCTTATTAACAAGGCATTCCTCTGATCAGTCCCTGGGGTGCAAAGCATATCAGTCACCAGCCCCCTGGCATTCCCAGCCAAACCTCGGGGCTGTATACTTATTGCCCAAGGGCGATCAAGTATCCTGCTCTCTGTCTAACTTGAAAGGAGCTTTGTATGCTCTACCCACAAATGAGAAAAAGACAAAAAAATCCAGTATGTATCAGGGTAGTAAGGGTAAATATTGTTTTATTGTTTATTATAGGATTGTTATGGATTGGATTATTTCTACTGTAAGTCACAGTCACAACAGTTTGAAAACAGTCAATTTAGAACAAATGTAGCGATTTCAGCATCTTTACTCCTTGGAAAGAGTTAGTAACTGAAACTGATAGGAAACTGATAGGAAAAGTAACTCAATAAATTAAAATAGAAGTGTCTTTCTGACTCAGTTCTCTAGTTACACACCAGGTTGCTGTGAGCTAGATGGAAAGTTAAAATCAATGTCTATTTACCCAACATTTTCAATTTTTTGACAATTACCTCAAAAAACTAAGGTAATACTGAATTTTAGTAAGTCTTTGCTAACCCCTATACAGAAAGAGGATAGAGAAATATCAAGTGAACATTAACCAAAACTAAACAAAACCAACCTGGGGAATATTTCATCAGACTTAGTTTTGACAGCATTTTTTTTAAAATCTATTGATGCATTAAGTGTTGATCCTAAATTACTTTATATTTTGGTTATGTACTGCTAATAAAATTGTGTCTAGTTTCTCCCATGGGATGAAATACCATGTTGCCTTTTGTTCTCCAAAGTGTAACAGCATTGTACTTCCTAAAGGCATTTGAAAACTGAGCTGTTACACCAGTGCATTGATTTGTAATTATTTACCACTCCAACTTGATTTTAAGTGAACAAGGAGATGAAGAGGGAGTAAGGTTGAGGTTTCATTTGCCAATAAAGATAAAGAGCTTATATTAGTGTTATTTATCTCTTTTGCAAGAATTTTCGAGAAATGATTCCTGCCTTTGGAATTGTCAGACTACTGATCATCGTCCTTATAGGTAAGTTTGTTCTGTGAACATTTCACACTTCAGTTTTATGGGTTGTTGGATCTTCGGAAGGTCTTCTCATATTTCCTAAGCACTAAAATGTAGAATGATGGCTAGCCTAGAATCAGAATGAATTGGCTGCCTTCATTACTCTAAGCAGAAAGATGGAGTTTTAGCTGCATCTGAAGTATGGTAGATTTCTGCCTAGTGACAGGCCATACAGTGGAGAAGAAAATAAAAGCAAAGTCAGGGCCAGTAATTTGTTTCTAGAACTGCTCCAGCTAAAGCTGTATACACACAGGGCATGGCGGGGAGGTGGGTGGAGAGGGTGAGGTTTGGGGGGGTGGGAATGTAAGGGGAGTAGGGAGGTGGTGGGGGCATAGGCTGACCTGTCAGACTTGAAGGCAAGACAGAGGTGACATTTGATAAAGCCTAATGTTTTGACTGTCATATGGTAAAGAAAATTTTGCTAATTGGTATCAGGAGTTCAATTATCTCTATTGTTGGAAGAGGGACTACTGCCTCTGAGGAAAGAGACTCAACTGAGTTTGTGAACAGCCTAATGGTCAAAACAATAATTCACTCTGAGAGAAAGGAAATCACTTGTTTACAGTTTATACCATTTTGTAAATAAGTTTTTTTTTTCCATAAGAAATTCAGTGAGTGAATGCTATGAGTGTGGAGAGGCGAACAGGCAAGTGGCTAAGGAGCAGAGCAGAGCAGAGCTGCTGCCTGACTTGCCAACCAGAGCAGAGATAAATCCTTGGATGAAAATGTTGTTTCTCAAGTCACCTGGGCCTCCAGTCAGTCTGCTTCTCTTCTGTGATGATGGATGGCTTTTGTAAAATGAGTGTCAAACCCTTGATGGAGAAATGGTCTTAATACTCTTAATATGCCTCAGTGTTGGAATAAAAACCCCTTGCTCATGCACAGGGAAGTGCCAAAGATAGCTTATGTAACCTTACATCATTTTTGAGGTGAGTGATATGTCACTGAGTGATTATATTCACAGACATCTTACAGGGTGGACAGGACCAACTAGCCGACACTCACTTGTCCCACTTCCTGGTAAACATCTCTTCTAAAAGCTCTTTGCCCTAGTTTGCCCACTGTTGAAAATGAGGCAAGTTAAAACACATACCAGATTACTAAAATACAAGTACATTTTCATTTTAAATATGTCTCCTTGGGAAAAATGTGTCCAGGTTTTTTTTTTTTGTTCAAATGCTAAGTATTCTTGGGCCTCCCCAGTGACGCAGCAGGTTGAGGACAGCACTGTGAAGCTGTCTACAGCCTCTGCAGTGCGGGTTTGATTTCTGGCCGGCCAGAGATATTCCCACATGGTATGGCAGACCTCCCCTGCCTTGCCCGCTGCTCCCCTCAGCAGTGCTTTTGGTCTGTCTGCCTGTTCTGCTCCCCATTCTGTCTCTGGTGAATCCTCTCACCCTCCTACGCCTCTGGCCTGTAACCCAACTATTGTATAAATAAAAAATAAATCTTTAAAAAATGCTAGGTATCCTTAATTGTGAAGGACAGTTGACCTGGAGGATCTCCATCATCAAGCTTTAATTGTTGGCTGTGTATTCTAGCAAAGCTCAGTAGCTTCCCTTTGGAAAAATCTCATTTTCATCCATCAAAAAAGTCTATATAAAGGGAAATCTTTTAAAATGAGTATCAGTTTTTTAGTAAGGACAATGATTTGTTTTATGAGAATAGGGGCTTCTTTTTAGGTGAGAAGACATATCTCCATTTAGACACTACCACAATTTAGAAGCAAACTTCCCTAGGAAGCAGTAAGAGCCAGGCAGAGGTATGTAGGATAGGGACAAGATAAGAGAGAAAAGGAATGGAGAAACTGACATGCGAAGGTTATAAAGACTTCTATAGAGGAGGCTTCTGTCCTGGAAGATTAAACCAGAGTAACTGTTTTCAATAAGTCAGTGCTGCTAGTTCTGGCAGTAGTTTTAAAAAGTTCTACTTTCCTGGCCCAATCTCTCTGTGTTATTTATACTGGATCAGGAAGTGCGAACCATGATTAAAATACCATATAACACATTTATCTAACATTTTGTGTAATAGTCACGTACAATTAAATTGAGTACTTGACTCGACCTCAATTCCTGTCCAGTGACTTCAGGGTCAATACTGTATTCAACGGAAAGTGAGCCAGAACACATGATCCTGGTGCTATTTTCCCAAAGGCAAGGACTCCGTCTTTTTGTCTACTAGGACACGGTGGCTCATGAACTAGAGCGCAGGGAACTAGGGTGGAATGCGACAGCTGTATGAGATGTTTCCAAGTGACGACACATGTCTGGCAGAGTTCTAGGCCAAGAAGCCCCAGAAGCGCTTTTGCGGCACAGAGCTCACTGATTTGAAGAATGTCTAAGTTTGATTCTTGCTGTCCATTGGAGACTGTGGACTCATTTCTTTTCTTGGCCCACCTTCAGTACTCCTGATAATTAGAGGCAATGAGTGTGGTGGGTGAAAGTGGAGTTTCCCAGAAGATTCAAGTCCTGTGCCTGCCTCTGAGCTGTGTGGCCTGGGGCAAGTACTTCAGCTCTGTTTCTTGATTTCTTTATATATAAAAACGTCTCACTTGGATTGCTGCACTAGTGTAATCTGGCTTGTCTTCCTGTTCCTGTGCTTACTCCCGCGTAGTCTGTTTATTTAAAGCAGCCAGAATGGTCATTTAAAAACATGCTGTGTCACTCAAAAACTTTCAAAGTCTTCCTATCACTCAGAAGAGGTCAAAATCTTTCCTGTGGCCTGTAAGTCCCCTATAAGATCTGTCCCTTGCTACCTGTTTGATCTCATTCCCTATCCCTTTGATTCCTAACTTTAGTCCAGAATCACCTGGAGGTCTTATTAAAACACAGAGCCCTCCCTTTGCTGTTTCTGGTTCAATACATCTGGGGTGTGCTTGAGAATTTTAATTTCTAATAAGTTCCCAGGTGGTGGTGC
The DNA here is from genome assembly GCF_014898055.3 of Talpa occidentalis. Taxonomy (NCBI): domain Eukaryota; kingdom Metazoa; phylum Chordata; class Mammalia; order Eulipotyphla; family Talpidae; genus Talpa; species Talpa occidentalis. Next base: position 23,651,236 of record NW_023605305.1, on the reverse strand, counting down.
TGCTGCTTCTCTTGGCTGCTGCCACCGCTGGCGTTATACTTTGCAAACCACTGAGCTGGGCAGATCAACTGCTTTGGTATTTCTAAAACACTAGGCATATTCCTGCCACAGGGAGTTTGCACTTGTTCATCCCTCAGCCTGAAAGACTTCTTTCACCTGGAGAATGACTTGCACATTCACTTCCATCAAATGTCATCTTCTCAGTGTGGTTCTCCCTGACTACTAAAATGTACACCCTACTCCCAGCATTCCCTATTCTCCTTAGCACCATGACAAACTGTATGTTTTACTTCTTTGTTTGCCTCACCCTACCAGACCATCAGCTCTATGGGACAGGGCTGTCTGCTGTGTTCATTGTTGTATCTCCACTGCCTAGAATAGTGCCTGACACTAGAATACAATCAATAAATACTGGATGAATAAATATGCAAAATGGGAAAATGGTAGTATTAGTTCACAGGGTTGTCTATTAATGAGAGGTTAAAGCATGTTAACACATGTCAGAACAGCACCTGGCACAGAAGTAGTCTCAGTATATGTTAGCTGCTACTGCTTCTGGAGAGGGAGCAGAAACACATGGTGCTGGAGCTTTATCAGGTTGTTTTTCCTTCTAGTTGGGTCAGACATGGGATTTGCTCTCTACAGGAGGTTCTTTGTCCCTGCAAGCGGGTCACCGGTGAGTTCAATTTATTATTTTCTGATGAAAAATTGTTTACCTATCATATCAAGAGCTGAGAAGTGTCATTAAATGGGACAATTCTGTTATGTAGGTCATTCAGATTGCCATTTGGAAATTAAGAAAATTCCCAAGAAAATCAGACTTTTACTTAATTCTCAGAGCCCTGACCAACTGGCTCAACTTCTCTGCAGCTGCCACATTGTATGGTCGCTGTTTCAGAGCAGGAGGGAAGGGACTGCATTGTCCACAGCGAGTAAAAAGCAAATTGAAAATTAGCAATGAAAACTTGGATCCAGATGGCTTTAAATATAAAGAAAACTGACAAAAGATTTCCAGTTTTATTGGAATCAGCCTGAATTTGGTAGTTTCTGAGTATTTATTTTGTTTCATCTATGCTTTAATTCTGACATTCCATTTGTGTGGGGTCAGATTATGCTCCCATAGAGATCCATCACAGCAACTCAACTCTTACTCTCTTGGCTGGCACTGTGCAGAAATAACATAAATGTGATGATACTCAAGGGAAATGAGGAACAATGGCTCTTTCTGGGTAGTTGGAGCATCTGTGAAATGAATTTTTTTAGTTTTTCATGTCTTAGAACATTTCCTTCTATGTGAACACAAGGCTTTATGGCTCTTTGCCTTATTTACTTCCTTGTTATTTAGACTTTTAAGACTTGTTTGACTGTGATGGTATTTGTTTTTGAGTTAGAGAGATACAACTGAAATATGCAAGTAGTATTTTCATCACTTATTTACATTCCTCTCCCCCCTCCCAAGGTGTCTTTCGCAGCTCACATTGCAGGTGGATTTGCTGGAATGTCCATAGGTTACACTGTGTTTAGCTGCTTTGATCAGGCACTGCTGAAAGATCCAAGGTTTTGGGCGGCAATTGCAGCTTATTTAGCTTGTGTTTTATTTGCTGTGCTGTTCAACATTTTCCTGTCTCCAGCAAACTGACCTGCTCTATCATAAACCAATTAATAAAGAGAGCCATCTGGGAAAAAAGCTGGAGAATCTATGAAGAAACTGAGAAGTGCCAGCAAATGCAGGGCAAAGCACCACTCAGGTCTTCAGTTCCAAAGACTGTTTATAAAAGGACTTACAGTTTAAGGAAGGGGTTTCTGAATACTAAGGGTGGGAATGAAGAGGAAGAGAAAAAAGGGAAGTGAAAATTAGAGATTAGGTCTTTTCCAGGCATTGGGTGCACATGTATGTGGCCTCTTAAAGGGATGATATATTCTGCAGATTGCTTACTAGAATCCATAATTCTGTACTATGCTGACAATAAACACTTTTCATATCTGTGTCAGACTATTAATAATCACTTTGGATCACTGTTTGAATTGATTGATCATTGTTTGAGGTGCTTTGTAGAAATTAGTGCTAATCTTTTTAACAACCCAGAATGGTAGTTATTACTCTGTATCTTAGAGTATGTGGAGACTCTTTAAACAAATCAAGTAATTTGTCTAAGAAAGGGCAGAATTTATGGTACATTGAAATCCCACACTTTCCTCCCTTCTAGGTCTAACAGTGCTATGTTCCCCAAACATTGAAGGTTAAGAGCATTATAGGAGCACAGTGAGGCCTTATTTAACATTGTCAGTAGGTTTTTAGAAGCTGGGGCTTTAAGAAAAGCTGCAGCTCTTTGAATAACATTAACTTAGTGAATTTTGTTTTTTCTCATAACATTATAATGAAAAAACCTTGAACAAAATGATGTTATTGGAGGACCAGTAGTATAGGAATAAACATTTCTGTGGGTGTGCCATGAATAGTAGACACACCTTACAGACGAAGAATGGGAATTTTCTGGATTGTTAAAGGTTTTAAGAGTGTGTCTAGGACTCCAAGGAACCTGGACTCTGGATTCTCATCCATAAGATTCTCATTCTTCACGTTGCTCTCCTCAGAGCAGGCAGGACTTATTTACAGAGGTAAATTGTCATATCTGAAAGCTTGAAGCTCATGTCCTTTCTTTGCAGACAACGCAGATTGTTGGACATTCCTTTCCAAAATAGTGGTTTTGGGTAATCCGAGCACAGGAAATAACATTTTTTTTCTTTTATCATCATTGTATTTTATTTAGAAACACCCATCTAGACATGTTGCTGTCTTCTGAAAGGAGCATACACACTTCATTCGATAAAGTGAGAAAAATATTGATAGTATCTCAGGAAAAATGGATCCGGGATTTGTTAAAAATTTGAGTATAAGAATATGGGTATGGGGTCTCCCCTGGTGGTGCAGCGGTTGAGCGCTGGGCTGTGAAGCTGCCCGCAGCCTCTGCAGTGCTGGTTCGATCCCTGGCCACCGGCGAGGGTCCCACATGGCGTGACAGACCTCTCCTGCCTTGCCCGCTGCTCCTCTCAGCAGTGTATTTCGTCAGTCTGCCTGTTCTGTTCCCCACACTGTCTCTGGTGAATCCTTTCAGCCTCCCGCAAATCTGGCCCGTACCCCGGTTCTTGTATAAAATAAATAAATAAATCTTTAAAAAAAAAAAAAGAATACGGGTATCTTCTCAGTTAAACAAAGATTTGAACAAGAAGTATTTTTTACCTTCTTACCTCAAAGCTGCTCTTTTCCCCAGTGGTGACAGCTGTCAACAACTGGGTCTGTATTCTTGCAGACTTTTTTCCTACCCAGGAGGAGCAAAAAAGGGAACAGATTTAGTTGATGGCTGACTCACTGCATTGAACTGCACTGAATCTGTTCTGCATTCCCTATGGGAAAATTTGGAGAATAAGTTGAAGAGTTTTGAAGATGACTATGATGTAACTTTTGAGCATGATTTGCTTTTCAGAATTACCTAATCTAAGAAAGGTTTGAGTTAGTCTGTTTTATTGATTTAATATACACAGAAATGATAGGTTTTATTTTTTATTTTATTTATTTTTTTTTATTAGATAATAAATTTTATTGTTATATTCCCCATACAATTGCAGCACCCCCATTCTGACCCCAATCCCTCCCCTCCCGCCCCTGCCCCCCTAAAAGTGTCTCTGGTTCATAGTTTTTTGTTGATTTTGATTTTCACTTTCTTATAGTTATTCATTTTCCTGGTCCCTTATTTAAGTTTTCTAGATTCCTGCTATGAGTGAGACCATCCGGTATTTTTCTTTTTCTTTTTGGCTTATTTCGCTGAGCATGATCCCTTCCAGCGCCATCCATGTTGCTGCAAATTGCATGTGTTTATCTTTTTTGAATGCTGAGTAATATTCCATGGTATATATGTACCACATCTTCTTGATCCAGTCATCTATTTTTGGGCATTTGGGTTGTTTCCAAAGCTTAGCTATTGTAAATAGTGCTGCTATAAACATAGGGGTGCAGGTGTTCTTTGGAATTGATGTTTCTGTGTCCTTTGGGTAAATACCTAGGAGTGGAATTGCTGGATCATATGGAAGCTCTATGTTTAGTAGGTCCAGAAATAAAAATATGGAACGCTTCACGAATTTGCGTGTCATCCTTGCTCAGGGGCCATGCTAATCTTCTCTGTATCGTTCCAATTTTAGTATATGTGCTGCCGAAGCGAGCACAGAAATGATAGGTTTTAATAAGATAAATGAGATGTGACACATATTGCTTTATAATATGATTTAGAGATCTGTTCATTTGTTTATTCTCTGAGTTGCTGAATAATGAATGTCCTCTGCTGGGACATTCAATACCATTATACCAACAATGCTAGAGGAACACCATAGTACATGCAGTATATTTTTGAGTATGTTCAATGAATGAATAATATTCCAAACACCCAGAAGCAGAAATGCTGTTTATTTTGATAGATGTAAACTGCCTTTTAAGTAGCTGTATTCATTCTTATTGACAGTACATGAGAGCAAGTTGCCTCATACTTTTGTGAAAAGAAGGTATAAATCTGAATTTACATTTTGATAGTTAAAAGTTTCATTTTAATTTATATCTCTCTTTTTAGTGGGGATCAGTGTATTTCAAATGTATTAACATATATTACATGTGACATGTAATTTGTATATAACATACAAATATGAATATATAATATATATATTTACATATATAATTTTTCCCCTTTATGACATGTCTGCCTTTAATCTGAAGGGTAGGTAATAGCAAATGGTCCAGGGAAGAGCTATTCATCTGTCATGGCCAACCTACCAGATCACTACCTCTGAACTTTCAAAGACTTATAGTACAAGATAATTGTTAACAGCAGAAAACTAGACAGAGAAAGAGAATCATGAATGGGACATGACTCACTGATAGTAAGACTGAAGATTAAGGAGTTATTATTTAGTTAGAAAGTCTTTTTTTTGCGGGGGGGGGGGTTGTTCCCTGGTGGTGCAAGGGGTTAAGACGCAGCACTATGAAGCTATCCCCAGCCACTGAACACAAGTTCAATCCCCAGCCAGGGAGGTGACCTACATGGTGCAACAGACCTCTCCTGACTTGCCCGCTGCTCCCCTCAGCAGTGTATCTCAGTCAATCTGCCTGTTCTGTTCCCTAATCTGTCTCTGGTGAATCCTCTCACCCCCAACACCTCTGACCTGTACCCCAGTTCTTACATGCATAAATAAATAAATCTTTAAAAAAAAAAAGAAAGTCTTTTTGGTACACGAAAATATCTACATTACCAAAAACAATGAAATCTTGCTGTATTCCCCAGGGGGCAAAATAACCATTAAAAGACACAAATATCTGGTGTTTTAAATTCAACACTTTGAATTGTAGAGGAAACATTTATTCAGTTTAACTGAATAACCTTAGTCTTCTAAACTGTGCTGTAATATTAGAAATATAACTATTCTTTATCTGTGCTGTCCAAATAAATAGCTACAAGGTACATGTAGCTATTTAAATTTTAGTTAAAATGAAATAAAATTAGAAACTCAGTTTCTCTGTTACACAAGCAGCATTGCAAGTGCTGAAAGGCTATCTGTGTGGATAGTAGCGGCTACTTTAATTAGATAGTACAGATAGAGTCTATTCCAATATCATTGCAAAAAGTTGGACAGTGCTGTTTCAAAAGCAAGAATGAGCCAAAAGTGAAATAGATTTTAGCTCATCATTGAATTGAACTGAATCTGCTCTACACCTACACTGGAACAAATTCAGAGAACAAGTTGAAGACAGCGGTGGTATAACTTAAGTATGATTTGCTTCCCACTTATCTGTACTAAGAAGGTTTGTGTTAATGTTTGTGTTTTAGCTAATTAAGAAAATCATCTGAAATGTTTTTGTATTTTACTTTTGAATTCTGTGGTACTATATATACTAGTACTCATGTCATTTGCTGTTAAAGTTTTTGAACTTAAGATGGATAGCTAAATAATACTGCTCCTTCAGGAAGTGTTATATTATTGTCCTTTAAGAAAAATCCTTTATTTATTTTTGTTATTATAATAGTAAGGAGTTCCTAGTTAAAAAAATTAAAATACTTGTAATTAAAAAAAATAAATCAATTGTAATCACACAGTTCAGGTATACTCATAGCTAATATTTCGGTGAATATCCTTCTAGGATTTTTTGTATGTCTCTAATATAAAAAAGTGATAATAACGGGGGTCGTATGGTTCCAGTTTATATCACTGAATATCACTGAATATCACTGAAACAGTATATCAGATGTATTTTTATGTTAGAATATGCTTATAGTTTCTACTGGTTGCAAGGTTCCATACTGTGGATGTATTATTATTTATTATGTATGATCAGCCTGATAATTATTTTGGATGTTTTTAAGTTATGATTATTATAAACAGCAACATGAATAATAACACAATTCAAAGTTCTTTGGGTTGGTGGGCCAAAGGGCATATTATTGATATGATAAAGTCAAAGAGAATTTTTTCTCTTAGGAATAGAAGTAAATCTTAGAAATTGATCCTTTTGTAAATCTTCTAAACTGTATAACACTTTAAAAAAAAGGAACTAAAGACTCTAGAACCAGTTATTTAAAAAGTCAAAACTGTCACTATTTGACTACTTAATTAAATGATTAAACTTTTAAGAGAAAACAGACAACTTCTTAGTACCTCTTTTATGCAAATTTCAGGTTTGCTGGTAGAGGAAAAATAAACTTAATAAAAACAGTGAAGAGCTAACTTTAGAGCTATACTTACTGACTGGGTCTGAATGCAAGTTCCAGCTATGTGATCTTGGGTGAGTTAAGGTGTGCCTCAGTTTCCTCATCTATAAAATGAGAGAAACAATATACCCACCTCATAGAATTTCTGTGATGAACCTGTTATGTAGCTATAGTTTCCTAATACAGTATTTTACTGTATAGCATTTCTGTTTGGATAAGAGGGACGTAGAATATACATTTATATTTTAAGTGAAAGTGAATAAAAACATTCACTTTTTAAAATCTTTCCCTTGGATTATATTCCTATTAGATATCTTAGAATATCAACCTTAATATGTAACTTACTGGTTGATAATCTGAACATTTCAACTATAACTCGCCTTAACTGATCCCTCCCACAAAAGCAAGCTATGTCTTAAATAGGTGAAAAACTCTTACAATGAAAATTCTGTAATACTACCACCACCCTAATGGCCACTTAATTCAAGTAATATCTAATAGCATTTGTGCAATACAAAATAGTTGAAATATTTTTAGTTCATTTAAGATGATAAAGATTTACAAAAGTTCTAGCAAAGTATAAGAATTTTATGAAATTTCATAAATATTACTGAAATGGATTTCTAAAAATGTTCAATAATTTCCAGAAAGAAACCAGAATTTAGGGCTCTATATGTGAGTTAGGAAACTAGACTTCTGGTGAATGTACTGTAGTATATACACACATTGATTGATAATGCTGCATAGTTGAAACCTATATAATATTATAAGCTAATGACTTCAATAAAAAATTCACTCAAAAAATGTGGAGTAATCTAAATTTCTATAACAAAAGCCTGATCTGTTTTCTATGGCTTCATCAAATGCTAGATCTTACTGAATTAGCAAATGAAACACATTCATTTCCTTTGTGTATAAATTAAAATTTAATGTCATTGACTTTCGTTATAACCTTTCAGTAAAATAATCTTACTAAGTAGATTCATAAGATCAGTCAGTTGTTTTAGGAACTTCTTTAAAATTTTCATTAAGGGGCTCCCTGGTGGCAAAAGGGGTTAAGTCTCAGCACTATCAAGCTGTGGGCAGCCACTGTGTCATGAGTTTGATCCCTGGCCAGGGAGCTATCCCACATGCCACAGCAGACCTCTCCTATCTTGCCTGTGGCTCCCCTCAGCAGTATATTTCAGTGGATCCGCCTGTTCTGCTCCCCACTTTGTCTCTGGTGAATCCTCTCACCCCCCACACCTCTGGTCTATACCCCAGCTCTTGTATACATAAATAAAATAAATCTTTAAAATTTCTCATAAAACATAACAAAACAACAGTAAACTTCAGTCAAGTAGGAAGACTTCTTTCCTAGAGGAATGCTACAGTTCTATTTTTAATAGAGAATATATTCAGCCTTACCCCAAATATCATGTTTTGTTGTTGTTTTTTCACTGATTATGAGGTCTAAACATATGTGATTTAAAAATCCTTGGGGCCTCCCTGGTGGCACAAAGGGTTAAGCATTGCACTATTAAGCAATCTGTAGCCTCTGCAGCATAAGTTCGATCCCTGGCCAGCCAGGGAGCAACCCACATGGTGCAGCAGACCTCTCCTGTCTCGCCATCTGCTCCTCTCAGTGTATTTCAGTCAGTCTGCCTGTTCTGTTTTCCACTCTGTCTCTGGGGAATTCTCTCACCCGCCCCCCAACCCTGCCCTGCATCTCTGGCCTGTACCCCAGCTCCATAGGTTTGTTTTGAGAAATAGCAGAATGGAAAAATTTATCTGCCTCCCATTTTAGGGGGTTCAGAGCTGAGATAGTAGACTAAGAAAATATGGGGGACTGGAATTTCCTTGGAGGAATTCTGGAGGAAGTTCACATCCACTCCACCATGACTGGAAAGATCTGGCTCACCATCCTGTTCATATTTTGAATGCTTATTCTGGGTGTAGCAGCTGAAGATGTCTGGAATGATGAGCAGTCTGGCTTCATCTGTAATACAGAACAACCTGACTGCAGAAATGTGTGCTAAGGCCAGGCCTTTCCTAGCTCCCTCATTAGATATTGGGTTTTGATATTTGTGTCTTCACCATCTGTTTTACATGGGCCATGCTTTATACCAAGTGAGAGTTCTGGAGAAAGCAAGACAGAGGAAGAAAGCTCAAACGAGAGGAGAACTGAGGAAGGTAGATTCTGAAATGCCTGGAGATTGGAGGAGACTGGGGCAAGAACTTTGCCGATGGAGCAAAGGAAACTAAATAAAGCTCCACTCAGAGGAATCTTACTTTGTACTGATGTGGTACACATGTTCACCCGCTCTGTGGTTGAAGCTGGGTTCATGATTGGACAGTATCTTTTACATGGATTTTACTTATAGCCTATATTTAAATGTCACAGTCACCCATATCCAAATATATGTTTTTGTCTCAAGACCAACAAAAAAGACAATATTCCTATTATTTATTCAAGTCATAGCCAGTGTTTCACTTTCCGTAAATGTTCTAGAAATTTTCCACTTAGGTTTAAAAAAAAATAAAAGGGCTTTAGGGACAATATAAATTGAAACATGAGCATAATGAATTCTATGTGAACAAGTCAAAACAAAGTCTTGCTACATATCAGAGCACATCTGCAAATTCAGTGAAGCGAATCTTCTGTACCTGTGTAATCTGTTAATAGACTAGCAAACACACACACCAGTGTGCCATAGCTTAAATTCACCTGCATTTAAGACAGATCCCACAAATCACAGTGGAAATGATAAGGTATGCGTCATGAACGAACAAGAAACTGCACTGTTAGTGAGATGTGCACACTTAGTACTACCTGTAGTCATCAACCCATTGGCTCAAGTAATAAGGAAGACACTCATAAATTATTTGGAAAGAAAGCTAATGGCAACCAGTTTAGAGAAAAAGGAGAAATTGATGACAAAGAGGCAAAAGGAACCACTGCTCTAGAGATCACTATTCTCCTCAAGGAGTTGCTATAGATCTGGACAAATGCCTGGAGCAGGCATCCCAAAGAGTTTTCTCTCCACCAGCTATAACTGCTCCTGGAAACCAAAGTGGCTTTTAGGTATGTGGGGTCCCTTCAATGAAGATAAAAACAGGGCATTATTTCCTAAAGGTGACCTCAGCAGCCAGTTCAGAGAGGACTCGATCAGAACACTTCCTCCTTCATAGGCTGACTTGCAACCATGTGACATTCCAGCACTCCTGGTTCTTTTGAGAGAGTTGTCCTTTGAATCTGAGTTGGTCAGAAACTGCAAGACTTCTACTGAATATCCTCCAAATCATTTAGTGTTGCTGACAAACAACCACATTGGTAAGTGGACTTCTACAGACCTTCAGCTTTGAACAGCTATTGTTCTTTTAGGCATTTGTACATTATGGTAGAGATAGCCTTGTGGAGCAGAGAGATAACAGGTAAGAGCAGTTCTAAAGGCCTGCCATTAAATCCAGACACGGATACTTTTCTAGGATTCCCTTCAGAATTCTTGAAAGTTAATTTTGGGAAAATTGTCATGTTCAGAATTGAGGCTAATTGGTTTGGAGCCGGGTTTTTCCTTGAAGGGATTACAGTCTTAATTGTTCTTGGGGTATAAAATTCCTCCTTTAGTTTAGTTACCAATCTTTCACTTCTGAAAGATTAAACTTTGTTTGCCCTCAGGACTTCGGTTTCCTGATATGTCTAGAGTATAGTTAGGTAGGCTATCTGAGAAATAAAAAATTAAAAAGTTTAGTGGCTTTCTTTCAGTTTATAGTATCTTAATTCAGTGCCCTGATTGAAGTCTTGCCTCTACCACTCACTAGTCACTAACCTCCCCTTACAGGGCTGGTGTGAGGGCTAAAATATGAGACATGTGTTTAACACAGCGCTCTGCACAAAGTAAGAGCTCAAAGTGCTATTATTAGCACGTTACGGCTCTCTCTCCAGAGAGGCCCGCGTCCAGCCAGCTACAAAGCAGATTCCAAAAGTAAAAGCTGGAACCGAAACACTCGATCCGAAACAACTCCTCAAGCTACTGAAAACCCAAAACCTGACTGTCGTGCGCACATTTTTAGGACGAGTGTCAAGAAGCCAGCACAGACAGGCCACCGCAGCTGCCGCGGTCCCGCCACCTACTAACGTCCGACACCTCCCGCCGCTCGAGTCTTTGCGTTCCGGAGCCCCACAGGCCCCGCCCCCGACGCCACCCCCATTGGGTGCCCCACCTGGACACTTGTCCCGGGTTACCAAAACCTCGCCCCTCTCTAAGCAACCGAACCGCTGAGGGGACCGGAAGAGGAAGGAGAGGTGCCGCTCCCAGAGCCCGAGGGGCGGGCACACGCAGCCTCCCTTGGCTCAGCCCACTAAGGGGCACTCAGAGCGTCCTGGTCGCCATGAAAACAGGCCACACCCCGGCGATCCAGGCCCGTGATTCGCAAGTGCGCAGGCGCACGTGCCCTTCCGCGCATGAGCAGTGCAGCTCAGAGCCCGCCAGCCACGGTCTCGGGCGCCAGCTACGCGGCTGCCGCTGTCACTATGGCCCATTACAAAGTGAGGGGGGCGCGGCGTGGCTGGGGGCATGTGGGCGGTAGCCAGCCGCTGGTCGGCTCGGGGTGGGAGTGGGGGCGCGCGCGCAGGTTTTGGGGGTCTGAGGTGGCGAGGCGAAGGAGGGTCGCCGGACTCCCAGCGCCTTCACTGCTCCGGCCCCCGGGCTTCGACCACTGACCCGCCGTGTCTCCTCAGGCCGCAGACTCGAAGCGCGAGCAGTTCCGGAGGTACTTGGAGAAGTCGGGGGTGCTGGACACGCTGACCAAGGGTGAGCATGGGCTGGGAGTTTGTCTCTCGTGCCCTCGTCGTACTCCTCGGCGCTGCGCCCTGACGGGCTATGGCGTGGACAAGGAGGGGGAACAGGTGGGGCCCGCCCGGGGTCCCGTGAGGTGGGCCTCGGGGTTTGGGCGGGCACCAGCGCACGCCTGGCAGCCGGACGCCGCCCGAGGGGGCTACCTGCCTCACCCTACCCCTCTCCCGGCGGGCAGGGAAACTCTTGCAGCTGTTGCAAAGTCTCTCCAACTTCCGTTGGTTTGCTTCGAGCAGCCGCAGTGGGCATGTTTGCTGAAGACCTTGAGGTCCCAATTCCTTCCGCCTTATAGTTTTTGCAGACCCTCGAAATCCTGTTAATGAACAGGTTTGTCCCTCAAACAAAAGGCAAATTCGAAAAATGACCACATTTGAGCGAACCTAATTCCCAAAGTAGATGATTCATCAGTCAATTTGGCCGTGTCTTTTCAACCCCCTTTTCATAGTCTTTATCAAGTCCCATTTTTTGCAGATTTCAAAGTAGAATTTCAGCTAAAGAATTTGAGGGCTTGTCTAAATGTTATATTGTTTTCACTTTTTAAAATTGGAAGTGTCTGTTACACTGTATCTCTTACTCTGAGGCTCAAGATCTAAGGAGATAAGGTGCTAGAAACTAGGGTTTCAAGAGGTAGTTGGGACACTGCTTATTTCAAGAGCACAGCAGCGAACAAGCTCGCTTACCTCATTGATTCATACTTTTTTTTTAAAAGATTTATTTATTTATGCATACAAGAGCTGGGGTACAGGCCAGAGATGGGGGTGGTGGTGGTGGTGGTAGTGGTGGTGGTGGTGGTGAGAGAATTCACCAGAGACAGAGTGGGGAACGGAACAGGCAGACTGACTGAAATACACTGCTGAGGGGAGCAGCTGGCCAGACAGGAGAGGTCTGCTGCGCCCTGTGAGCTGCTCCCTGGCCAGCCGGGGATGGAACTGGTGCTGCAGTGGCTGCGGATTGCTTCATAGTGTGGTGCTTAACCCCTTGGGCAACCAGGGAGGCCCTGATTGAGACTTTAAAGGATGTGGAACAGAAGAGCTGGCAGGGATGATAACTAGGATTCATATAATTAGTAAGTTCCTGGGAAATAACATGGTGACTGCTCTTTGACCAGAACAAAGGTTAGGAGAAAATTTTGGGAGAACAGCAGCTTCCAAGCATGGGCTGGTGATTTTGAATTGCTCTTACCTTGGGTTCAGGGACTAATTTTCCTGTAACTTTGCAAATAAATTTTCAGCAAACTACTCTACGAAAAGGCAGTGCTCTATGGTCTCTGGTAATGTCACAGATACTTGAAATTATATCAGGTACCCTCCCCTTAAAAAACTCCACAAGTTCATTTCTTTCATTTGACCATTTTATTCAGGTTTCTGTTGGAGGCAAAGAAAGGGGAAGGGGGGAGAAGTAGTCCTTGCTCTAAATGAGCTCATATCCTAGTTGGGGAAGACAGATAATAAATACATAGTGTTAGTAAGTGGTAAGTGTGATGAGTAAAATAGAAAAGTAAGGGAATAAGGAGCAATGGGTATATCATTTTATATAGCTGGTGTGGGGGGGAGGCATTTCTTAAGAAGTAATATTTGAGCAGAGACCTGAATGAAATACTCTGTATGTCCTGAGTTCCAAGAAATTTAAAGAGGCCAGAGTGGTTGGATGGAATGAGAAAAGAAATAGAAAAGGGCAGAGAAGTGACCAGTATGTCAGGTAACTAAAGATGTAAAGCCATGTGGCTATACCTGGATTTTCTATCTTAAGAAACTCAATCTCACTGGATTTCCAGCTTCCTAAAAATAACATTAGACAGCTTCATCTAATATCTACTGATATTATCTATTTAAAATTTCATTTCAGCTTCAAACGTAGGTACTTTACATAGACTTAATTTATAATTATTATCCAGCTATTTCTAAGAGGATTTGAATCTGCTTCTAATATTGAAACACCCTAGGACAAGACAGCTAAAGATAATTATTTGAGAAAGAGAAATTTTAGTTATTTTGAGCACTATATTAATCTCTAAAGATCCTGATTGCTAAGGCAAAAAGGGGAATTGGGTATAGAGTTTCTGTCTGATTAAAAGGAAGTGTATTTTATCTATATAAAAGCACAGGAAACTTGACATTTACACTATGTTCTGTAATTATCAACCCTGTACACTGATAGAAGTTTAGAAGCTGAAAGAAAAGGAGTCAGGGAAGAAAAGGAAGAAAGGTTGAGTATTTTTGTCTTAGAAAATTAGGATTCAGTAGAAAGCAGTGGAAGTTAATGGAAGATGAAATAAGTTTGAGCATATAATTTTTTAAAAAAGGTAGTAAGTAGAGGAATTAAAGAGTACTATAACAGATAATGAAAGGTAAGAGTAGAGAATAGTGGTGATGCAAATACACCAATTTCTTAAAAATAGTGCTGCAAATATATTTCAAGAGAGGAAGAGTAAATAACTATCAGAACTCAATGCTAAAAGTAGTTGCCCATTTGAATTTTTCATACTGTCTTTATTATTTTGATGAGTTATTAAAACTAAAAAAAGAAAATAATGCAGTTTACAACAGTAGTTCTTGGGGTCAGTTTTTGGGTGTAGTTAACATATTCTGGCTTTTAACAGCATTTTCAAAGGGTTGCATACAGAAAAATACTAATTTAACCAGTGGTTTAGAGAGACTTTTGAGTAGTAAATTCTAGGAGTAATTACTCAATAGAAGAAGAGCAAGGTATTGCGGACATGAACTACTGGATATGAAACCACTAAAGCATACATTTTAATGTTGATTTGAACATGCTAATTACAGGTAAAGTTTTTGGCTGGTGGTTATTTAACATGCTGTACATGAAACATCAATCTTGAAGAACATTTTGAATTCAAAACTTTTCCAGTGATTTCTATAGCCCTATTGATTCTCTCCTAAATTTCCTAAATTTTTCTCAAATGTAGCTATCTTCTTTCTACTCCTCTTTCACTCTAGTGCAGATCAGCTGGATTACCACATTAGCTTTCTACTTCTCTTTCTGCCTTTACCCTGTCCCACATATAGATCTTTCACGCAGCAGTAAAGTGATCCTGTCACTGTCTTGCTTAAAATTATTATATGCCTGTTGTTGTTAGAATCAAAGTCCAACTGAACCTGCACGACTTCTACTCCCTGACAATCACTGTTCACAACTCCACGTAGCCATACTTGAATTTTTCAGTTCCTCATTATGTTATTCTCTTGTTCTTCTCCCCACCCTTGCTATTTATTTTATCTGAAACACTCCTTGCCTAGAACTCAGAACTTATTTCACTTCCTTTTGGAAGCCTTCACTGGTGTCCTAGGCTGAGTTAGGTTTTCTTTAAATGTCTTCCCATAACCTACTGTCCTGTATTGCCACTTGAAAACACACACACACACACACACACACACACACACACACTTTTGTACAGTTCATTGCATATCTTTTGCAGTAGGCTATAAATTCCTTGACAAGGGACCTTGTCTGTCTTGTTCATTATTGTATGGATAGTTCTAGAAATATACTTGGTAAATCATAGACATGTAATACTTACTATGTTATGGAATATAATTACTACGTTATGGAATACAATTTTAGCCATTCAAATTTAAGACTTTAATTGTTGCTTTTTCTGCCTTTTAATTTGCAGTATTGGTAGCCTTATATGAAGAACCAGAGAAACCTAATAGTGCTTTGGAGTATCCTTTCATCTTCCAAGTCAGAAAAAGGCATTATTTTTTGAATTCTTATTTTTTCACATAATAATAACCTTTAAAACATTTATTGAAAAGTTACTTTTGAGTTTTTGAATGATCTCGAGGTAAATACTGGTGGTAGGGTGGGGTGACTGATCAGAGATACTAATGCCACTCTGGGCTATTTCATTAGTTTCAATCAGTTCGAGAAGCATATTCTTAACTTCAATATTAGTTTTTTAAAGCATCACTTAGGAGCTGCTACCCCAGAAAATCCAGAAATAGAGCTACTTCGCCTAGAATTGGCAGAAATGAAAGAGAAATATGAAGCTATTGTAGAAGAAAATAAAAAACTGAAAACAAAGGTAAAGTTTTTAAAAGAATTTGTTAAAAATCATCTCGCCTTTACTGATTAAATGATCAAAACCTCACCAAAATGTAAAGTAAACTACAGTAAAGTTAACTACAAGGTCAAACTGATGACCTGTCTAGAAAACCACGGATGAATTGTAAATAGGATAAGCAAAGTGTGGTCAAGAAGAGGTTCTTGGGAACCTGCATCAGCAAAAAAAGATGAGCATATTGGTTAATGCTGCTTATAATAATGGAGATTTCTGGGAGTCTTAAGCAGTTCTGATTTAAGGAGGTCAATCTTACGGCCACCCCCTTCTTGAATGGCACTTGTCAGCTGTGCAGTGCCCAATCTGTATAGTTGTGTGTGGTGTCCCTGGGTTAATGTAGCTCAGTAAATTTATTTGCACTTAATTTTGTTTAGTACTGAAGCTTTTTCTTAGTTCAGACTCCTGTCAGATTTTTCATAAACTCTTACCTTTGAGGTTTTAGCGCATTCTGAATTGCATAATGCATTTTACATTACACTAGGCATTTCTCATAATGTGTTTTATCTTCTCAACAACTTTTTGAGATAAGTGAGACAGGTACACAGATCATTTTATAGGTAAGGAAATTAAAATACAATGGAGTCTAATTAGCTTCTCAAATCCAATAGTTATTTGGAACAACTCAAATCACTGCTTAGTGACTTGCAGAGAACCACAACTTGGCATAGAGAAAAGACAGTATCTTAAATTATCCAATAAACCACAAAGTGTGAAGGCCAACTCTGTGGCATCTTTTAAGTCAAAGACATTAGCTGCTCTTCAGTGACTGGCTAGATGAATATATGTCACATAATTCTTTTTTCTACATTTTAGGAGAAAGTTCAGTAAACTTTTGGTAGAGAGGAAGAAAGTAGCTTATGATAAGCCACATCATGGGGAAGATCTAGATTACTGCATGTCAAATATTTGAACAGTCATGAATTGGAACCACATTTTAGTTTCTCAGTAATTTTTAAAGGTTTATATGAAAAAAGCTTTCATTAGATTTGATTGTATTTAATCTTATTGAATGGTTTAAAAAGGATAGGCTATTAATACTTATTCGGTAATTAAAATGAATATAATAGTTAACTTTTGTGTCAATTTAGAATAAAATTCACCTAAACTCCTCTGTCTTTGCCCCATAGCTTGCTCAGTATGAACCACCTCAGGAGGAGAAGCGTGCTGAATAGGATTCTTCTCAGTTGAAAAGACACTGAAAAATGGTTTTGTATGACTTGAATAGTTTGTATAGTATATAATCTTTTCAAACAGATGCTATAGAACTCTTTTAATATGTTAAATTCACCGATCACACTTTAACTGTTATAAAACACATAAACTTAGAATCACCAATAAAAACTCAATATAACTTTCTTTGGGTCTTAAAAACAGGAGAATCCAAAGCGAATCCTGAAAAAAAATCTGAACACAACCATCTAATTCATTACCTTAAAAGACATTCATCAGTCTGACTACGAACGATGGTGCTGGTTGTACTTAACCAAGGAAGTTTAGCAGGGAGCTTATTCCTTGGTTTAATTCAGGATATGAGCACAGGTACAGTCATTCTCTAATATGAAGATGACACTGTTTATATTCTCTGTAGGCAGCTGGAAAGATCTGTGTGACATGAGATGCTTTTGCATGGGTTCCCACGAATCTTCTGCTCGTTTATGTAACGCGGAACAAATAACTCTTCTTTGCCACCACTTTGCCTTAGATAACTGTGTGTGTGCCAGTTTGAACTCTGACACCACGTTTTCCTTCTATGCAATCACACCCTATCCGATAATGTTGCCTTGCTTTGCTCTGTGCTTCAGTGGCTTTAGTTGCACATTGGCCTTTCTGTGTTGTTTTTCAATTTGCTATAACTGCAGTTACTCTGTAATTTATATAATTTTAAACAGGATCACACTGTTCCCCTTGCCTGCCTTAGTTAGTTGAGCACAGAACAGAGGCAATATAAAATTCTGGATTCAACGCACAAGCTGGGATAAGAAGGGGAATGAGCCATATATCGTGGAAAATCATAGCTTGCGGGTATAATTATATAGTGCTTTTCCCCCCTCAAAAGTATTTTTCTAGCCTTGAATTCATTTTATCTTCATTATCCCTGTGAAGTAGGTAGGGCAAGAATGAGGGAGGTTGGGTGCTGAATTCTTAGGCCAAAGACTGATATTAATACAAATTATTTACTAATCGTAGAACCTTGGGCACATCAGTTAACTGCTCTGAGATTCACTTTCCTCATCTGTTAAATGAGAAGAATAATATCTGTGCTGCCTACCTCACAGGGTTGTTGTGAGGGTCAAATGAGAATGTATGTGAAAGATCTGTAAATGGTAAAGCACTATATTCTTGTTTGTTAGTCCTTTTTTTCTTGGAAGATCTACAGTCAGATGTTTTGTTTTATTAGTCACTTATTTATTGACTGACGGACATTACTAAGTAGTAGTCCTATTTCATGTATTCTATACCTATTGTCAGAGAACCAGTCTTTATTTTGTGATCAAAACACACATAGAAAACAAAATGACCCAATGAAAGCTGATTATAAGGGCATTTTAATCAGTCATGTTGCCAGGAATGTGATAATGGTCTATGCCTCTCTAGTTACAACTTTTTTTGGGGGTGGGAGTAGAAGAAACTTTGGGCAAACAACCACCTGAATTGGCTTATCTTTTACCAGTTTAAGTGCCTATTACGTGTACAACAGTGGGCTAAGTGCTGGATGTTATGAATAAATACTAGCTATTAAGCAATAACATGTATATAAGCGATTACAACGTGGGATAGATGGGCTAAGAGCCATATGAATAATGAAACATGGCTCCATGGGGTTGTGAGCAAAAAGGAGACTTGGCTTCTTTAACCAGTTAATGTGACAGGATACAGACAAGTAGAAATTTTGGGGGACAGCAAATCCTCATTTGCTTTTCCCCAATGAAATTAGTATTAATATTTACACAAGTCAGGTGACTGTCTCTTGTACCTTTCTTTGGGACAGAATTGCAACATGTGGGTTGGATAATTACACTTTTCAGTGTAACTGACTTGCTATACCAGTCAGTGCCATTTAAGAATTCACGGCCAGCCTGGCCTACAGAGGTCCTCCTCAACACTTATTTCAAGGATTTGGATGAGGCCAAGAAGATGCTTACTTGAGTAGAAAAAGGATCCCACACATTCAGTTACTGCTATGCTTCCCTATTTATGAAATGTAGATTTTATAACTTGCCTATCTCACAAGGTAGTTGTAAGGATCACATTATTGATAAATATAATGTAAAAGTACCTTGCAAATTGTACTACATATGGTAGTGTACTGCAAGATCTGTAAGTGCCACAAAGTTGGAAGGGCAGCTAGGTAGACTAGATTGAAACAAGCTTGAAAATGATTAGCAACTTGGAGTAAGTACCCAAACATGTAGGCCTAAACCAATAGGCTGAAATATAAATATATTTAGGTTACAAATGCAGTTATACAAGTTTATGATTGTTAACAAAATACTAGTTCCTGTGATTATCAGAGTGAGCCACTATACTGTATGAATATTTTAAATATTCCATTCTGGAAGGCATTTATTGAAACACTGTCCAGGCGTTAAACAGTCATCCTGAAGGCTGTATTGGAGGTGCCAGGCCTCCAATGGATGTTGACAGGCTCAATTGCATGTAAAGGAGTGTGGCCAACGGGGAGTGGGCATTTGAAAATACAAGGTTCTGCTGTCTAATATGGTACCCACTAGCCATGACTGGCAATTCAATAAAAAATTCAGATCCTCAGTCACACTAGCAACATTTCAGGTGTTCAGTCCACATTGGCCACTTCAGTAAATAGCACAGATGTAAAATATTTCATCACAGAAAATTCTACTAGTAATTGCCATAGAAGGAACGGTTGAAGGAACTGAGGATGGTTCAATGTGGAACAGAGGTGGCTTCGTGGGTAATGAAGACCGATCTAGATTTGAAGGGGCTGTTGTAGAAAAGATTAAGATTACTCCTATTGAACTATTTAAATGTAATGCTGCCATGTCTGTCAGATATGCTGTAGAGTGGATTCTCTCTATGAGGCTGGACTACCTACCTTTAACGACTAGATCCAGACATACCCAAATTCTAGACCTGCATGAATAAGATTTCCCTTCATAATCAAGAAGTTAGTTTTCTCTAAAATTAACCAGGGCCATCCCCATTCCCACTTTAGGAGGAGGATCCTCTTGTCAAATTTCCAATTGTAGAGCCTGTGAAGTGTGAAAATTTTTCTACCTTTCTCAAATATTCAATGACAAGCATTTGCCTTGGTTTCATTATCCATTCCTTTAGTCTCAGATTTGAAGAAGATATAGAAGATGCAATGTTCTAGGGAGCCGGGGATGGAATTAGTGGAGAAATCGACTGACAGAGGGAAAGTGGGGAAATTGAGTGCTGTTGAGTTTGAAGTGGCAGTAGCACCCACTGTCAGTGACTTGCTGAAGAGTAAGCTATTCTAGTTTGGTTGTATTTGCTTCCCTATCAGGGTCCAGTTACCTGCTAGAAAAAAGAGTATCACACCCTTGACTGAGGCTTTTTGCCTTCAGTGCGACTGGTTCCTCCTCCATACCTTTGTATACACCAACCCTATTCATCATCGAGACCTACTCAGACGTCCGCTCATTATAGACTCTCTCCCCCAACTCCCGAGCATTTTATCTGTCCCTCCGACCACCCCACTCAATATCTCGTGCCGAGGGTACTTACGCAGAACTCCGATCGCCAGTAACCTTCGAGCAACTCGAGGGCAGGCAGGGTCCGAGTCGCTTTCAGTTTTGTGCCCCCGGACATCGCGGGCGTCCATAAATTTTGGCCGGGCGAGCACAGATGGAGTATGAGGACAATCGCTCCATCCCCCACACGTCCGGAGAGCGTCTCCCACTGCGGTGGCCTCCGGCGCTCCGCAGCAGTCACGGGAAGCGAGGGCGCCGGCGCGCGGCCGCGGCGGAGGGCAGAGGGCTCGCGGGCCGCGCCAGCCTCCTCGTGACTCCTCCCCCCCCTCCGCGGCTCCGAGTCAGGTGATTCCGGGCACGTGACGGGCGCCCCCGCCCCTGCGGCTCTGAGTGACAGCGCGGGCGGCCAATGAGAGGCTGGGCCTCGGCGCCCAGCCTATGAGAGCCGGGCCCCGGGGGCGGGCCGCGCGGCGGCGGCGGCGGCGGCGGCGGAGTCGGGAGGCGGCGGCCTGGCTCGGCCTGGCCTGGCCTGTCAGGGCTCGGGCGGCGGCGGCGCGAGCGCCATGTCCCTGCAGTACGGGGCGGAGGAGACGCCCCTGGCCGGCAGCTATGGCACGGCGGACTCGTTCCCCAAGGACTTCGGCTACGGCGTGGAGGAGGAGGAGGAGGAGGCGGCGGCCGCGGGCGGCGGGGTCGGGGCGGGGGCCGGCGGCGGCTGCGGCCCGGGGGGCGCGGACAGCTCCAAGCCGCGGATTCTGCTCATGGGGCTGCGGCGCAGCGGCAAGTCCTCCATCCAGAAGGTGAGGGGCGCCGGCCCGCCCCCCCGCCGGCCCCTCCCCCTCCCCCCGGGGCGCGGGGGCCTCGCGCGGGGGCGGCCCGAGGAGGGCGGCGGCCGGGCGGCGTCTGCTCCCGGGGCGGCCCGGCCCGCGGGGGACCGGCCTCGGGCCCACGCCCCCGCGCGCGCCGCCCGCGAGGGAAGGTGGCCGGAGGGAGGCAGGTGCCCCGGCACCGCCGGGACCCCCGCCTGCGGGCCCCGGCCCCTGGGGGTTGCGAAGCCGAGGCGGCGCCCCGGTTCGGACTCGGGGACCTCCCGGGCCCGCCCCCCGCCGGCTTCTAGGTGCCGCTCGCGCTCGGGGTGAGCGGGGCGCGCGGGGCTCGGGGTGGCCGCCGCGGGCGCGTCGGGAGGAGAGTGACGGAGCCGCTGGCGCGCGGTGCCGCGCGTGCTGCCGCCCCGAGGACACCCTCCCGCAGCCTCCTGGGCTCGGGGCGCTGACCCCCCTCTTCGGGGCTGTGGCCCGCGGAGCGTCGCTGCTGGGGCATCCCCCGGCGGGGGTGTCGCTGCAAACACCTGAGACCTTGAGACTCTTTGCAGACTTAAGGCAGTTTATTGGCTTTTAGCTCGGGTCTGTCAGGAATGCTTGCGGGCAGGGCTGTGTGCTTTTTAGGAAGAGGGGGGGCTAGAGGCAAGGCTGATCCCCACCAGCCACCCCCCTCACAGCGAGCGAGCTGGTCAAGAAACACCAGATAATCCATCTTTGGCCCTTTCCACTCTGTTGCCAAGGTCTCTCCACCATAAATCTGTGATATTTTTTAGACACAGTGTTTTTAAAAAGTAGCCAGATAGACTAGAGCACTATGTGTTATTTATCTTGCTTTTCACCTCTACAGCAAAACTGGAGTTCATTTATGATGGGTTTTTGGCAAACTGATTTAAATTCTTTTCACTTGTTGCTCGCTGACTAAACCTTGGGAGTAACTATCCATTTTGCTCTTCTAGAAAGTGACAGTGAGAGGCAAATTAGTTTTATGTTAGGATGGTGCGGATTGTGATTATTTTGATTGTCTTTACTATTTTTTTCCTCAGGGGAGCTGACTTTCCCCTGTCAACTCACCTGTGCTCTCTCTCCTTTGAGCGTTTTTCTTCTTAGCATACTGTCCTTCTTTTAGTCCTTAGACAAGAATGCAAACTTGTTAATCTCTGATTATTCCTCAGAACCTGAAGTAGGTGTTCCACTAATTTTTCAAAGAACAAATTTTCTTAAACTTCAGCTATAAGCTCTTATAATCTTAAGGTTGATTTAGCCAGCTGGACCCCTGCCTTAAATTAATGCGATTTAATAGAAGAAGAATCAGTGGAGATGAGAGGCAGTGCTACTACTAGTCCTAAATATAGTTCAGAGGAAATAGGAAAGTTTCAGCTCCAAAATAGGCTTAATGGAAAGTAATATGTTGTCTTCTTTCTGGCAGAAATTGAGTTTAGCTCAATAAGTAAAAGAATAGTGAGTACCAATGGATACATCATTCTGTGTTTATCTTTTATTTTATTTTATTTTATTTTTTTTGCTGTAGCATCAAATTCTTTATGTTAATTCGGGTTGGAATTTTGAACTTTAAATACTGAAGTTGAATAGTCATAAAATTATCTTCTTTTAACAGGTGGTGTTTCATAAAATGTCACCCAACGAGACCCTCTTTTTGGAAAGTACCAACAAGATTTATAAAGATGACATTTCCAATAGCTCCTTTGTGAACTTCCAGATATGGGATTTTCCTGGGCAAATGGACTTTTTTGACCCAACTTTTGACTACGAGATGATCTTCAGGGGAACGGGAGCATTGATTTATGTCATTGATGCACAGGTAGTTAAGAATAATGATGTTTACTTCTCTCCTCTGGTGCCAAAGATGTAGAAAAAGGAAAGTTGTTTATCTTCTTTCTCATGTGCTTTTTATAGCTTACTTCTTGGCCAGTAGGTTCCCTAGCAGTATAGAAGAGATGCAGCTGCAGACTGCTTTGGGAGCAGGCATGCCATTGTGCAAGTAGAGGGTATCAGATGTAGTTTTCATCCTTGTTAATGAGCAATTTTCCACTTTTAGTGATTAATAGTAGATGTTGCTCTATTAACTATTACAATGGTAATGTCACGCACTGAAAAGATCTCATCAATGCCCATAATGTGAGGAGTATGACACCTGAACTAGTATGTACTGAACTGAATAGTTTCCTTAATTGTTCAAATTGAGTTTAGCTCGTAAGTATTTATTGATGCCCTAGTATGTGGTAGACACTCATGAATGGGGCTTGTCCTTGTCCTGAAGAGGCTTACTCTCTATAAGCTTAAACATTACTTAGGAATGCATTCTGAGTGACATGCTCTGTAATGAGTGCTTTCACATATATGATCTAATTTATTTTAATCTTTACAGTACTGTGAGGCAGGTACTATAATTCTAATTTCACAGATGACTAAACTGAGATCACAGAGTTTAAGCAACCTTCTTAAGTTATACACCTAATAAATGGCAGAGCTGGCATTATTTAAAATTTGGGTGGAAATGTCCATTTCTTTTTCTCTTTATGTTATAAGTTTTAAAAATTGCAAGGTTAACTTGTTATTGAATTTTTTTTTCTTAAGAGAGTGAAGATCTATTTAATATAAGTTAATGTATTTGAATATTTGTGAATAATTAAGATGACATATTTTCTGTGGTTGGGGAGAAGAGGTGATTTGAGGCTTTTTTAACTTGTTATTTCTGTAAGATTCCTTTTTAAAAAATATCTTATTCTGACTTACAGGATGACTACATGGAGGCTTTAACAAGACTTCACATTACTGTTTCTAAAGCCTACAAAGTTAACCCAGACATGAATTTTGAGGTTTTTATTCACAAAGTTGATGGTTTATCTGATGATCACAAAATAGAAACACAGAGGGACATTCATCAAAGGGCCAATGATGACCTTGCAGATGCTGGGCTAGAAAAACTCCACCTTAGGTAACAACATGTGTGTGTGATATGAGAGCCCTGAAAGTGTGTAAATGTGTTCCCATCTATGTCATTATAAACGCTGTAGCTTTCTTTTACTGGTATACTCTTCCCAACTCTCAGATGTTTTTCACTTATTTTTTGTTGAATTCAAGCAGTTTTGGGAGCCTGATATTATTGAGAAGTTACTTTTCCCCTTTTTTTCATTTTCCTGGAGGTGAAGTCATGTGAAGTGTTTCCATCCGTGCCTTTATAAATTCATCTCAAGAGACTAGAGTCAGGCTGTTTCCTAATGACATAATTCTGTCTTGGGATTGCTCTCTTGGTTTCATCATCATCATTTTTTCCCCCTTGCCTCAGTTCAAGGGATATCTGTCACATTTGTTGTAGAATCCTGTAGTTTGAGTCTTGACAGTATCTCCCTCAGTGGGAAGAGTCTTTTTTTTTTTTTTTTTAAAGATTTATTTATTTATACAAGCACTGGGTACAGTCAGAAGCACGGGAGGGTGAGAGAATTCACCAGAGCCAGAATGGAGAACAGAACAGGCAGACTGACAAAATACACTGCTGAGGGGAGCAGTGGGCGCGGCAGGAGAGGTCTGCGCGCCATGTAGTATCCTCGCAGGAGGCCGGGGATCGAACCCGCGCTGCAGAGGCTGCGGGCAGCTACACAGCCCAGCGCTCAACCACTGTGCCACCAGGGGAGGCCCTGGGAAGTGTCTTTTGAAGAGGATACACTTTCAAGCCTGGACCTCCATGTGTCTTGTTTATCTATTTTTAAAAATACTTCGTGCTTTTGTGAAGCTCTGAAGTTTGGGTTAAGTGAGTTTATCTTGTAAATTTGCCTAGGCTGCTATTTACTTTAAAGAACTGCTGATTCATAACTAAATATCATTGAGAAATATGTTTTTTTTAAGATTTATTTATTTATGCATACAAGAGCTGGGGTACAGGCCAGAGATGCGGGGGGGGGGGTGGGAAGAGGATTCACCAGAGACAGAGTGGGGAACAGAACAGGCAGACTGACAGAAACACACTGCTGAGGGGAGCAGCGGGCGAGACAGGAGAAGTCTGTTGTGCCATGTGGGTTGCTCCCAGGCCTGCTGGGGATCGAACTTGTGCTGCAGAGGCTGCTGATTGCTTCATAGTGCAGTGCCTAACCCCTTGTGCCACCAGGGAGGCCCTCATTAAGAAATTTTTATTAAAGAGTACCTACTAGAGGGCCTCCCCTGGTGGTGCAGGCGGTTGAGCTCAGCGCTGTGAAGCTGTCCGAAGCCTCTGCAGCACCGGTTTGATCCTGGCTGGCTGGCGACCATCCCACATGGCGCTGCAGACCTCTCCTGTTGCGCCCACTGCTCCCCTCAGCATTGTATTTCAGTCAGTCTGCCTGTTTCGTTCCCTGCTCTGTCTCTGGAGAATCTTCTCACCTTCCTGTGAATCTGGCCTGGACCCTGGCACTTGTGTAAATAAATAAATAAATAAAAATTAAAAAAAAAAAAAAACAAACCTACTTGATAGAATGGATGATTTTTGTACTTGCATTCTAAAAGTATATTGGGAGTATTTCCTATAGAGAGCGCGAGAAAGAGAGAGTGTGTGTATGTGTGTGTGTGTGGTGTGTGTGGTGTAGGTAGAAATGAGTAATAAAAAGTACCCAAGAAAATGTTCTCTTGATATAAACAGTTTAAAGGGGAAGCAGAGAGAGACACACAAGTGTAGTTATTTCCTTATCCCTGTTCTGATATAGTGACTTCCCTGTAGGCTCAAACCAACCCCCATGCTAACTCTGGTCTCTGGTATTCCATTCATCTCTGGTATTAGGCATTCAGATCTTTCAGTTATTCTAAGAAACCATGTAGAAGTCTCATTGACTTCTAGTTTGCTTTAGTTAAAAGTTTGACATATTTGTAAGTAACTCATACTTCAAAGAAATTCAGCAATATTTGTAAGAGACAGAGAAGGTGCTTCCCCATAAAATTCCTCAGTCTTGTCTTCTGGGAATCTGCTATCGTTACTGGATTTTATTTATTTATTTATTTTTAATTTAATTTAATTTATTTAAATATTTTATTTTATATAATTCTTACATCTTTTTTCATCTTTGCACAATGTATGCATTTTCATTTTGGTTATATTCCCCATACAGTTGCACCCCCCCCACCCTTCCCTTATTTTGATTCTAGTCCTTCCTTTCCCCATGTTACTGGATTTTAAACCACGATTACCCTGTATTCCCTATTGCTCATGGGACTCTTCTGATCCTCTTTATACCACGTCTTTGTCCCTTTTTAAGGCATCTGCCCCAACGGTGCACATCAACCCTCCCCCCCAGTTTTTATGGCGGCCTAGGCCTTGTTAACCTTAATGGAATTTTTCTTTTTTGTCTTTTTATCAGTAGAATTTTGCTTCAAACTTTTTATTACTTACTAGCAGACCTCTGGATGAAGTTCTACTTGAGTTCCAGTTTTCAGACACTCAGCTTACTGAAATGTCCTGTGCCTTGCAGGTTCTCCTTGTTGCCATCAACCTTCTTACATAGCTAACTTTTTTCCCTAAGAGAGACATTAAAATAGTCCCTTCTCTTAATGCCTGTGAGGGAGTTCTCATGGCCTCACCTGTCCCTGTGCTCTGACTTCTAGAGTCCCATTTTGCAAAGGGTTAGGTTCTTGGGTTCCTTGAAAATATATTTAAGCTACATGTAAAGTGTGACATATACAGTTCTGTGTTTCTGACTTTATAATATATACTTGTAAGTTTTATGACTACAATTATGTAATGAAGCTATACTCCCTGAGGGGAAAAGCAGATGAAATTTTCGATACTATTTAAATTGTTAAAGGCTTGTCTGTGTTTTGTTACTTCTCTACTGTATTCCATTCTCTGTAAGACCTCAGCTCCCATCCTCCTGAATATGTTATTCGCATAAATTCCAAGCACCAGTTGAATATGTTGGTTTATTCAGCAAATAATTTATGAGCCTTGTTCAGGCCAGTGGGCTTACACTTACAAGCAATACTGACAAAGTCTGTCTGCATGATGCTTACATTATGTTGACTGAGACAGTTCAGAAGCACCTACAAATAAATATATAATGTAACTTTAAGTACTTATTAGTGCTATGAAGAAAAATAGAGGAATGTGGTAGAAAGCAGTGGGTCCAGGGGTACTATTTTATGTAAGTATTTTAGGTATTTAAGGAGAAAGAAGTTTCTGAGGAGGTGATATCTTAGGTAGAGACCTGAAATAGGTTCTCATGTAATGATTGTCTCTTATTTCCTCTGAGCTTTGTTTTGTTTTTGTAAGTTTTGAACTTAAGAAACCAAGGTCTTTGGATCAGATTGCAAATTTTAAGTGCATATTCAAGTTTCTGTATCTGCAGATGCTTTCCTGGGAACTACCTCAGTTGTCCTCTGTAAATGCTCTAGGGGGATAGATAGCAACAAATCAGGTGGAGAAACTGCATTTGTCATCTTGAATGATTGGATAATGGGCAAAATAAAAAGGTTTTATTTGAACTGACTGAAATCAAATATTAGGAAACTTAAAATTTTATGTATTATAATTTGTCACTGAACTTATTTCTCAAATTAATCAAACCATGTTGTTTTTCAGCTTTTATTTGACTAGTATCTATGACCATTCAATATTTGAAGCCTTTAGTAAGGTGGTACAGAAACTCATTCCACAACTGCCGACCTTGGAAAACCTATTAAATATCTTTATATCAGTAAGTGAGCTATTAAATTCATTTTTGTTTCTGATTCCATTTGTTGAATGTATTTGTGTTATCAAATTCTAAAGTGTTTTGAATTAGTCTGAATTGAGCTTAAAGACTAATGACACATTTAATATGTAAAGGAATATTACAAACATTAAAAAATGGCTTGAGTTATTATTTTCTGAATTCTTCCCTTAGTACTCACCTTTTTGTATTACAATGATATGATGAAAAATTATCTTGCGCTTTTTTAATTAATATTTTCATGATCTCTGTTTCCTGAAGGAAGATTCGTAATTGGAAAAGACTGAGTTTTGTGAATTTAATTCAGTCTCTGTTTTATTGGAGGTCATGTTGAAAAATTTATGTTTTTCTTTGCTAAGTGTAGTCTGAGTATCATGTTTCCAATTCTTATTATGAGGACTCAGCTTAGTGAAAAAAGATCTTCTGCCAGTAAACTTAGCAGTCATATTTTCCAAGCATCATTTGAAGGATTCAGTGTGTAGTGATCATTCCAATTAGAGACTGATTATTTTAATAAGAAAGGATTATTGAAAATGTAGCATGGCTTGATCTCTGAAGGATTGTTTTTGGTGGTGCTTTAAAATCATTTAAGTAAAGAGGAGGAAAAACTGAATTTACTAGTACAGTTATGTCAGTAAATCAGAACAGTAACTCCACTTTTACTCTTTGGATTACAAGTTCTCTTAGCTAGGTGTTATTTATTTATTTATTTTTGTATTGAGTTATATAATGAAAACTTCCTGGTATGTTAGTACTTAAAGATCTTTGATTGTTATAAACTCTGATTCTTAAAAAAGAAAATAAACACTTCCTCAATTTTGTTTTTCTAAGAATTCAGGTATTGAAAAAGCATTTCTCTTTGATGTTGTCAGCAAAATCTACATTGCAACAGACAGTTCTCCTGTGGATATGCAATCTTATGAACTTTGCTGTGACATGATTGATGTTGTAATTGATGTATCTTGTATATATGGGTAAGTCATACATATTTCTGCAAGATCTCAGACTACCAGTTTTTTTTGGTCAGGGGTTTAACTTGTGAGACCTTAGCAAGTACTGTATGAAATGGAATTGGCTCTGACCACAGTGCTTCTACTTGGGCCATGATTTCTGTCAGTGAACTTCTCAGTCTTATTCCTTCACATTGATGGATAAAAGCAGTTGAAAAAGAGTGACTAGTGCCAGAGTTAATTATTACTGAAAGTTTCTCCTTGTCACTTGGGGTATTTGCACTGTGTCTTCTCATTTCTGGGATTTAGCTAGATCAGAAAATTAGAGTAATTTATTTAAAATTTTCCTGAAGTACTGGTTCCTAAGTTGACCTCAAGCTTTGTGGAATGAGGGATTCCTTAATATTTCAAAGAGCTAAGAAACAAGGAACTTAGAATTTGAGATGTCATAGGGATTTACACATATAAAAATTTGATCCATACATTTAAGTTTCCAAAATCTCTAAAATGTAAACCTTTTATATAAATTCAGAAATTTATAAAAACCGGCAAAGATTTTGTAGAATAGCCCAGGTGAGTGAAAACCTTGAGGAATTACTTGTATTTCAAAAATTGGTAATCTCTAATGCTTCCAGTGGCCCTGATTATTTATCAATACCCTCAACCTCGGGGCACTCTGATGCTCCCTTAGAACACTCTGAAGTGTTCTAATACCTGAGTCCTTTATCTGTTCTCCTGCTCTGCTCCACCTAGTCTAAACTCCTTTTTCATGTCATTGTCCCTACCACTCTTCTGGGTCTTGGTGCCTAATTTGTCAGTGTCTTTCTCCAGCTGTCTCTGAGTAGGAGAATGCATTTGTCTTAACATTTTTTTACCTATCTCGTCTTCCAGTCAAGTCTATTTTTCACTTTGTGATCACATGTGCTCCTTTTTTTCAGTTCTTTCTGTAATGAAAATGAGATGTCTATTAATCAGTAAAGTTTCATGTTCCTAATTTTAAAAATGGATGAAATAATGTTTTTTTCTTTAAAGCAAATCAAAATTTTATAAACCAATTTTTTTTAAAAGAAATCAGATGTAGTTGTAAAGTTTTTTTTTTTTTTTCCCCCCAGTGTAAGGTACATTGTGAAATACACATTATAAAGTACATTATAAAGAGAGAAAAATGTCCATTATCGTCACTCTTAACACAGTCTAGGCTGTAATTTGCTTTATTATAACTTAAGTTGCTTCTTACCTGAATCTTGATTTACTTTTTTTGAGGGGGGACTACGTATAATTCTGACAATTTGAATTTAATAAATGAAATAGCTTTAAGACCATGTAAGGCTCACTGTAAGCATCAGGATTCCACAGTATCTTTGATTGTATTTATTTTAGCTTTTATACTTGCTCCTTTTTGACTAATAGTAGTTTTTATATTTTAGGACTTTTATTTGCAGACTCTGTCAGTAAAGATTAATATGAGGAAAGATTAGAAACCTTTGGTGCATCCTAAGAAAACAAGATGAAGGTGTGATTGCATGCAGTATTCTACCAAAGTCTAGGAACCTTGTATCTGTACCTAACTGACAACTTCTGTTCCAATATATTTAAGCCAGTATTATTTTTTCTCAAAAGATACTCAAAAAAATGGGTAGAAAGACTTGTCATTATGCAAATTAAGTGGGACAAAATAGCCAGTTGTGAAACCTATAATGAAAAATACTTTCTTTTAAAACAGATTGAAGGAAGATGGAAGTGGAAGTGCTTATGACAAAGAATCTATGGCAATTATCAAGCTGAATAATACAACTGTCCTTTACTTAAAAGAAGTGACTAAATTTTTAGCTCTGGTCTGCATTCTTAGGGAAGAAAGTTTTGAACGAAAAGGTAATGGGATTTTAAAAAGCTGTTTTTATGTCAAGTTCTTTGTCATAATTTCTTAGGTTCTGAAAAAAGAAAATAATATTGCAATGTTAAACAATTACCAGGTCAAACTACTTTTGTCCCTTCTATAAATAGTCCAGATAGTCTCCTTTTTATTGCAACCTCTTATTTCTGATCCTTTTCTTTACCTGAGTATCTGCAGTTTGGCTTCCATCTGAACCAACTGATTTTTGAGAGGTGACCAGATCACCTTCCTTTGCTGCATTTATTTTATTTTGTATTTTTTATATACAATTTTAAGATTTATTTATTTATGCATAGAAGAACTGGGGTACAGGCCAGAGGTGCGTGGGCTGAGAGGATTCACTAGAGACAGAGTGGGAACAGAACAGGCAGATTGACCGAAGTACACTGTTAAGGGGAGCAGCGGGCATCAGGAGAAGTCTGATGCGTCATGTGTGTTGCTCCCTGGCCGGTCCGGGGGATTGAATTTGTGCTGCAGTGGCTGTGGATAGCTTCATGGGTTGCGTCTTAACCCCTTGCGTCACCAGAGAGGCCCCTTTGCTGCATTTAGTGGCCTGTACACACTGTAGCTCTTCAGGCTTCTGAGCCATGTGACCCTGTCAGTCCCTCCTCTTTTGAAGCCTCAGTTTGCTTCCCTGAAGCTGAACTTCAGGTTACTTGAAGCATTTGTTTCTCTGACCACCTCCTTTATTTGTTTTGACTTTTTCTCAGTTTTGAACATTCTTCAGGGCCAGGTCTTTCTGCTCACTTCATTTATTCTCTGGTCAGCTCATCCAGTCCATGGCTTCAGTTAATTTTCTCTATGTGATTGACTGAAAAATTCTTATCTCCAGCTCTGACTTGGGCCCATGTTCCAATCCCACACTGGAGTGCTAGTAAGACATCTTCACTGAAATCTTATATTGTTATCTTGTCAGTGGTGTCAAAAACTAATGACTATTGGGCCTTCCCGGCGACGCAGTGGTTGAGTGCTGGGCTGCAAAGCTGCCTGCAGCCTCTGCAGCGCCAGTTCAATCCCTGGCCGCCGGCGAGGGTTCCACATGGTGCACAGACCTCTCCTGTTGCGCCCGCTGCTCCCCTCAGCAGTGTATTTCTGTCATTCTCCCTGTTCTGCTCCCCGCTCTGGCTCTGGTGAATTCTCTCACCCTCCCGAGCTTCTCACCCTGTGCTTGTATAAATAAATAAATCTTTAAAAAAAAACCAAAAGCAAAAACTGATGACTATTTCTTCCTTTGTTTCATGTCCTTCCTGGCTAGCCTACTCCTGTTACTAGTTATGACACTTTTCTGGTAGTCAGGTAATCATGTGGTATTTTTGCTGAGGGGGCCCTCAGAGGGCATTCTGTTCTTTTTCTAGTTTTTTGCATTGAACATTTATCAACTCTTATTTGTTCCTTGGGTTTCTTTCCATTTTTCACTCTGGATTACTCCAGTCCAGGTCCACATCCTCCAGGTCTGTGAAGCTGCAATAACTTGCAATTGGAAATTATTAGTGCTTCAACAGAGACATTGAGGGCTCAGTGTGTATCTTATTTTATTCAAAGGCAGACTCCTATGTTGATTTTAGTATTAATGCCAAATGCATTAATACTTCATTAATGCTAATAATAAGGAAATATTTCTGATAAACAAAATTTTTTTGGTAAAATAAAAAATGTGGGTATTCACTTTTGATTTAAAGATCTTTGTTTCTGTGTATTTCTTAGTTGAAACTTCTCCTTTATGTGTTATGTTGAATGTAGCGCTGTATGTTTCCCATGCATGATTTATTCTTTTACTTGATGTCTGTCCTTAAACAAAATAGAATATTCTATATCTTTGTGTAAGTGATATAAACATGTTAGTAGTCTTCTGCAACTTACTTCTTTTAATTCAAGGTTGTTTTTGTGATTTAGCCATATTGTCACATAGCCCTGGTGAATTCATTTTCACTTACACATGGTAGTCTTTTGGTTGACTCTACTGCAATTTTTTTTTTTGTTTGTTTCTGGACATTTAGATCGTTTCTAAGATTATAAATAGTTTTGCAACAGATGCTTATGAACAGTTTTGCCATTGCACATAGGGAGAACTTCTCCAGCGTATGTATTTAGGAGTTGAATTTATGGAGCTTCACTGGACATTACCATTTCACCCTTGGCAATTCTTGTCACTTCATGTCCTTGACAGTGCTCGATGTTGTTAGAGCACTTTAATTATTGTCTGTCTGATAGGTTTGAGTGGCATCTCATTTGGTTCTAATTTTTACTTTAATTACTAGTTAGAGCAACATCTTTTTCATGGCAAGTACCTTTTTAATATCTGGTGAGGTTTCTTCTTTGGTTAGTTACCTGTTTCATTACCTTTTTTGTACTGATTATTGTACTCTTGTGTGTGTGGTTTTATTTTTTCCATTCTAATCTTGAAACATTTTTAAAGGTTTTGGTTGTGGAAATTTAAAAATACGCATAAAAATATAATGAATTCAGGTATATGCCCATTTTTCTGCTTCAGCAGTCATCAATACAGGGGCAATCTTGTTTCCTGAATATACTCCTCCCAGCTAAGTTGTTATTTTGTTGTGGGAACTGTCAAACATGAAAAAGTAGAGAAAACGATACAATGAACTCATTTATCATCTGTCACTTAGATTCAACATTCATAAGTATCATGGTTAGTCTTGTTATATACCTTTTTCCTTACTGGTCTGCTGGTTTATTTTGAAGTGAATCCCTGACAGCAAATAATTTTCTACACAAATTTTAGTAGGTGTCTCTAAGATAGTGCTGTGCTCTTTTTTAAACATAATGGTATTATTAATAAATATAAAATAAGTAATAAAAATACCATAATATCAAATATTTGGGAGTGTCCCAGTTTCGCTGGTTATCAGCTTTCTTTCATTGTTAGCACAGAAGTCAAATTTAATGTGTAAACTTACCAAGCTTTTCTTTTATGTTGCTTCTCCTCCTTAGTCTTCACAACCTCCTTAATATGACTATCCAATTTACTCAGATTTGGTTCCCAGTACTTCCTACCCAGAATCTTTTACTCTCTCTCCAGGGAGGCCAGTTTCTTTTTGTTTTCCACTAGTGCTATGTCCTCATTGCAACTCCCTGCTGTTTGCTTGTAGTTTTGCTCCTCTTTTTCTGCCTAATTAAATCTTGTCAGTTTCCCCAAAGTTCTGCCTCATCGCTGAAACTTTCATTGACTGTTTTTTTCCTGGACCTCATTCTCCCCTCTTTTGGACTTCTTTCTCATTTGTCGTTAATTTGACACCAGATTGTTTTGATTTATTTCTTACAAGTTAGTGTCTTATGGCCCAGTGATCCTTGAACACATAGACACTTCTCTTTCTTATACAGACTTCTAGTCTCAGGGTCACCTCATGGTTTATAATGGGTTCTCCAGCCCCAGCCATCTTACCCATAATCAGGGCATTAAAGATGAACTCTTCTTCCTTTTAAGGAACTTTCACAGAAATCTCACACATTTCCACTTATCCCAGTGGCTGGAATTGGTTATGTGGTCATCCTAACTGCTTGGTAGACTGGGAATGTAATGTGATTGTGGCTCTCTTTTTGAGGAAGAATGGAAAAAATGGATCTTCAGTAGGTGATTAGCCATTTCTGTTACAAAGCAGAGCCCTGGGCCTCCCTGGTGGCGCAGTGGGTTGAGTGCAGCTCTGTGAAGCTGTCTGCAGCCTCTGTAGCGCAGGCTTGATTCCTGGCCAGCCAGGGAGCTACCCACATGGCGCGGCAGACTTCTACTGTTGCGCCCACTGCTCCCCTCAGCAGTGTTTTCAGTCATCTCCCTGTTCTGCTTCCCACTCTGTCTCTGGTGAATTCTCTTATCCTCCAGTGCTTCTGGCATGTACCCCAGTTCTTGTATAAATAAATAAATCTTAAAAAAAAAAGTAGAGCCCTTTTTGTTCATTCAAAATCTTACATGGAAGCCAGCTCACAAAACAGATGGAGGAGGATCTGCCCTGCCTGAGAAGAGGGCACAGGCTGCCTCGGGCTCTGCCTGAGCCTCTCTCATGTGTCCTCCCAGACCCAAGCAGTTGCCAAACTATTGCTCCAGTTGTTTCCTTTAGTGGCTGCACCAAGAACTTGAGGAAGGAAAATCTTAATATTTCAAAAGTGTTTTACTTTGACTTTAGATTTTATTATTATATTCTTTTAGCAAATTCACCTCCCTGATAGCTATATTTTTACCCTGTCCACTCCCAGAACCCAGGGGTAACTAGTTATTAACAGTTTGAGTATAGCTTTATTATGTTTCCAACTTGGAGAATTCATTTGGGGGTTAGTATGTGTGTGTTTGTGTTTGTGTTTACCTATCGATTTTTTTTTTTTTCTGTTAACCAGATGTTTTCAAGCAGATAATTTCACAGTTGACATTTAGCAACCTCATCTTTTTATCTCTTGCAGGTTTAATAGACTACAACTTCCACTGTTTCCGGAAAGCTATCCATGAGGTTTTTGAGGTGGGCGTGACTTCTCACAGGAGCTGTGGTCACCAGAGCAGTGCCCCTAGCCTGAAAGCGCTGACACACAACGGCACACCGAGAAATGCCATCTAGCCTGAATCCCAGTGGCTGGGGCTCTGTGTCAGCTCACTCTCCACTCCAGGGTCAGATACCACATGCTACAGGACATAGGAGTTGTCACTTGTGGGAGTCTGGTGCCTGTCCCACTAGAGACAAGGGGTAGAGTTTCTCATTCGGATGAAAACCCCTTCAAGCAGTGGTGTGCATCTGAAACTATTGCTTTTTCAAAAAATGGCAAAAAAGAATTCTAGAGATCTCAGAACTCAAGCGTGTCTTTCTCCTCTTTGGGGTCCTACTTTAAGTAATTGGGATATTTTGGACCTGGACATAACACCTCTTGCCCATCCTTACCAGGGAATGTTGCCATTAATATCAGATGGAAATAATAGAAAGGACTGATTTTTTTATGCTTCCCTTAGGTTTTCATTTGAGTAGTCTCTAAAAATTCTGCCTTGCTTAAGTTCTAACACTGCCTCTAAGATTTCACTTTTGGACATTGCACACCTGAGACCTTTAAATGCATATGCTTGCTAACTCAGAAGACACCTGGTATGACTGCAGCACAGGATATTCCTGTATTTGTTACTGAAGACATGGGAAGGTTTTATGCTGCATTAGGTCAAGAGCAAGGTCAACAGTGGCTGCTGCACTAGTTCCCTTGAAGTATAGAGGAAGAAACTTTAAAACAGAAGAAAAATTTTGCACCTGTGTTCTGGGTTCTTTCTCCTGCATTAGGTAAATGATCATGATCCATGTAACAAAGGGAATTAAAAAAAAAATTGTTGTCCTCAAGATCTTCCTTCCATGGGAGAAACTCATTATGTCATTGAAATACTTAACCCACTTTTCGTTACACCTGATACCAGCCGCTACATACCTTTCATTCTGAGCTATTCTTTAAGAACTGCCGTTTCGTTGACCATGGATGACCCTAAGGCACTGGTGGACTGTCCACTTGGAGTTGGAGAGAGCACATGGTGCCACAACATGTGTCGTTAAACATGCGTCTTCTCCAGTATTCTGACACCGAGTGTCAACTGTGGTACTTTCTTTGCCTACTATGTTAATTCACAGTTGTTTCTCTTTGTTGATTGTTGATACCCTCTCCGTTGATTTAAACTTATTTTTACTCCACATGCCTACTAGTCATATATTCCAAAGCCACTGGACCACTTCAGTACATAAGTGCCACTGTTTCATGGGATACATGTGTTCAGGTCTGTAAACCTAACAGTGTGACTTGGAGTGCTTCCTGCCGATGATTCTGACTGTTGAGTATTTACATGGACCATGGTGATATCCAAAAGAAAAATGCTTTTATATTTATAGATTATTTCATTGAACTATATAAAATGGGTATCAATAAATGTATTTACTCCAAAAGCAGTTTTTATTTGCTGAAGGTATGCAAGGGTGGGGTGATGGAACATTACGTTGTCCTACTTTATCATTCTATCCATTTTATTTTGCTGCCTCATGTGGCCAACATACCTGTGTTTGAGGACATCGGAGTCTTTCCTGATGCAGGAATTTTATGCCTTGTGTCCAGACATTCCTTATGCTCAGAATAGGTGGTCTGTGCCTAGGTGAAAGTTAGTTTTTGGTTTTGGTGATTCATACCAACAAATCTCACACATGGCTGGGGAGTATCCAGCTCTTGGTATGTGTTATATCCATGCCTCAGATAGGATAAAGACATGAGCAAGGAAGAACCAGGTGAAAATTTTATTCCAGTTTGTTCAGCTCTTCTAATTTTTGTGTTGCTCATTATTGACCATTAAATGTCAGTATCATGTGGTTAGGTTGGGTCTAATTTGGGGTGAATATACACTAATTTATAGAAGGGACATTAGAGGTTGAAATAGCTTTAATTTCATAATTGAGCTATTTCAGAAATACAATTTTAAAACTCTGAACTGGAAATCTCAAAAAAAGATGGAAAAAAAAAAACTTTTAAAATGCTGTCTAATACTGTTATCTTTTTCTAATTATGGAAACAAGTCCAGAGGAGGAAAAGCTTATACGCAGAATAACTGTGTAACTTAAATGCCAAATACTGTTGACAGTGGAAGGGGTGCCACTCATGCCAGAGCATTAGGTGTAAACCGGACCTGCGTGGGGCTAAACCTTGGGTGGCCAACCTACTCATAGGTTTAGTGATGGGGTGGGGGTGGGGCTATGCTCCTGGTTTGGCCCCGCCCCCCCACCCCCCCCCCCCCCCCCCCCCCCCCCCCCCCCCCCCCCGCCGCCAGTGCTGCCTGCCTCTATTGCCAGCCTCAGGCTCCCATTGGTTAAATGGAGATAATGCCTCAAGGTGAGTGTACTTGGGCACTTAGGTGCCCAAGAAGCTTTTTTCCTACTACAGGAAATTAAAAATTTAGGGAATGATTAAGGAGAAAAAGTGAAAAATGGTGAAACAAATAAAGCGAGGGAAGGACACAACTCCCAAGAAAGGATATCACATGGAAGTTAGGAATTTGCCTGAAATATTTTGCATTCTGATGGACATTTATCTGCCAGGTTTCCTTGGAGAGAATTGACAGATGGTTAAATAACAAAACACCTTTAAAATCTTTTGCAACAGTGTTTTAGCTGTTTAACCTCTCCCACTCACACATCCTTACAGTCACGCATACACACACACGCACATGTATATACACACACAGCAGGAGGACATGTAATAATGTTCCAATCTAGAATGCTATTGCAAATTGCTTTCTATAGTTTGAGTCTGTGCTTACAGGGAGAAGCATGACTACAGATGGAATTATGATGTTAAAGTTTTGTAGTTGGAGAAAGCAATGTGTGTGACTTGAGAACTTTGGTAAGACTATTTGCCATGTTGTTTTGCAAGTGCTGAAAGCCCTTCCAATTACTCAAAAGAAATTATTAGTGAATAATCTTTTTTTCATTTAATCAAGTAAAGTGACTTCAAACACTCCCCTGGTTTTCCCTTAGAAATCCCAAAGGGCCACAGTCTCTAAAGGGAGTGTGGGCAGCAGGTGGTCATAGCATATTTCTGTAAATAGCCTCTACTCTGAACTGCTCCTATAGAATTGAAAGACTGAGGATCTAAAGAGCTTCCAGGAGGGGCGGGAAGGGGTGGCAAGTACTACTAATTATTTTAGGTGGTTAGTATGTTTTAGCTCATGCATTCTTTCTGGTACCTTGAGAGGCAGATAGGTTCCTATTGCAGATGGGGAAGCTGAGGTATAGAGAGGCTCAGTTGTGATTGGTGGAACTAGAATTGGAACCCATCCATGCAGATCAATTCTAGAATCTGCATCCTTAAACCACCACATGACCTTGCTTCCTTAGTAGGGAGGAGGGTTTGCTCATGGAGTGTTTTGAAGAGAAATATTTCTATAATTTCATTTTGTAAACATTTTTTGATCTCAGAGATTTACTATGTAGTCAAATATTAGTCTCTGAGATGACCTGCAATAAGGAAACCTGTTTACTTTGATTTATATCCCATGTTCCTAAGTTTATTTGCCCCCTTAAGAAATAGCTATTCAATCTGCATGTAATAAATACACTGAAGGATACTTTACTGAGACTTTTTCATTGGGAATAGAAATAGGATTTTTACACTATTTCCCAAATGTCTTAATACTGCCTTCTGTAGACCGGTTGCAAATAGAATAAAACTTGTGCATTTCATAAATGTGCTTGTAGCTCTTGCTGCTGCATTGGTCTGGAATTTGCTTCCCTTGGTCTGTAGAAATCCTATTCATCTTAATAAACTCAGCTTCAATCTTCCTCCACAGCCCATTTTTCCTGCCTCTGCTCCCACCACTGCCACTTTGCCACGAGCCGATCTCTGTTCTCTGTTTCTTGAGGACTTCCTCAGCACCTGTTCTTGTAGGTAGTGATGGGGGAGGCATACTTTGCAACCCTGTCTTTGCCCCCACAATATTCTGTAAGTTGAGGGAAAACCCTTGTTCGTTTAAACTGTCTCTCGTAGCCTTCATGTGAAGGGAAGAGCGCTTTTCTGGTCTGGTCAGGAGCTTTCAGCTTGCCACCTGATTTGGCAGTAGCGTTCAGTTCCTTAGGACTTGACCTCTAGGTGGCGGTGTTGCATTAGTTAAACTCGGCTCCCAGCCTTTGGGCTCCTGCTGTTCTGAAACTTTAAATTGTATCATCCAAGTTTGGATCTAACTTAGAGATCCAAAGAAAAGCTGAAGTTATTTCCCCTGAAACAACATTCAGGACTGATATGAATCATTTTATTGAAAGTGAAACCATCCGAGATTTTCACTTTTTGTGTCTGTTACAGTGTTTTAACAAGGGGTTGGAGAGGATGCCTGTCCTACCATCATTGGCTTCTTGGATTATGGGTTACCACGAGGTCTTAAGAAGCCTGCCCTAGCCACATTCCTATAGCAGGCAGATCTATTTGCTCCTTAAGCCATCTGTTGTAGAGGTGTGTGCTCTTAAAAGCTCCCAGGGGAGGAAATGCCACGTATTTGAATTAAAATATCTGCTTTCATCACTTTCCTCTTCCTCAAATGAGGTTTGCTGCAATTATTTCACACTTGAGAGCTGAAATACTGCAAAGGAAAAGGCTGTAGCACATTATCCTTCCACCAGCACTTGTTTTTCTTCTAAAGCCCTATCATCTTTCCAACAATCCCCAGCTGTGACTTTGTTCCACAAATTTAATGGAAAAAGAACTAGGCACATCAATGTATCTTCAAACTGTTTAAAATATGATTGAGAAAACTGCAAAGGACAGTCATAATGAGGAACTGAGTGGAAGGAAACTACTCGCCCCTCCCCCAACCGCCATTGCTACCAATGTGTGGCCCTAAAAGTGCTGCAGCTTCTGTTTTAAGATCTTTACACTTTAATAAGAATCTTTTGAGCTTAAGTACTCAAATGTCAGAAGGGATCTGACATTTGATTGATTTGGTTTAATATGAATAACCCCCAGAAAAGACAAAAGCGTGGCCTATAAAAATGGAATATTAATCTTCTACAATGTCATTTTTTTAAGATGCTAGTACACTCGGTAAATTGTAAATAGCCCATACTTTGTACCTCCTCTCTCCTGTCTCTATTCACACTGGCACGCAAACTTCACGTTCTAGGTAATGAGTCAATTGAGAAGGGCATTTATTTGGGCCGACCAGGTTTATCTTATCCTGAAAAGCAGTGCTGGAGCTCTCTGTACTGAGGTTTTGTCTCATAGAAGACTTTGACTTTACAACTTTGGAAGATGGACTGAGAACTAATTTTGTAGTCCTACTAACCATTTCCCTGCCCCCTGTCTTGAAGCTGTTTGCCATCTGTGGAGGGTGCTCTTTTGTTGCTTTGTGGCTGTAAAGGGCAGGAATGACACGGAGCAGGTTTTCTATGATCCAACAGACCGGATAAAGGAGGAATCAGAGTCCTCAGTGGTTTTTGCAGGTCTTCTATTGGGATTACCAGGTACATGGCAGGCAGGTGTGCTGGGGGGCCGGGAGGCTGGCAGGCCTCCCAGCCCCCAGCAAGTCTTCACTCTATCTGGGCTCTCCGGCATTCTCTGCTTCTCTCTCAGCTTCTGTTCATTCTCGGCTTCTACTGGCGTCCTCATGACGCCGTCCTTAAAAGCCCAGTCTTAGCCCAGGTGAATCTCATCCACCTATGCCCACATCCTACTCCATGTGCTTGTCATCATGCATGCGTTCAGGACCACAAGGATCCATCATCTATCCTGACGGCGGGAGGGCAGAAAAGCCTGACATTTTTCCTTACCCTACAGTCCACCACCTCAGGGTTTTCTGCCATATAGTCTTCATATATACAATTTTCTTAGCAAACATAAACAATGCAGCCATAGCCCACAAAAGCAAATACATCACAATATAACAAAAACAACAGAACACAAATAAGTCCAGGCAGGGCCCCAACCTAGTGGAAAAAGACAATTATTGGTACCAGCAGATGAGCCACCAAATCTGCTGCCGAAGGCACTGCTCATATGAAAGAGGGGAACCACTCAAGGCACCTACTGTAACACCAGGAGTCGTCAGGCTTCCTGGCCTTCTCTGGCTGTAGTCTCAGCTACAAGCCACACACAGCATTCACCCCCAGGATGCATTCACTCTGGGATTGGCAATTCTATACTGTTGGGGGTAATCGCCAACCCTCAGGGTTTCTGTCTGCAGTGGCTCCAACATTCAGCTTTCATAGCCACCAATGCAACTCGCAGACCCCTGCACTCAGGCCAACCCACTGCACAAGCACATGGGTCGGGGATCCTTGGATACAAACTCTGCATTCAGCTTGGGCTCCACCCCAAGCCACGTTCCCCACCCGTCCCCCAAGGACGGGTTCCTCAGCTCCTCACCCTCACTCGACAATGAGCAGGGCATCACCCACAGGTGATTTTATGAGACTCACTGGCCTTCCTCAGCTTACTTAGTGCTTAACAACCACTCAGGGCTTCCCAAACTCAGCATCAGCACCAGCTTTTGCCTTCTCAGTTGGCTTTTCTCCTCCGCCTAGCTGCTGGGCATGCACAGGCTGCTTTTGGCCATCAAGGCCCACTGGCCACCCCCAGATTCTCAAAAAAACATAACCTGCCACGGTCCTCCGCCTTCTGGCGGGGTTGTCAGTCCAAGTCCATTAGTCCAAGTCTGTTGGCCTCTCCCTGCATCGGCGCTGGTGAGCTCCGAATTGTGGTTCTCTCTTCTGACGATTCTTGCTGCCTCAGGGATCGTTGGCTGGTCCTCTCGGGCGTTTCCTCCTCCTCTGGGCGAGGTCTTATCCCGTAGCTCTTGGAACTTGTCCACCTTCTGTGGCGCCATGACACCTCCAGCACGGTCACAGGGAAACAGTCTGCTACTCCTTTGTCCCTCCAGGTCTTTGGAGGGCTCTATACCCGTCTGCATGATCATCTTCCCAACTTACGCCAATTGTAAAGGGCAGGAATGACACAGAGCAGGTTTTCTATGATCCAACAGACCGGGTAAAGGAGGAGTCAGAGTCCTCAGTGGTTTTGCAGGTTTTTATTGGGGTTACCAGGTACACAGCAGGCAGGGGTGTTGGGGGGCCGGGAGGCTGGCAGGCCTCCCAGCCCCCAGCAAGTCTTCACTCTATCTGGGCTCTCTGGCATTCTCTGCTTCTCTCTCAGCTTCTGTTCATTCTTGGCTTCTACTGGCATCCCCATGACGCCGCCCTTAAAAGCCCAGTCTCAGCCCAGGTGAATCCCATCTACCTATGCCCACACCCACTCCAGGTGCCCGCCATCAGGCATGCATTCAGGACTGCAAGGATCCATCATCTATCCTGATGGCGGGAGGGAAGAAAAGCCTGACATTTTTCCTTACTCTACAGTGGCTCTTCCGGGTTAGATCTCTAAGCAGAAGGGCTTTTGGGCTCTGTTTCCTCACTACATGATCCAGGTAGCCATCAATTGATGGAAACGGGATAATTGGGAAAGGCAGGCTATTAGGCAAAAAGGAACTTATTTAGGCATCAGGGGTCATAGAATATCACGGGAAATGTTCTTGGGACAAATGGAGTGATGAGACCTGGTGAAGGGGAGGAAGGCTGAGCTGAAGATTGAACAAGCACACCTAAGGGCGGGGGTGGGGGGTGGATATGTGACTGAGTTCTAGCCAATAGAATGTGAGTGGAAGTGATGTGCCTCACTTCTAGGCCTAGCCCATAAAATCCTCTCCTGCTTGATTACCTATGTCCTTTCTTCTTCCTCTAGATTTCTGTTGATAAGCACAGTAACACTGTTGAAAATGCAGTTGACCTGGAAGGATCTTGGATTCTTGATCATTCTGGGTGAGCCTTGCTGGGGGCGCATCTGCTCAGCGGAAACAGAGGTTGGGCTCTTACATGGACAGTAAATGAAGTCTGGGGTGAGGTCTTGAGATGAGGGCTTTGTCTGTTAGAGCAGCTAGTGTTATCCTCACTTACACATCCACCACGATGCTGCTAGGAGCTTGGGCAGTGTGTGAGTGAGATAGGAACTGATCTCTGCAAAGAAGTAAACCAAAAAGATCCAGGTTTTGTGGCCACTTGCAAAATGCCACATGTTTTTCAGCTGAAGAAAATGATAGAATTTGAGGTGTGGGGTTTGCTGGATACTCTTCAGGGCAAACTTCAAGGCAAGGAGTTCACATGTGACAATGGGAGTCAGTGGGTGAGCTGAGGGATTCTGAGAGCTCCTGAATTTGTGTACAAATCACATGGCCTGACTACATATAGGGAACCTGGCTTGCCACTGTGTTCTCCAAGGGGCCTGCATTCAAGGAGAAGAACCAGCTGTTCAGAATCTGAACACAAATCACTGAGCAAG
The DNA here is from genome assembly GCF_014898055.3 of Talpa occidentalis. Lineage (NCBI taxonomy): Eukaryota > Metazoa > Chordata > Mammalia > Eulipotyphla > Talpidae > Talpa > Talpa occidentalis. Next base: position 23,607,698 of record NW_023605305.1, on the reverse strand, counting down.
CTTATTTAGAGCAGAAATGAAAAGCCTGATTTGGCTGAATGTTCTAGATTTTACATTTTTTTCCCCTGGGGCTTCTGAATCTCCCCCTTGTAAATGGAGAAAGTATAAAAGTAGGGCCTTTTTTGAAACTAATACATTAGCAAATGGTACAAGTGTTGATGAGCAAGTGAAATAGTCTGGGGGAGGGAAAGCATATAAAGTGGGATTGTCTCGTGTTTAAGGAGCACGTTAGGCCAACTGTCTTAGAAATAAAGTTAGCCTCGGTTTACCATCTGTCCTGCCAGCTTTTCTGTATGTGCGAAATGCCCTCATTCTTTAAATCCCTCATTGGGTTCCCTGAGTCTGCTTTTCCCTTCTTGATCTTGTGTCTCAGTAACGTTCCTGGCCTGTATTCTGGCCCTTCTCTACTCTTTTTTTTCTAAAAAGATTTATTTTATTTATTTATGCATACAAAAGCTGGGGCACAAGCCAGAGGTGCGGGGGGTGAGAGGATTCACTGGAGACGGAGTGGGGAGCAGAACAGACGGATCTACTGAAATACACTGCTGAGGGGAGCAGTGGGCGAGACAGGAGAGGTCTACTGCTCCATGTAGGTCAGCTCCCTGGCTGGGGATAGAACTTGTGCTGCAGTGGTTGTGGATAGATTCATTAGTGCTGAGACTTAACACCTTGTGCCACTAGGGAGGCCCCCTTCTCTACTTTTTAAATTATTCTATATGTGCAATGAAATCTTAGAGGGCCTTCACATGGGTGAAGGTCAGGTCTGTGCATTAGTCTTCTTTTGAGTATCCACCAGATACTACAGGGCTGGCCTCTTCACACTCAGTGTGTGCTTTGCTGTGCTGGGAATAATGGGAAACAGGTGAACACCAGGCACCAGGCAGACAGCTTCTGACCCATTAAAGACTTCTTGGGAACAGTGATGGCTGACTTGCTGTGGGTGACCAGTATTTATTGCTTGCTTGCTCTAGGCTAAGGTCCAAGCCCTATGCTTATTCATTCATTGGACAAATATTTATCGAGTGCCTATTCAGTGCAAGGCTCTGTTCTAGGTTGTGTATGTGAATGAGGTAGCATGTTTCTTGCTATTATAGTGGTGAGTGGGGTTTATGCTGACAAAGTTAGTCTGCAGGTAGGGGAAAACAGAGGCTCAGAGCAGTGACATTGTGTGCCCTGAATTACAGAGCTGACTCCAGGTCCCAGGTGCTTATCATTACACAGAGCTAGGATAGATATTTGAGGCAAATTGAACAGAACTCTGTTTATTATTTTATTTATTTATTTATTTTCTGTTTAATTTTTTAGACAATGAAAAATTTCTTAATGCACTCTGATCAAAACAAGAAAACCTAGGGGAAAAATGTTTACTAACACATAATAGATAAAGCTAATATTTCCTTTTTTCTTTAAATTTAGAGGCTACTTTTTTAAAGGATTTATTTATTTATTTATTTATGCATACAAGAGCTGGGGTACAGGCCAGAGATGCAGGGGGTGAGAGGATTCATCAGAGACAGAGTGGGGAACAGAACGGGTGGACTGACCGAAATACACTGCTGGTAGGAGCAGCGGGCAAAACAGGAGAGGTCTACTGTGCCATGTGGGTTGCCACCTGGCCGGCTAGGGATCGAACTTGTGCTGCAGAGGCTGTGAATTGCTTCATAGTGTGGTGCTTAACCCCTTGCGCCACCAGGGAGGTCCTAGAGGCTAATTTTTAAAGATTTATTTATTTGTTTATGCATATAAGAACTGGGGTGTATGCCGGAGGTGCGGGGGTGAGAGGACTCACCAGAGACAGAGTGGGGAGCAGAGCAGTCAAATCTACTGAAACACACAGCTGAAGGGAGCAGCAGGCTAGAAAGGAGAGGTCTGCTGCGCCATGTGGATCAACTCCCTGGATGGGGATCAAACTTAGTCCACAGCGGTGATAGTGCTGAGACTTACCCCCTACACCACCAGGAAGGTCCCAAAGTTATTCTTCTTCTTTTTTTTTTAACTTAGCATTTTTAGGTTTATTTTTTCTGGTAACGAAAACAATATATACTCGTAAATAGTTCAAACAGTACAGAAATGCCTAATGTAGAATAGGAAGGTCTTCCATAATCCACAGTTATTATTCTTAATACGGTTTTACAAATCAGTAAGAAACACATCTGAAAATAAAATGAGGAACAGGCCAGTGTGACTCACACAGATAAAGTAGAAGGCACCAAAAGCGTGAAAATCCACAGACCCCCTCAGAAACAGAAGAAATCCAAATTAAAATAACAGTGAGCTTCCCTTTCTTGTTATTGAATGAACATTTTTTCCCCAAAGGATGGTGTTTGATATTGAGAGTGCTAGAACAGGATCTTTCCTCTATGTTAGCAATCTCCTTTAGGGTGCTGTAAAATGGATGGATACATATACCTCTAAAGGAACAGAGATTTGAAGCCTCTTACTTTATTTTTACCTTATTTATTGTGTTTTCCAATTTTTAAAAACAATGAATATGTATCCTTTTAAATTAATAGTACCCATGTATACATTTTCAAGATTCTGATAAAAATTGAAGGGAAGACAAGGAGATGTTTACTGATTTTTAAAAAGCAGGGACCCAGGGGGCAGACTCAGCTGGGGACCAGATTTATTGTTTGAAGTCTCCAGGGGTCAGATTGCTCTTCTGTGCATCCTGGCCTGGCTTGCTGTGGCTTTCTTCCTTTCATCTCCTGCTCACAGCCTGATCATCAAGTTCTCTAATTCTCTGAGCTGGTCTGTGTAGTTTCTATTGTTATTTGCCTGTTGTATGTTGTATAGGCTTCCTCAATCCTAGCTGCACTCAAGAATCACTTGGAGTGATTTTTTGAAATAATGATAATCAGGTCCATCCCAGAGCAATTAAATAAGATTATTCCCATGTGACTTAATGTCAGTGAGTGTTGTTGAAAACCACTGACCTGTGGGCTGGATCCAACCACATCCAGCTATTTTGTATGCCTAGGCCTAGGTCATGTGACGACATAATATAGGCTTGTTGAATTGAGCTAAAAAAGATTAGTCTCCCAGCTCCTCAAACATAAAGAATTCTGATTTGCTGGTCTTTTTTTTTTTTGCTAACCCAAGGTGTCAGCAGAGACATGTAAGAGATATCAAATACATATCTGTTAGTCAGTTCACCATTCTTTTCTCTTCTAAATTCTCAGGTTATGATAGCTCAAAGTATCTGTAGTTAATACCAGGTTTATTATGAAATATTAAAGCAAGATGAATTTTAATCCACTAGGTTAAATAAAGAAATATATTGTATTGCACTATTTTAAAAAAGATTTATTTATTTATGCATGCACGAACTGGGGTATAGACCAGAGGTGCAGGTGGTGAGAGGATTCACCAGAGAGAAGGGGGAGTGGAACAGGCAGCTGTACTGAAATACACTGCTGAGGGGAGCAGCGGGCAAGAGAGGAGGGGTCTGTTGTGCCATGTGGGTCAGCACCCTTGCTGGGGATCGAACTGGTGCTGCAGTGGCTGGCGGTAACTTGATAGCGCAGTCTTTAACCCCTGTGCCACCAGGGTGGCCCCACATCGCACTATTTGACAGATGCAAGTTAGCCATCATGGGTACTGGAAGAATGAAGAAATGAATGAGTGAATAAATAAATGAATGGCAAAGCTGAAGTATCAGGGTGGTGCTGTGTCTCTTATTTTGTAGCCGTCTCTTGTCCCTTCAACTACTATCCATTCTAATTTTCACCACTAATTTTTATTTGGGACATAAGCTGGATATCACAGTTTTGGTGATGTTTTAGCCCAAACAACTTACAAGCACTAAATAATCTTCTAGGTAAACCAGCTTAGGGATTAGGACAACATTCAAAAACATTTGCTCTAGAACTTGAATACCTACAGGCTGGCTGTCCTTTTTTCCAATACCAGCATTTGCTCTCACACAAAATCCCCTCGCCTCTCTCCTCTGGCTAAAGACCCTAAAACACAGGTATGTATCTCCCCAAACTTCTCTTGTTGCATCTGCTCTGTCGGCAGGCAAAGTACTGTGAAAGCAAATGTCACTGCAGCAGCCATAATTTAAGACGTCCTTTTAAAAAATTCCAATTTCATCATTTCACAGAAGAATAGATCAATATTTCTACAGTTAAGAGTTTAGTTAAAAACCCTGCTGTGCAATGAAATAATGCATCTGCTATTGGCGTAGAGCGACTGGGATGTTAATTCCCTGGTTTTGTGTCAGTTAAGGGCAAATTAGCCTTCCAGCACCAGTCATGACTCATTATGTCATTATGTAGAAGGCACTTACTGTACCTCCACTACTATGCAATTTAGATCCAATAAAAATTGTGACAGCGTTTTTATCCACTTCATTAAGCTACTAATTTCTTGTAAAAAAATGTACATTAATCTTTTTATAGCTTCATGCAGAGTGGCATATTTTTAGAATCTAACATTGATTAGGTCCTGGTTAAGAATAATTTTCACAGTACTTTTAAGAAATGTAAATAAAGTTACAATAATTTAATTTTTCAACATAGTTATGACAGTATTGATCTTAAAATGAACATGTTGGCTGAATTAAATGTGTAGCCCAAATGAAATACAGACTGAATATTTAAACATGCAACAAATTACAAAGCATGGCTTAACAATACCCTGCAAACAGAATGAAGAGAGAGAGCGTGAACCTCCACGGAAAATATTAATTGCTCATATTTTAAAAGATGTAAATGGGGATTTTTTTTTGACATCTGACTTTTCTTACCCAAATGTTTAAAAAATACAGTAAAAAATTGTCTTCCTCCTTTGATTTTTCATTCCTTGTGAAGTATTAACGGCGCTTCTGCCTGAATGCATTAGGGAACAGTAGAAAGGGAAAAAGTTTCCTTTGCCAAGGTTGCAATATTTCAGGCCAGAGTCAGGGACGTGCCCGAGGTATTCAGAGGGTGCTGCGGGCAGTCATGGATGGAGTGTTAGCATCCAAGTGCTCTGTGGCAGGAGCTGGTTCCTATTCACTCCAAGCACCCACCCTGCCCAGGTATTTTTTTAAACAGCACTGGCCAAGCCATGAGTCATGTCCTCACTGGCTGTAAAGGCAAGCTCTGCATGCTGGCTGGTGCAGTGATACCGGCTTCCCCTTATATTCTGACCTGCCTCACCGGTTTCCTCTCTTTGCTCTGGACTCTGAGCTGTGTTCTGCCTTTGCTCCCCTCTGGCTGTGGTGTGTCCTGTTTTCCCGGGTCGGGAACTCCAGCTCTGTCCTGGCCTCCAAACCTAAGCCAGCCTAGCCTCTTGGCAAATGTCCAACATGTCAGCCCCAGGGGCAAGCGGGGGTCAGAGTGGGTGCGGGATGATTAACTTTACAGTGGTGGGTTGGAGTCAAAGACTTAGACTCCCCCAGGAGACAGCTGTGGCCCCTCTCCACGGGTGTCCCTGTCTTAGAGAGACAGGCTTTGAGCTGGGTGATTACCAAGGGCTGCTACAGCACCAAAGTTCCAGGACTGAAGACCTCCTTTGCTAAGTCCCTCTTTGGGACTATGTGCAAAGTCCCTGGAGGGCTCTGTGTGTAGTCCTCAATGTTCATTTCATTTTGTCTTCATTTCAAAATTTATCAAGTCCTGCATCTTTGTTGAAAGGATTTAAAGTGGGGCTAGAGAAGAGCTTCTGCCTTATAACATCTTTTTCACTTTCAGCACAGGCCAGAGTAGTTCTAATGCTGCTTCCAGCCAGTCACAGCTCCGAATGAAAGATGCTGCAGCTGCTGCTAAAGGTAATTTTTTTTTTAAAGATTTATTTATTTATACAAGCACTGGGTACAGTCAGAAGCTCAGGAGGGTGAGAGGATTCACCAGAGCTAGAGCGGGGAACAGAACAGGCAGACTGACGAAATACACTGCTGAGGGAAGCAGTGGGCAGCAGGAGAGGTCTGCACGCCATGTGGGACCCTCGCCAGTGTCCGGGGATCGAACTGGTGCTGCAGAAGCTGTGGGCAGCTTCGCAGCCCAGCGCTCAACCACTGCGCCACTGGGGAGGCCCTTAAAGGTAATTTTGATCTGGTCACCACTGTCTGGGCCCCTGGGTCTGGGGTGTGCTTGTCCCCAAGTAGGCTTGTGTAGGCCAAAGTTCAGTCCATGTTGGAAATGCGTGTCTGCTTTTGTCTGCCTCAACCCTGGCCTCACAGAGAGCCTCCTTCCCTGGCATGTCCCTGAAGTCACTCCTCTTCGTAGTTGCTGCTGTTGCTGTCCAGCTGTTTGCTGCTGGCTGGTGCTATTCATAGCAGAAGCTCACTGGGTCTGCTCTTTCCCTGTGCAGCGCTTGCTCCCAAGGGAGAACAGCTGGTCTCAGCCTCCTCTACTAAGAGCATCACCGGGCAGACAAACTGACACTCAGAGAGGTAAGTGACTAAGCCAAGGTCCCAGGACTGGGAAGCGGTGGGGTCAGGACTAGAATTCTAGCTTTCTTTCCTTTTTTTTTTTTTTTTAAAGATTTATTTATTTATGCATACAAGAACTGGGGTACAGGCCAGAGGTGTGTGGGGGGTGAGAGGATTCACCAGAGACAGAGTGGGGAGCAGAACAGGCAGGTTGACTGAAATACACTGCTGAGGGGAGCAGTGGGTGAGTCAGGAGAGGTCTGCTGCACCATGTGGGTCACCTCCCTGGCCAGGTATCGAACTCATGCTGCAGTGGCTGTGGATAGCTTCATAGTGCTTCATCTTAATCCCTTGCACCACCAGGGAGGTCCGCTAGAATTCTAGATTTCTAACTCAGGATCCTGTGTTCAGTGTGTCAGTGCTTACGACATGCCTGTGACAGGGGAGTGGAATAGTGGTCAGGAGCTTAGGCATTGGAGTTGGGTGAATTTGGGCTTAAAGTCTATCTCTCGCATTTACTAGCTTACTTAGCTTGCATGGGTTACCAGACTTCTCTGCACTTCTCTTTCACCTCAGATAAGCTGGGGATACTTCTCAGCCTCACATGGTGGTGGTGGTGAGGATTAAGTGAGATAAAGTATGAAGTACTCAGTCTTGTACCCACACATATTAAACTCAACAAATGGTCGTTATTATTATTATCATCACTACTATTCATTTGAATTTCACCATAACCCCATGTGGCAGGTATTCATTTATTCATCTACAGATATTTATGATCGTAATAGTTAAAATCAACAGAGTGAAAAGGAAGCTTGGCATGGTTTGTCCTGATCTCCTTGAAGCCTGCTTGAGTATTCATTTCTGCCTGTTCCAGTACCACTCTGTAAGCCCCTGACCACAAGTTTTCTGGTTCTTCCTTCCTTTAATGTGCTCAGGCTCAGGGGTGCTGGGCCTCCTGGCGGGGTGACCCCTGGTTCTCAGGAGGCCGGGCTGATGACACAGATGCAGTGACTGGGGAAGCAGGATCCAGCCCAGAGGAGGAGCTGAGCTGTGCCCTGAGCACCCGGCCTCTCTCTCCAGGAAGAACTGGTGTCCAGGGTCACATAATTACTCCCTGCAGAAAGCTCTTTCTTACTTAAGTATAGGGTTCTGTATGTGGCACTGTCTGCAAGGCTACCCTGGGGACTGGCAGGAGGTTAAGTTCTGTTTCTCTTCAAAACAATGATTCCTCTGAGGTTTATATAAATACTCAATCAGTTTTCTATTATGACAACGTGAAGGAGCAGTTGGCTGCATCTTCATAATTAAGACTTGAAGAAAAGTCAATGACAGTGAATACATTAGACTTCGATGTTTTTCGCCCTGCTTGTCCTTTCCTCTGTAGAGACACCTTAATATCCTGCCCAGACGAGCCTGTGGACTCAACCCTGGACTCCCAGGCATCCCTGGCCCCTCATGTCCTAATCCCAGGCCGAGGCAGGCGGAGGGGTGTGGGCTGCCCTCTCCCTGCCAGGCTGCCAAGTCCTAGAGTGGGAGGGGCTTAGGATTGCAGGCTCCTTTGCCAGATGGCATTTGATACGAATATTGATGTTAATGGCGTTTGGATAATGATGCTGTCTGCGGTAGGGGCTTTATTACTGCTATGAATGGCGCGGTCCTGGAGGGAACCATTCCATTTAGCTACCTTTGTGTGTGTGTTACAAATGTTTAACAGACAATTATTGGGATACAGGGTTCTAGGGGGTTTGCATTTTCCCTCGGTTCCCAGGCAAGTTCTGAAATCAGTCCAGCTGCAGAGCCCAGGTGTCTCATAGGGGTCAGCCAGGCTGCATGAGCTCATTCCCTTCTCTGCACTGCTGGCCATCTAGACTTTCTGCAGGTTTGTCCTGCAGCAAGACTTTCCCACTCTCGGGGGTCTGCTTTGTTGCAACCTCTCCATACCAAATACATCAAAACCCTGCCTTTTACACTTCCTGGGGGAGTTTGAACTTCTTCCTATTAAAAATGAATAATAAAATCCTCCGCTTTCATCCTAATGGGGTTAGTAGGAGGTGTTTAGCTTTTTATAGCTACCTAGATGATCGAAAGAGGCAGATGAAGCCATCACAAAATTAAGGAAGAGGTCATCATTAGAAGGCCAGAGACTGAAGTCTTTTAAAAGCATTTCTGGTCTTAATTCAAAGCTCCTCTGGAGAGCTTCCGTGAGCAGAGGTCCAGGGCTGCTTCTGTTGGAATGAAACCTTGGGCAAGGTGTCTCTCTAGAGCGGATTTGCCTGAGAGTTCTGTGGAAGGACCAGTCTCTTTGGAGCAAGTAGGACACTTTCAAGATGGATTATCTGATGGCAGTTAGGCCTGTTTCCCTGTATCAGGCAAAAAGCCTTCTGCTTCATGAGAAATGGATGAACGTATGAATGGGACTTTGTTGTTTCCAGGGTTCTGGACCGATGCTTCTGGGATCTTAGAGATCAGGTAAAGTGGGAAATCAGGAGGCTGAGCTGAACTTCTGGAAACAGCATCAAAATGGATTGTTGTGTGTGCTCCCAGACCAGCTCTGAATCTGAATACAAAATAGAGAAGATGCTATTTTGCTACTTTCAGACTAATGATTTTGTCCTTTTTCCCTCTCCTCCTCGCTTTATTTCTTCATCTATAACATCTGCAAGAGGGCAGCCAGACTAATAAAACTGCGCTAAGCTCGCCTAATGCCAGCCATTGATCCAAGGGTGGGACCCGATTAATCAATGGGATTTTAGCGGTGTGCATGTCGCCGAGGGAGAGCAGGCCCGAAGACAGCACTTGCCTACGCAGAGAGGAGGACTCTGAGAACTGATGGAGCTGTGATTCTCTGTGTATGCGTTCTTGGAGGTGGGGAAAGGTGGGGTGTCCTCCCCCAGGAACAGCCTTTGTGGCATGTAGACAGCTACCTCATGTGTTCAATGGCCTTGCTGAAGAGGTGCCCACTTGCTCTGTTAGTATGACAGCCCTGCAGGATTTGCTGGGCTCAGGGGTGGGTCCTAAGCAGGAGAAGGTATTTCTAGAACAGAGAAAATCTCACTCTACATACAAGGCATCGCTCACATGATGACTTCTTGGGAAATCATCTCGAATTCCCACCCTATGCAGTAGTGAAAACAGACCCAGGGAGAATGGGACTTGCCCAAGGTCATATGGTGAGTTAGTAACATGGTGGAACTAGAATGCAAGTCTCCTGGGCCAAACTCTTTGCCTTTCCTGCAGCTCTAAGGCTGAATCAGGATCAGAACCTGTTAGAGTCACATGGGAGAATCAAACAAAGGGTTGATTCAAGCAGTTATAGACAATTCAGGCAGGGGAGACATCCAAACTGAAGAATTCAGTTTGAAAAAATTATAATGCTTTTAAAAAAACAGGCTGAACATTCCTTTTCTTGAACATGTTTTTTTTTTTTTTTATTGTTATCTATCACACATTTATAGAAGGGTGCATACAGTTGACAAAGAATTTATAAAGCTAATACCTTTGCAATCACCACTCAAGTCAAGGAATAGAGCCCAGCCAGAGTCCACAGTACACCCCTCCCTTCTCTCAATCCTCTCTCTCTTGAAGTAATCCCTGATTTGCCTTTCCTCCTAATTTTTCCACCAAAATGGCTTACTGAAGCCTGCTTTTACACCTGACATGAATGGAATCATCCTGTCTGTCTGGACTCTGTGCATTTTGTTTCTTTGCTCCACTACTGAGAGATTCATCTAAATTGTCCCCCATAGCTGAATTTCATTCATTTCCTTGCTAGTATCTTTTTTTTTAATAGAAAAATTATCTTAAAGAAACTTACTAGAACACTGCCCTGTGAAATAAAGTGTGTGCGATCCTTAACAGTGAACTAGTAACGTTGCAAATCTAAAATTTAAGTCTGGGCCTCAGGGGTAGGTGTTAGAACAACGCGCCCCAAAGAGGTTGGTTTTGGACTTTGGTTCCTGCTGTTCTGATCAAATACCAGCCTCTTTTTATAGCTTTAAGGATCTGCTTGTTTCAAAAATTCTCTCTAAACACAACTAATTTAAGGGACACAGGATTGTGCTGGGGTCCAGATCCCATGCAGCTGCACAGGTGGGGGAAGGCATTCCACAGTTCCTTGCTTTGCAAATGAGGTGCCTGACATAGACTGTGAGCCCCTGCCCAGCCCTCTGGGGTAGGAGCTGTTTTATCTGTCCTATCCCCCCAAGGCCCAGTATAGAGCAGGTCCATAGCAGGAGCTCAATAAACATTTGTCCACTGAGCGAAAGAATAAAGGTCACTCAGTGCAGTCCTCTGCAGGACGCCTGAATTTCCTCACCAATGCTGTCTTCAGTGACCAGTGACTGAAGACTATTTCCTTGGTGGTCTAATGGAGGCCCTCCAAAGGAAAACCCCAGTTTATCGGGGAGAAATCTTGATCATTCTTAGTACATTTGCGTCTTACATTCAAAAGAACCTTAAAAAGGTCAGTATTCACTGGCAACTCACCACTCCTTAAGAAATTACATAAAAGGGAGTATGGGGACTTACTATTTCTCAGGAAATTACATAAAAGGAAGCATAGGGAAGAGAAGCTCTTATTAAAAACAAACAAAGCCTGCAACGTGCTTTTGCAGTCAGATTCTCTTACCACTGAGCTACACCCCCTTCAATGTGCTTTGCAGGGAGCTGCTGGAGGGCTGGGTCTGGCTGCTCCAGGTTTCCTGCTTTGTGGGTGAGGTTGTGACCACTGAAACTTCCCCCATGGCTCAGAGCCAAGGTCTCCCCTGCCTCCTGCTTAGTGGGCAGAGGAAGCTGAAAGTGAGAGCCCTTGTCTTGCTAGGTCAGGCATCAGAGCAGCGGCAGGTGCAAATGAATACTGCTTGAATTATTTAAAAAATTAAAAAATGTTCATCCTCTGAAGAAATAAATATCTTAAAATAGTTCAGACTCTCAGGGTTTATTGAGAATGGCAAGATCAACCCTCTCAACGTTACCTGAGAGTTCCCAGAACTTTCATGGAATCCATCCTGGAAGTGAAAGGGCTATCCCTTCTCATTTGGAGGCTGTCACTGTCATTTGTATGTATTTATTTGTGAGAGTGTTCATTAAACCAACCTTCTCCGCCAGATGTGAATCCCACTTCTGTTTTGATTACCAGCATTCAGCTAGGTTTAGTAGGTACTTGGCCATGAGTAAATGTTGGTTGAATGAATGATGGGTGAATGCCAAGGAGTCTGATTCAGCTGACGCTGAAAACGACCGGTCCTCCTTCTTCCACCCCACCCCGGTCTCAGCAAAGGGCCAACTCGGAACTCTCCGCCTAAAATCCCTGCCTGTAAGCCCCCCGAGAACCCTGGAAGGCGCTGCGGGGAAGGCCCGCCTTCCTGGAAAGCCACGCTTGGAGTTGTCTTCAAAAGCTGCGACGCAGCCCCCGGAGTTTGAGCACGAATAAATCATTAGCATTTTATTTACAATTCTGGGTTTACAATTCCTAGAAAAGGATCCTGCTGTTCAGTGCGGATTCCTGCTTTGCTGGCTTTCCGCAGCGCCTCCTTCTTCTCCGGTCTTAGGGAGCCGGGTTAGCTCCAGACTCAGCTGGACAAGAAAGGGGTGCGGCGCGGACGCGTGGAGGGCGACCTGGAGGAAGGTGCGCGCGCCAGCCACTCCCCGGGTCTCGCGCTTCCCGACGACCCCGAGTGGAGAAGTCGTATCCTCTGCGTTTCACCGCGAAGGAGGTTTGCTTGCAAGCCGGCCGAGGACTTGTCCAAGGTCACACGGCTCGCGGTGAAGTTTGCGCCGAGTGCTCGGGCTCCAAACCCAGCGGAGCAGCCGCAGCCCCCGCGCGCCCCTCTGCGCCCCGGCCGGGCCGGGTCACCCGCGGCGCCTGCCCCCCGCGCCCGCTAGATGGCAGCCTTGGTCTCCGCGGCGCGGCGCGGCGCGGGCGCGGGCCTCGGGGGGCTCGGCGGGCCCCGCCGCCCTGCTCCGCTGCGCCGGCCCGAGCCCCGCGGGCTGCTCCAAGGGTCGCGCTGACCCCCGAGGCCGGGGGGGGGCGGGTTCATGGGGCCAAAGGAAGAGAGTTGCTGGAAGCAGCCCGGGCTGCTCTGCCTGCAGGGGACGGGGGCTGCTTCTAGGCGTCTCGCGCGCGCGGGGACCAGGGCGCGCGGCGCGGGCGCTGAGCTCGGCGGGGTGGCGCGCCCCTTCCTCCCGGGCACAGCAGGGCGTCCCCAGGGCCGGGGGGGGGGGCGGAGGGCGGGAGCTCGCGGGGTGAAATCTGCAGTGGGAGGCTCCTGCCCTGTCCCGTCCCGGTCCCTTGGAGTGATTTAAGGCCTTTCCTCCCTCTCTCCCTCAGACTTGGGTGTTCTGCGCCGGAGCTGTGCGGTGACCCGGGCAGTCACTGCGCGCCTCCAGCCTCAGCAATGCTCCCTCCACTCAGGACCCTCAATGGCAGGCAGAATCGCACCTTCCTCCCCCAGCCGGAGGAACGCACCTTTGGGGGACAGCGATTGACTGGCTCTGAGGCTGACACCTGGGCCCAGATACTGGAGAGTTGTTCGTCTGGGCCGAAGAGGTGACCGTGGTGTGTGTGTCACCTGCCTTCTCCCGAGTAGAGGGGTTGCGGGACCAGGGAGCTGGGGCCGGTCCTCTGGTCCCTGGAGTGTAGGATATGAATTTATTTTCTTGGCCCCTGTCTTTTGTTTCAGAGTCTCTAGGATTCTGCAGTCAAGGGTCCTACCTTACTCTGCAGGGAGCTGCCTCCCGGGCAGGTGAGGTTGACAAACCTCCTCCCACCTTCTTTAGTCGTTTCTTCTCAGGAGCGAGCTGGGGGGGTGCAATCCGAATTTGTATTGGCCTAGTGACTGACCCTCTTTCTTCATTGGGCAGGATCAGGCCTGAACTTCTTCAGGTTTTGAGAAATTGGGCCTTGTCTTAGAGGTGGAGGTGGGGGAGCACATGCTAGGGGGTGTAGGGGAAGCTTTGCCAAGGTCCCAGGGGGCATCCAGGTGTCCCATTCTAGGATTCTTGCTGCTTTAAGACCTATTGAAAAGACTTTTCAACTTTAGGTATGAAAGAACTTGCAAAGGACCTTGCAGTTTGCATTGATTTTGAGAAGTTTCTGAGACTTTACCCCAGAGTGCATGGATCAGCAGGCCCTGACAGTGGGGTCAGGCATGGAAGGGGCGTTTTTTGTCCTCGTGGTGAGTTTTCAGGCTGGGTTTTGCCCAATCCGGAGGCTGCAAGTAGGTCCCATGAGGGTAAGCCTGTGGAGCTGGGATTTGGGAACCGTAGTGAGAACATTCACTGACCTCTCAGTCTCGGCGCCTCCCAGCCCTGCTACTCCAAAAAGGCCTGCCTGGCAGTGTAGGAAGGTGCGCTTAATTTGTATCCACCACATGCCCCTCCGTTAAAAATCACAGTTTCCCTGACAGAGCCTCTTTCTAACCGAGCCTGTCAACTCGGCTTAGGCCGCAGTGACTCAGAGCATCCTCCCTAGAGCCCCGCGAATATGGGCTCTGAGGCGGTCACCGCGCCCTCCGCTGGGAGCACGCCAAGGCAGCGGAATTCCATTCCAAGGGGCCTGGGACCTGGCACCTATCAGGCCCACCATCAGATTTCTCGGTAATTATTCCGCAGGCCGTGCAATCCGCGGGGGTCGCCGGCGAGCCCGCCAGCAGACAGAGGGGGGAGGTGAAGGTCCCGGGAGGCCCCGGCGCGCTCGCCCTGGGCGCAGGGGGCCTCACTGAGCCCGCTGGATAAGGCTCCCTTTGACCGCGCGCAGGGGCCTAGCGCAGGCTTTATTGGCAGCCGGAGAGGCTGTTTGGGGAAATGGAAAAACTTGTGTCGGCGGCGTCAGTCTTGCAAAGGGGTAGCCAAGCAGTTTGCAGCGCGTTCTGTTCCTCGCGCTGCTGCCGCCGCCTCGGCTCCGCAGAACCTGCCGGGGAGGGGCGAGGGGGAGGAGGTGACGGGTTCACGTCCCCACCGCTGCCTCTCCTGAAGTGATGGATGGCTGTCTACGCAGGCGGGGGAGCAGCGCTCAGCCTCCCACACCCGCGCGCCGCGCCGTCAAACTCCCTTTCCCAAAATGCTCCTGGAATATGGGCTCTAGGTCAGTTAACTTGGTGGGTTATTTTGCTTTAACGACACGGCCTTTTTTCCGGTTTCATCCTGGTCTGTGGTTGTGTGGTGCAAACGCCCATTGCCCTCCTCCCGGCCCCGCAGGTCCAGCCTTTCCCGACGCACCCCCGGGAGCCTCCCTCTCTCCAAGCCAGAGGCTCAGGAGGTGCCAGGACTCACCAGTGTTTTGTTTGGGTGGTGTTTTGCCTTTGGGTTAGGGAACAGTTTACTTCTGGGAAGACAGGAGATCAGAGAGGGTGCATATCCGGTCATCTCTTCTTTAAAAGGCAGTGCATTGAAAAAGTCCATTCATTGAGGCCTCTAGGTAATCAGTTCATTAGAGAAATCAGATTCTATGTTGTCTTTCTTTTCTCCCTACCTGGAATCTTAGTAAATCTGTAGCTGGGAATCCTGAAATCAAAATATAGGAGCGGGGTGAGTTTAGGGCAGGGAGAATTCAGGAGAAGAAGCTCTGCCTGTTGAAAGGGGCTTTTATTTTGCATCTTGGGGCAGGTCTAGTTCATGATGCAAAACCAAATCCCAGCTGTGGCTTCAGGGCAGGACCTGTGGATGCTACTGCTTCCCCTTGCCAAGGTGCTTCAAAAAGCTCTTATCAACAGTAAGGAATGATGTTGGCAGCTAGCATTTCTTGGGTGCTTAGTACGTGCCAGGTACTGTGAACTTCATTTCCATTATCTTATTTAATTTTCAGAACAGTCCTATAGAGCAGGTGTTATTGTTATCCCTGTTTTGCGGGGGAGGAAACTGAGGCTCAGAGAGGTTAATTAACTTGCTTAAGATCTAGAAAGGGACAAAGGCAGGACTCAACCTAAATCCTGGTCTCAAAGCCTTGGACTTAATCCCTCTCCTCTGTTGTCACACACTTAGAATTATCTTGTTGCAAATCACGAGTATAGGGAAATACCCTTTAACATTTACAGTTTTGTAATGAGTGACTTTTTTTTTTTTTTTAAATTTTTTTTTTTTTTAATAGAGGCATGTTTTTCTTTATTTATTTGTTTGCTTGTTTGTTTGTTTTGTTTATACATGCACTGGGTACAGTCAGAAGCGCGGGAGGGTGAGAGAATTCACCAGAGCCAGAGCGGGGAGCAGAGCAGGCAGAAGGACCGAAGTACACTGCTGAGGGGAGCAGCGGGCGACAGGAGAGGTCTGCGCGCCATGTGGGACCCTCCTCCGGTGGCCGGGGAGCAGCCGGGGATTGAACCGGCGCCGCAGAGGCCGCGGGCAGCTTCGCAACCCAGCGCTCTACCGCTGCGCCACCGGGGAGGCCCTGTAATGAGTGACTTTTGATTTTGCTGCTTTGTTCCTTTTTTTCCCCCAAAACTGAGCAAAAAACAAGAACAAAATCCCAAGTCTTTCACTTGCCAATGGGCCAGCCGGATCAGAAGAAAAAAACTGAGTTTCATTGCTGGTTTATATGAAACAGAGGTTGGCTTAGAATTGCTTGTCTTAAAAAATGAGCCATTACTGTAACTAGTATTTGATACATTTACTGCAAAGTCATCTGGCATGTCTTCCTTGTGCCCCAGAGCCTTTTTCCTGGTGTGCCCTGGAGTACAGTGGTGGCTGGACAGGTCAGCCCTCTCTCTGCACCCCATTGCACTTACCTTCCCCTGCCGTGAGGATGGAAAGAGGACCAGCCATGAGAAAACTGCAAGGCTGCTCAGCCGAGTTGGCTGTGAGTTGGCCCAGAGCCATGGAGAGTGAGAAACTTTCAAATTTCAAAACTGCCCTGGGCCAATTTAATAAACTTCTGCCACCTCCATCCTCTCCACATTTTTGAATTCTCAAAAATTCACTCCCATTTAAGACGTGTACAAGAGTAGAGGGATTTTGGAATGTTAATAATGCAGAATTTCACAGCACAGCAAGGTGAATTCTCAAGGGGTAATGGTTGACATCTGCTTTCTCTTCTCCCAAGATAACAATGGGGAAAACCTGTGCTCTGTGCACACATACCAGCCAGGATGGTGCGAGCCCATTCCTCTCCGTCTCTCTCACTCTCTCAGCAAAGAGGTAAATTGTCCCCAGATCTGGCACTAGGAACAATAACCAGAAAACTTGGATGTAGCAAAAGTGACAGTGATAGGAGAAAAAACCACAAAGTGAGTCTCTCAGGGGGCATTTTCTGGGCTGTGAACAAGACCCTTTCTTCCAGGGGGTCTGGAAGCCTGCAAGAAGCTCTCAGCTTCCTCCCAGCGGGGCAATTTTTAGCAATCAGCATCAGAGCCCTGGTCTTGACATGTCCCCCGGGAAGCAGCAGGATGCTTTGTATCAGAAGGAGACAGACTCAGAGAGCCGGTTCTAGATGCAGGCTCTGGAGCAGTGAGGGGGGTCTCGTGCATGTCTCCTTGGAGGGTTTCTGAGTTTCTGCCGTCATATCTGCCCTCCGTGCAAAACGGTAGTGGCTACCAGCGACCTCTGGGACTTAGGGAGCTGGGTCTCAGTCCCAGATCTGCCTGTGTGAACCCCAATACGTGACTTCTCTGAGCCTCAGTCTTCTCACTTGTAAAGTGGAGATAGTACTGCCCTCCTGGGTTTTGATCTGCTTGGCACAGTCTGGCTTAATATGTGGCAGCTATTTTTAAAAACCACACATAAATAGCTATAGCCCACACTTGTTTTCTAAGACCCATTTCACACCCTCTGAGTTGTTCATTTTAGGCAGTGAAATGTTCTGACATGGAACCAGGTGACCCAGAATATGATTTCTGATCTAGTCCTGCCCTGTGGAGTCACTTGAACAATCCTATGGAAATAATCCAGATTCAAATCTAAGAGCAGAGCAGTTATCCTTTGTGAGAGGAATCTCTTGGTTAGTTTTATTGGTTAAAAAAAAATGACCCAGAAGTTATTTTTAAAAATGAAGGGTGCCAACCTTCTGCTTGCAGCTACCTAGATTTTATCACAGGGTTTTGGGGCTGAAACAAATGCACCTATATGTTGCAGCAACATCTTGCAGCTCAGAGAAATGTGAAAAAATGGTCAGGTGTCATTGTACGAATCGTATCCTTGCTGAGTATTGGAAGCCCTGAACTGGTGCACCGGTTTTTTTCTTTCTCTTGCATAATGCAATTTAAATCCCTTGTTAATTTCCAGGTCGAGTTTCATTCATGAGGATAATCTTTAATTGATGTTAAATATAGGGATCAAGTTAAGTGCATTATTTCTTTTTTACAAAGTGCTAATTGTTCATGTTCTCATAAATTATTTTCTCTTCTTATGTAGCAGGTTTTATGAAAGAACTTTTCAGCCAGTGCTTTTAACCTCATTGTATGAATATTATCCTGTAATCAGCAGGTCGTTCAGATCCTTCCTGTGCTGATGATCTCTATGTCACCCTTCAGAGCAGAAAGGAGAAGAAAAATGAGCTCCTTTTGAGTGTGTGTACATATGGGTAGACTCATGGACAGAAAAAAATATTTATACTGAACATTTTCAGCTTTAAGGGCATCTTTTCTGTTGCTGTGTTCCTACTGAGACATTTGAGAGATTCAACCTGAAGCTACTCTTTTACAAATGCTCCCCTCAGCAGTGTATTTCAGTAGATCAGCCTGTTCAGCTCCCACTCTTTCTCTGGTGAATCCTCTCACCCCCTGCACCTCAGGCCTATACCCCAGTTCTTTTATGCATAAATAAATAAAAGATAATCTTTTTAAAAGATAAGAAGTTCCCGCAAGTTATTTATTTTACTTTAAAAATTGATTTTTGTAAAGTATACTTAACATAAAATATATAATAGCATCTTAACCATTTTTAAATGTTGACCATTTCATGGTTCAGCAGTGGGAAGTTCATTCGCAATGTTGTGTGATCAATTGCCACAATGCATTCTATCTTGCAAAACTGAAACCCTACACCCATTAAACTACATCTCCCCACTCTCGGTCCCTCATGACCCCAGTCCCTTGAAACTACTATTCTACTTTCTGTTTCTGTGAATTTGAGTACTTTAGCTCACTCATAAAAGTGGAATCACACAGCATTTTTTTTATGACTGCCCTGTGTCACTTAGCATAATGTCTTTGAAGTTCATTCATCCATTCGTCAGAATTTCCTTCCTTTTTAAAGGCTGAGTAATATTCTATTTTATGTCTATTCCATATTTTGTTTATCTGTTGATGGAAACTTGGATTTCTTCCATCTTTTGGCTGATGTAAATAATGTTGCTATGAACATAGGTGTGCAGCCTAAAACTGCTTGATTGTTTATTCTGAAAATGTTTAACCAGGTGCAGGAAGGACCCTGTGCTAGCTCTTCTGTAAGGAGATGAGAAAGATGCTTTGCCCATAGGAGCTTTCATAAAAAGGAAGACAAGATAATAGTAACACTTGCTATTTATTGAGCTCTTACATGCCTTGTTTCGTTTAATAGTCACTACGGCCCTCTGAGGGAGATGCTGTGTTATTCCTATTTTATAGTGAGGGATGTGAAGAACCATGCAGTCACTTGCTCAAGATCAAGACAGTCAGGAGAAACGGCATTTGAACCTACATCAGTTTGGCTCAAAACCTGTGCCTGTAACCAAACATTACTGTATCTCCTGCAGTGTTTTGAAAGCCCCCCCCAAAAAGTGGGAGGTGAGGGAGTGATGTCCCATGCGGGAGTCATTATGCTAGGAGAGTTGAGGGGGCTGGGATGGCTTTGTTTCAGGACGAGAACAGGTTTCTTGAAGGAAGAGATACTGGGCTGGGCTGGAAGTGATACTGGACCAGAAGGATTTGTGTGGCCACAGAGTAGAGGGAAGCATTCACAGAAGGAGATCAGAAACAGACACCCAGAGGAAAGGAGTCCAAGACAATGGGTTTGGGTGGCGAGTAAGGGGTGTACTAGAAGAAGAGGTTGCAGAAATGCTCAGGGAGTAAAACACTCTGAGTCAAGGGCCGAGAGACGTGTTCCAGATGCAGGAGCCAAGGTCCAGAAGGGTCTCCAGACTCCAGGCCAAGGCTTGATGCATGACCCATTGGAACAGGTTGAGAGGTCTGGTTTTGGGGGTGCTGGGAAAGCACTGAAGATGCTTGAGTGGGGTATGGCATGCTTTGGACAACCTGGGCATTTTGACCTTGCCTTCTGAGCCCCAGGCCTAGTAGTGAGGGTGGCACCTAGGAAAGTATCATAGACGCAAGGGCTGGTGTGATGTCGCAGCCTTCCTGGTTCTGTGTGTGGGCTTGTGCTGAGTGGACAGGGCAGCTCCTGCAAAGTTACTAAGTTTGTTTCTTCCATAATCGGTATATTTTCAGACTTAAAAAACAACTGGATGCCGTATGTGCCAGGGTGTTTAGGAACTCAGGTTCTGGAGTCAGACAGATGTAGGTGGGAACCCAACTTTCTGTGCTATGATTTTTCTCAATGTAAAAGGGGGGATGCAGTAGGATTCCCACGCAGATTAAGCATGGGAGGAGCAAAGGACTAGTCCAATGTTATGTTGATCTTGGTTATTTCCAGGATGACTGAAGATTCTTCTCCTAAGGAGCAGCCCACTGGGGCAGTCAGCACTGTAATTCAGGCTGCAGATTGTGCCCTTGATCTAGAACAACAGAGAAACCAAAGAGAGTTCAAAGTTGACTTCAGGTGTCAAGTGTCTGTTTTTCAGATGTTGATGACCTGGCTGAAGTCAAGAAAGCTTGCTGCTTGGAACGGAAGGAAGCATACCTTTCTGTGCTTTTAGCTATTCCACATATTATTGCTTGATAATGGTCAGTTAGGGTAGGTATTTCCCAAATGATGTCCACACAGGGAGGTAACTGAAGCACCACACAGCTGGGCTTGGCAGAGCATAATTCCTAGCCAAGGCACGGCCCTTCATAACCAGTTAGTTTTTTGGCTCGTGCTTGTGGCAAGATCTATTTTTGACATATGAATGCATTTTGCTGTTTTCCTGTTCTCCAGACTCCATGCTTCAAGTCAATAGCCTGGTCCTCCCAATTCCTCTGCCTTGGGGATTCTCCCACAGAGCAAAGCAGAAGCTGATTGAAGAGTGGGGCCCTTTTCTGCAAAAGCCTAGGCTCCTTGAATGAATGATACTGGGTGTCTTAGAGAATGGAGAGTTCCTTGGAAAGCTTTGAGAGAACAGAGCGTTCATGAACCTAGAATGGAGTGAGTTCCTCTAAGGAAGAAAAGGGACCCCTTTCCAGGAGAGATAGCATGACCTTAGAAGGCTGGCTGAGTGCCATGGAGGTGGCAGAGCTGTCTGGCAGGAGTGACCGTAAGACTGGGACTCCTGGGCATGTTCATGGGAACAGGTAGGGGATGATGACTGCTGGTGGCCACAGCAGTCTGGGCTGGGGGCTGCCCAAGCTGCCAGGATCCTAGAGCAGCCCCGGGGCAGGGAAAAGCCCCAGTAATGATTGATTGAATTCCCATGGGTCTTCAGAGCAGACTTAGGGTTTATTTGAAGGAAATGAAAATATCCTTTGGACACTTGAGTTTGCAGATTGCATTTATTACTTGCCAAACTCTCTCCATTTTAGCCACACAGCCCTGGGCAGGGTAGGGGGGTGGGGAAGGGAGGCATTGACAGGTAAACAGTATGCTCAGAGGAGGCAAGTGCAAGCTCACACTGCCAGGGCTGGGGAACCGAGGTTCTTCCATGGGGACGATGCTGTTTCAGTGCTGGGGTTTATTTATGTCCTGAGCTGTGTTTCCAGGAGACTATGCATTGGTGGCATTCCTGGAAAGGCTGACAGAGCAAAGGCCAGAACTGTGGTTGAAATACCCCATGAAGAGCTGGCTTTCAACAGCTATCTTCTTCATTTTCCTATTTTCAATCACTCAACGCTGATACCGTGTGCCAGGGGACAGTGCTGGGTCCTTGGCATTGAGCAGGATGGCATGCCCCCATGAGGCTCTTAGTTCACAGTCCAGGGACAGGGGGTGCTTTCCCTGGAAAGAGGGAGGGGTGGAGTTTTCTGAAGTTGAAGGTAGGAGCAGGCTGTGGCTGGGGGTGGGTGGTGGGGTTGGACTGTGACATCTGAGCGGCATCTTGAAGAACAAATATTGGCCAGGTAGAAGAAAGAGCAGGTGTAGAGGTAAGAGAGGGTGTTATGTTGAGAGATCCCAGGGGAGATCAGGTTAGGACGGTACAAAGCATGGGAGAAGGGAATCGGAGTCTGTGCCAGTGTGTATCAGTGAGAGACAGTGCCCTCTGTCCTTGGGAGAAAACCCCAATACCTTGCCCTGGTGCACAGACCCTTCCTGGTCCAGCTAGTCTCTGTCCACCTCATGCCTCCGTCACACTATAGTCCTTAGCCCTTCTGACCTCCAGTGGGCCAGAGGGGCCCATCAGGCTTCTTTCCTCTCTGTCAGATCTTAGATTCACACATGCTGTTCCCTTTGCCTGGAATGTACTTCCACGTTGCCTCCCAACCTGCCTTGCTTTTTTTTTTTTTTATTAAATAATAAATTTTATTTTTATATTCCCCCATACAACTGCACATGCCCCATTCTGACCCCAATCCCTCCCCTCCCGGCTCCCATCCCCCAAAAAGTGTCTCTGGTTCATAGTTTTTTGTTGATTTTGATTTTCACTTTCTTATAGTTATTCATTTTCCTGATCCCTTATTTAAGTTTTCTAGATTCCTGCTATGAGTGAGACCATCCGGTATTTTTCTTTTTCTTTTTGGCTTATTTCGCTGAGCATGATCCCTTCCAGCGCCATCCATGTTGCTGCAAATTGCATGTGTTTATCTTTTTTGAATGCTGAGTAATATTCCATGGTGTATATGTACCACATCTTCTTGATCCAGTCATCTATTTTTGGGCATTTGGGCTGTTTCCAAAGCTTAGCTATTGTAAACAGTGCTGCTATAAACATAGGGGTGCAGGTGTTCTTTGGAATTGATGTTTCTGTGTCCTTTGGGTAAATACCTAGGAGTGGAATTGCTGGATCATATGGAAGCTCTATGTTTAGTAGGTCCAGAAATCTCCACACAGCTCTCCATAGTGGTTGGACCAGTTTGCATTCCCACCAACAGTGCAGGAGAGTTCCTTTTTCTCCACAACCTCGCCAACATTTGTTGTTGCTAGTTTTTTTAATATGTGCCATTCTCACTGGTATAAGATGGTATCTCATGGTAGTTTTGATTTGCATTTCCCTGATGACAAGTGATGTTGAACATTTTTTCATATGTCTGTTGGCCATTTGCATTTCCTCTTCAGAGAAGTTTCTTTTTAGCTCTTCTGCCCATTTTTTGACTGGGTTATTTTCTTTGTTGTTGTTGAGTTTCATCAGCTCTTTGCAGATTTTTGTGATCAGTCCTTTATCATTAGTGTTGGGTGCAAAAATGTTCTCCCAGTTGGTGGGGTTTCTCTTTGTTTTTGTTATTGTCTCTTTTGCTGTGCAGAAGCTCTTTAATTTGATGTAGTCCCAGCTGTTTATCTTTGCCTTCACTATCACTGCTTTGGGTGATGTGTCTGTAAAGATGTCTTTGATATGCAAATCACGTAGTGTTTCACCTATATTTCCTTCTATGTATTTTATGGTTTCAGGTCTTATGTCTAGTTCTTTAATCCATTTTGAGTTGATTTTTGTGTATGGTGTGAGGTAGTGGTCAAGCTTCATTCTTTTGCATGTAGCAACCCAGTTTTCCCAGCACCATTTATTGAACAAACTTTCTTTGCTCCAATGCATAGTCTTTGCTCCTTTGTCAAAGATTAGTTGACCATAAATCTGTGGGTTTATTTCTGGATTTTCTATTCGATTCCACTGGTCTGTATGTCTGTTCTTGTTCCAATACCATGCAGTTTTGATGATTATGGCTTTGTAGTATAGTTTGAAGTCTGGGAGTGTGATGCCTCCATTTCCTTCTTTTTTTTTCAGGAGAGCTTTGGCTATTCGGGGTTTTTGGTGATTCCATATGAATTTCATCAATAATTGTTCTATTTCTTTGAAGAATGACATTGAAATTTTGATTGGAATAGCACTGAATCTGTATATTGCTTTTGGTAGGATGGCCATTTTAATAATGTTTATTCTTCCAATCCATGAGCAGGGGATGTCTTTCCATTTCTTTGTGTCTTCTTCTATTTCTTTTAACAGTGTTTTATAATTTTCTTTGTATAGGTCCTTTACCTCTTTTGTTAGATTTATTCCCAAATATTTGATTTTTTTTTGTTTCGATAATAAAAGGGATTTTTTTTTTTATTTCTTCTTCTTCAGATTTATTGTTTGTGTATAGGAAGGCTACTGACTTTTGCGTGTTGATTTTGTATCCTGCCACTTTACTGAATTGATTGATAAGTTGAATTAGTTTTTCTTGGAGTTTTTGGGGTTCTCTATGTATATTATCATATCATCTGCAAATAGTGATAGTTTGACTTCTTCTTTTCCTATTTGGATTCCTTGGATGTCTTTCTCTTGTCTTATTGCTCTCTGCCTTGCTTTTAAAATGAATCTTACTTGCATTTTGCTTCTCTTTTTAAAAAACAGTTTTATTTCGATATAATTCACATACCATAAATTCACCCTTTCAAAGCATAGAAATTCAGTGATTTTTAGTACATTCAAAATTGGACAACTATCACCACTATTTAATTCCAGAACATTTTGTACTTGTTAGCAGTTACTTCCGGTTACCTGCTCTTGCTCTCTCCCTGCTGTACCTACCCACCTTCCCGGGCTCCTGGAAAACACTAACCTACTTTCTCTCTCTATGGAATTTGCCTATTCTGAACATTTCATATAAATGGAATGAATAATATGTGGCTTTTTTTTTATTACTGGCTTCCTTCACTTAGCATAGTATTTTCAAGCTCAACCATGTTGTAGTATGGATCACCACTTTATTCCTTTTCATGGCTGAATAATGTTCCATTGTACACACATTCTATATTTTATTTATATATTCATTAGTTGGCATACAATTGTTTTTCTGTACATTTTGGCTATTATGAATAATGCTGCTATAAACATTCATGTAGAAGTTTTTGTGTGGACATGTTTTCAATTTCCTTTGGTATCTATATCTTAGGAGTAGAATTGCTGGGTCATATGTTTAACTTTTTGAGGAACTATCAATCTGTTTTTCCAATGGCTGCACCATCTTGCATTTCCAAAGTATTATATGAGAGCTCCAATTTCTGTCCATATCCTCCCTGTCTGTCTGGTTCTAGCCATCCTAGTTGTGTGAAGTAGTGTCTTATTGTGGTTTGGTTTGCATTTCCCTAATGACTAATGATGTCGAACATCTTTTATTGCATTTATTGGCCATTTGCATAGCATTTTTTGGAAAAATGTCTATTCAAATTCTTATCCCATTTTAAAATTCAGGTTTCTTTTTATTTCTTGGTGGTAAGAGTATTTTTATATTTTTAAAAAAGATTTATTTATTTATGCCTATAAGAGCTGGGGTGTAGGCCAGAGGTGTGGGGGTGGAGGAGAAGGGGTTAGAGATGAGAAGATTAAACCAGAGACAGAGTGGGGAGCAGAACAGTGAGACTGAAATACACTGCTGAGGTGAGAAGCGGGTGAGACAGGAGATGTCTGCTGCGCCATGTGGATTAACTCCCTGGCTGGATCGAACTTGTGCTGCAGTGGCTGCTGATAGCTTCATAGTGCTGAGACTTAACCCCTTGCACCACAAGGGCACCCCCAAGAGTATTTTTAAATATTTTCTAGATACAAGTCCCTTCCTAGATAGATCATTTGCAGATATTTTCTATTTTGGGGATTGTCTTTTCTCTCTTTTTTTCCAGCAAAGATTTTTAATTTTGATGGGTGTGCGTCACTTTTGTTGACATATGCAGACCACTGCATAAACCAAGGCCACAAAAATTTGCTTCTATATTTTCTTATAAGAGTTCTGTTGTTTTGGTTCTTACATTTAAGCCTAGATCCATTTCTAATTAATTTTTGCATATGACGATGTGGCTGACTAGATGTCCTAGGGTTGGTTGTTGAAAAGACTAGTTTTTGCCATTGAATTATCTTGACAGTTTTGTCAAAAATCAGTGGGCTACAAAGGTATATTTCTGGACTCTCAATTCTATCCCATTGCTATACTGTCTTGATTATTGTAGTTTTGTAAGTTTTTACCCCCACCTCCACCCCTTCCAGGCAGTTGCAGGTGTTTAGTATATACTTGGTGCACAAATGGCCAAAAGAGGCAGCCCATCCCTTTGACTCATGCTGCAGTAGCAGATGCAGGCACAAGACACTTGAACCTCAGGGCTTCTTAACTCCCTCTAAAAAGGTGCCCCAGGTTTCTTTTCCAGTCCCCTTTTTGTGAATTCATTTGTTCCTGAGATCCTTCCCGGGTCAGAAAACTTTCATTACATGCAAAGTGCACGGGCTTCAGTCTACCTTAGAAAGACATAACTTCTGTATTGGCTGCTTTCCTCAGATTGTTGCAGCTTCCTAGCTGTCAAGGCCTTTGCCAATTTACCCCTTTGAGCCCTATTTCTTTGACAACAATCTCAGGATTGTCGAAGAATAAATGAGCTAACATGTCAAGCACTAAGCTAAGTGCTTTACAAGCATTTACACCTGAGGTATGCACTCATCATCTCTCTTAAAGGCAAGGAAACTGAGGCACACATTGGAGCGCTTGCTGGCCAGGGCGCCTCATCCGACTCAAGCCCACCTTGCGGTTGCAGAGCCTGTGCGGCGGGCCGCAGGTGCAGGCGCGGAAAGGGACACCCCTCTCAGGGCACATTCCACCGCGAGGCCTGTCGCTGCCCGTTCCCTTCCCAGCCTTCCTTGGCATGCGATCCCAGGGGCGGTGTGGCTGAGCTGGGCGCGAGGCAGGGCTGGTGGCCCTCACGGCTTCTAAAACCAGGGCAGCTGCATGTGCCTGGGTGGCCCCGCTGCAAGGTACTCGGCCTGGGATGTGCCGCGCATTCGGACTGGAAAATGTGCACAAAGGAACCAACTGGAAGGCCTCGCCAATGCTAATGCGGCGCCCGCGCGGCTGGCGGCGGCGCAGCCCGGGGCCTTGGTCACGGCGCTGTGCCTCATTATTGCTGCCGGGGGCCGCGGCCGGGAGCAGCGGGGCGCGGGGCCGCACGCGGCGCGGCTGATGGCGGCGCTGATGGCGCGGAGGCGCGGCCCGCGGGCTCAGCGGGCGCCGGGGCCTGCCGAGCTGCGCACCCCGCGCCCCGCGCCCCCCGCGCCCCCCCGCGCCCCCGCGCCCCCGCGCCCCCACCCCGCGCACGAGCCCGAGGGCCCCGGCCGGTACCCAGAGCCAGGAATGCGCGCGTCGCCCCTGGCCCAGCCCCTGCGGAGCCTGCACCTGATTCCTAATTCCCAGTCATTTTCTAACTAAAGCGCATTTACTTCTTTTGAAACAAAAAAGTCATCCATACTTGTGAAAAACCCAAACAATGCAGCGAAGCGTAAAGTGTAATGTCAAAGCCCCTGCAACGTTTCCTTCCACAAACCTCTCCAGAGATAACCGTTTACATAGGTAAGTCGACGTTCAGACTTCTTAATATTCTTAGCATTTTGGTTAAAAAAATAATTCAAAATGGAAACATAGTATAGTTCCCCTCCGTCCCCATTGCAACCCTGCTGTAGATTCTGGTCTCTCCCTTGCGTTTTTCCACCTGCCTGGACACCTTTTCAAGTTATCGGGCGAATCTCTACCTAATTCTTTCCAAAAGTCGTGTAACAATATTCCAGAATACTGGTGTACAGTAATTATTTTAACCTTTCTCCTTCTACTACTAATTAAATGCATGCTACTTGCCAGACCTTTAACTAAGGCTTCTACCTGTATTGTGTCATTTAATCATGGAAACAGAAAGCAAGTGTTAAGGAATAAAGAAACAGGCAGGGAGAGGCCAAGGGACTCCCCTGAGGTCACACGGCCAGTAAGTGGCTCCAGTTCCACGTGGACTGAACGCTGGAGTCTTGCTCTTTCCTGGAAGCTCAGGGTATTGCTTCATCACCACATATTGGCAGTGTGTGTGTGTGTGTGTGTGTGTGTGTGTCGCTTTCCCCACCCCGCAGTTCCTTGTCCCACAGAAGAGCTCCACCCCAGTTTCTGTGGGATGCTGCTGCCTTCATCCCTGTGACCCTTCAATACATCACTCCTGGTACCGAGCCCAGTGATTTTGATCTAGGGATGAAAGAATTGAAATTGTATTTACTTGGCAAAAACCATATTCGAGTAGGTGTGAAATGAAAAGTGATTCTTCCAATCTGTGTTTCTGTTTCCTCTTCAAAGGAAACCTCTGTTAGTTTCTCACCTGTCTTTGCAGACAGTTCATTGCACATCCTTCCCCAGGTAAATGGTAGGGTTGCTCACCAGCTTGCAAATCTTGTTTTTCCCAATTAACAGTATATTGGGAGATCATGTTGTATTGGTGTATATAGAGAAACCTCAACCTTTTTGTTGTTTTTTCAATTAAAAAAATTTCTTTTGAATAGGCAATGCCATCAACAGATTAAAATATCAAAACAGTAGCAACAGGAATACATTGAGAAGCCTTGCTTAGTATCCCTGTCTCCCCTGTGAGTGTTCCACCTCCGGCATCTGCTTTTATTAGTGTGTTTTTCAAGGTCTCTCTCTGCAACATTCCCTATACTTCTATTATATTTAATAATCCCATTGATGAATGTTTAGGGCTTTCAAAGGTTTTTTTGGTGATTGCATAAAGAAGCTGCAGTGAACAGTCTTGTACAGTTTTTGTACTTGTGTGTAAATATATCTGTAGGAAAAATTCTTAGAAGTAAAAATGCTGGATCAAAGGACAGTTGAAAATATGAAATTTATTGCCATTTGTACTTCAAAGAAGTTGCACCAATTTATACTCTTGTTGAAAGTCCTGAGCTTGCTGGTATATCCATAGCTTCCTCCACGCTAGATATTATTATATATTTCTTTGCCAACCTGATAGGTGAAAAATAATAATGTATTGTTTTAGTGATGATTGAGGCTGAACATCTTTTCAAATGTTTGAAGTCATTTGTACTCCTTTTTTTTTTGGTCATCATTTTTCTGTTGGGTTTTTGACTTTTTATGTCTCAAAGTTCTTATATAATATTACAGAAATTAGCCTTTTTCCAATTACCATGGTCTTCTGATTTAGCTTTTTTATCTAGCAAAAATTTTCAAATTTTTATGTGCCTAACTTTATTAACTTTAAAATGGCTTTAGGAGGGCCTCCCCGGTGGCACAGCGGTTGACCGCTGGGTTGCGAAGCTGCCCACAGCCTCTGCAGCCCGGGTTCGATCCCCGGCCCCCGGGCGAGGGTCCCACATGGTGCGCAGCCCTCTCCTGCCGCCTGCTGCTCCCCTCAGCAGTGTAATTCCTCACTATGCCTGCTCTGCTCCATGCTCTTGCTCTGGTGAATTCTCTCGCCCTTCCACGCTTCTGACTGTACCCATCGCTTATATGAATAAATAAATAAATCTTTTTAAAAAAAAAAAAAATAAAATGGCTTTAGGAAAAGTATCTTAGAAAGTTCTTAAAATTTTTTTTTCAGGGCCTCCCCTGGTGGCACAGTGGTTGAGCACTGGGCTGCGAAGCTGCAGCTGGCCGGCAGCCTCTGCAGCGCCGGTTTGCATGACGTGCAGACCTCTCCTGCCGCCCACTGCTCCCCTCAGCAGTGTATTTCGTCAGTCTGTCTGTTCTGTTCCCCGCTCTGGCTCTGGTGAATTCTCTCACCCTCCCGCACTTCTGACTGTACCCAGTGCTTGTATAAATAAATAAATAAATAATAAAAAAACAAACAAACAAAAAAAAACAAAATTTTTTTTTTCAAAAGTTCATTGATATTTCTTATATTTTCTTTTGTAAAATTACCATTTTTATTTTAAATGTTCAAATTTTTTATCTATCCAGAATATGGTTACTATAAGAAATGAAGGAAAAATTTAGCTTTTCTTTCCCAAATGACTAGCCAGTTACCCCAATACTATTTATTAAATAATGAAAATTTTCCTTTTTGTTTTGAAATGTCATCTTTATTATATACCACATTCTGATATTTATTTATGATTATTTCTGCATATTCCTTGGTCTGTCCATGTTTCAGTACCAAATAGTTTTAATTATTGATGCTTTGTAATATGTTTTAATATGAAGTAGGGCTAGAGTCCCTACTCCACTATGGGGAACACATCACTCCTGGTACCTAGTCTCTAGAAAGTTCTCTTGTGCTCTTTCTCAGTTCAGTCCCCATCTCCCTACCTGAGGTAACCAGAATTCTGATTTATTTCTATCATAGGTCAGACCTATGCTCTAGTTATATAAAAGGAATCACACTTTTGTGTAAGGCATGTTTTACAAAGCATAATGTTTTTGAGATTCATCCAGTATCAATAGTTCCTTTTCATTGCTGAGTAATGTTTCATTGTTATGGACTGAATCTTTGTGTCTGTTTTCCACTCTCAAATTCATGTGTTGAAGCCCTAACCCTCCATGAAATGAGGACTTCTGGAGGCAATTCGGGTTGATGAGGCCATCAGTGTAGAGCCCTGGTCTTATGGGATTAGTGCCCTAATAAGAGGAGGCACCAGAAAGTTTGTGCTCTCTCTCCTAAATGTGAAGACACAGTGAGAAGGCTGCCATCTACAACCAAATGAGAGAGCTCACACCAGAACCCAGCCATACTGGCACCTTCATCTTGTACTTGCCAGCCTCCAGAATTGTGAGATAAATTTCAGTTGTGTAAGTTCCCTTAGTCTATGGTATTTTGTTCTGGCAGCCTGAGCAGACTAAGACATTCATTATATGAATATACTACAGTTTGTATAACCTTTTTTCTGTTGATTGATACTGAACCCTTTCCACTTTTTGGCCAGCATGAGTAAAGAGTCCATAAACATTTGTCTTTTGGGGGACATTTACTTAAAATTTCACTTGGGAAAACATCTAAGAATAGAATTACTAGGTTGCAGTTGGTGTATATTTAATTTTATGGAAAAGACTGGACCCTTTCTCAAAGTGTTTTGCATGTCCACCAATAGAGTATGAAATTCTGGCTGTTCTGCATTCTTGTTAACACATTCTTGTCTGTATTTTGTTTTGATGCTTAATATATAAAATTCATATTAATGAAATTAATCTATTCCTATTTTGTCTTCCTTTCTGCTTTAAACTATGAAATGAATCTTGAAATTTAGAATTTCTTCTTCAGCATTTATAAAATGATAATGTGGTCCCTAATCTTTGATTTGTTATTATAGTGAATTATAATATTAGATTCTTTAAAACTGAACCAACCTTGCATTCCTGGGATGAATTTCATTTAGTTATGCTATGTTAGATTTCTAATGCGTGGCAGGATTCTGGTTGCCATTAATCTATGTTGATATTATTCATTATTCACAAACAAGATACAACATTTTTATTGTGGGTTCTTTCACTAAAAGCACTTAATGTTACACTGGCTTTGAAACAGATTCAAGAAGCTTTTTAGTGTTCTCTGCTCTGACCAGTGGTTTGGGACTTGTGGTTTCTATATGATTTCTTCAGCTAGTTAGTTGGCTGATTAGCTAGTTAGCTGATTTAGCTAGATAGTTGGCTAGTTAATTGGCTCAAAAAAGTTACCAGCGGACCCATGCTGCCAACTGTTGTATGAGCAATATAGCCACAAGGTACTGAGGCAGTGTAGCTAAGGCACAAGCCCTGAAAGCCAATGGATCATTTTCCAGCTCTGCCACTTGCTAGCAGCAGAGAGCAGTAAGCTCAAAGAGGCAATTGACTGCCTCAGAGCGAAGAGATAAAAAAGTTTTTCAAATCCTCATCTATAACTCAGGGACATTAACAGAGTCTTCTTAAAAGATGCTGTGACAGGAAAAGGTGTTAGCATAGAGCCTGGTACACCATAAGTCATGAGACATACTACAGCAAAATTGAGTGTAATCCCTCAGTTGTGTTCAATCAGTTTAAAAGTTGCAGTTCCCTGCCAATCCACAAAATTTGTGTCCTTTTTCCCTGCTGGCAGCATTCTTGTTTTCTAGTCACAGTGGAAGGGTGTGAGAAAAGCCAACCCCAGTTTCCTGGGCTTCCGTGGGGTTGGCGATAGGAGCAGCTCCCAGGTGGAGCTCCCATCCTGACCCAGCAGATCTGGACACGAGACGCCAGGAGTGATGCAGTCTCCATCTCCTATTCCCTTCACCTGCTCCTGTTTTCCTTAAAGAACTGAAATTGCCAAATGCTTCGGAGCTGGCAAGGTACCTGGCAGTTGCTGTATTTTCCTCTCTCTCTCTTTTTTTTTTGCCTTATTTTGAACGATTCTTTCTAATTTTAATTTTTTGGAAGTTATCTTTAAGACTTCTTTCTTATTATCCAACCTCAGAAGAGGTGAAAGCTTCTTGGCTTCCCCCCAGTGGAGAGGCAAGAAAGAATGGAGCTTGGAAGGTGTTTCAGAAAGGGGTGAGCCTCCTGCTCCTGCAGATGTTTGAGCATCTAGGTATGGGCGCTGTGTAGGATGCAGCGCTGGATGATGAGAGTGCTCTTGGGAAGTGCAGTGGGGGTAGGGCAGAGCTTTAAAGATGGGCTGACCTGAGTCCAAGTTCCCAACTCTCAAATCCCCAATAGTGTGTGATCTTTGGCAAGTAACCACTTTTCTGAACCTTCGTTTCCCCATCTATGAGATGGGCACGGGAGGTTGTGATGAGCAGATTGGATAATGGGAAAAATGCTGATTCTTTTACCCAGAAAGCCTGCAAAGCTGGGACGATCTTCCCTAATGTGTAGTAAGATAAACATTTTTTTGTATCTGTCTCTCTTTGTAGCATCTCCTCCCCCACCCCCACATCTTTTCCACAAAGCATAGAATGGGCTGGAGGTTTCCACATTAAGAGGGTTTAGATTATATGGGGACTGTGGCTACAGGGCCAGGCACAAATGCCACCATGAATGGATATTCCTGTGGACTTGGATTGTTTCTGTTCTGTTTGGCCTCATTGTCTACTTTCCCCCAATTGTGTAAATTAGATATATGGTCATCATCAGGATGTTCAATTGGTAAAATAACTTTCCTTGGATTAAAAATGCAGTTGCCTGGTGACTTCCCATGGACCTAATATGCTGGAAAAAGAATACAGTTGAATACCAGAGCAAACCACTACTTTTTGAGTTGTCAGCTAACAATTCACGATGCAAAAGTTTCTAAGACAGGAAAGATTTGGAGTTTGAAGTACAAGTCTGCCTTGAGGTTTGATGGCTAAACATTACATTCTAGAGCTACAAGATGTAATAATAAAAAAATTTGGGAAAATTTCCCTATAATGGCAGATGGAGATTAAAATGCATTTGGGGACATTTCCAACATACTCGAACACAGTGGATAAAAGTAAGACCTAAATGAGCTAACCTGCAGAAACCAGGCTCTGCTCTCACTCCTCCAACCACGAGGGTGGTTAGAGAGACCACTGGATCTTTAGCTGATTAGCATGTAAGTGGAGGGGCAGGCTCAACAGCTGCAGCTGCAGGTTGGTGAGACAAAGCAATTTTGGATCAAAAAGTGTTGGTTTAGTGTTTCAGATTATAAAAGATGCCAGCACCGGTGAAGAGTTAACTGGTGCCAGTATAGGCATTCAATGATTCCCATTCTGTAGTAGGGGTAAACTGAGGCTCAGAAACTGAGGAATCTTGCATCCTGTGTCCTGGTCTTCCAAATGGGTCCTCGCCATCTGGATCTAAACACCCTCTTATTTAGGTTGGGCCGCATTAATGCCACTAGAATGACAGATTCACCTTTTGTAGGTACTAATCAGCAATCTGGAGGGGAGAAGCCAAATCCTAGGAGGCGCGTGTGAGGGAGAGCTGGCGGCGTCACCTGCAGTTGATCTTTCTAGGAGGCTCAGGGTGGATGACTCAGGTGCTTTGTCCCTTTATTGCAGGAGCAGTTCAAAGACATGGTCACTTGGCAGAGGACGTGTCAGTGTGTGGTGGGATGCCTGTGGTCACTTACCAGTCATGGGAACCTAGTAAGCCAGGGCTGGGCATGGGGGTGGTGGTGCACACATCTCTTCTCTCTCCCTTTCTCTCCACACCCTGTGCTGCTCCTAAATCTACACAAATTGCACCAAAACTCATTAAATACTCAGTGTGAATGGATTTCCAGTGGGTCCTGGTCAAGGGCCTGAGTTTTAAACCTGGGGTGATGTGGGACAGAACAAAGACATCACGTGGGAGTACCATCAAGACCACAGGTGCAGGGGCCTAGGGATGCAAATCACATCCTGGAAAGTTTGAAAAGTCCCTGTGTAGGTTTCTCAGGCTGGGGGTCCATCTGCCTGTGTTCTTAGCACCCCTTGTTTGCAGAGAGGAGTTGTTAGAGATTGAGAGGTTGCTCAGCTCTTTCTCTATCTGGAGCTTTAGAGCCTGGCCAAAACACTCTAGCTGCTTCTCCTGAAATCATGCCTGGAGAGAAAATTGGTGAGCTTTTTGGGGCCAAGTGGCAACCTATTGAGAGATAATCTGTGAAGGTACAGAACAAGGCCATCCAGGGAGCAGGGCTTTGCTTTGGGTCAAGGGCACTTAACCTGAGATCTATGAGTATTTTGGAGGCTGTTTTCTGGAAGCTTGAAATACCCAAGCCTCTTTGTTCCTGGGTGGCCAAAGTCCAGACCACTCCCCTGCTCCTCTCCATGCATCGTGTCCTGAGTCTCAGCCCCAGGGATCAGCTCCCAATGCCAGCCTCCTCGCCATCCTCATGTGCATACATTTCAGGGTTAACAACAAGAGCATGAGAGATAAGGGGGTTCTTTTCTCTAGAGCATTTATTACTAAGGGCCAGTGGTACTGGGAGAAAAAACACTGACTTCCAAATTCTGCTCTGGAAACCAAACCTAATTTAGGGAAGTACAATGTGCTGAAGAAAGATTGCCTCTTAATTTTAGATTCATGCGGAATGCAGGCAGGAAGGCAGAATCCCTTAACATAACACAGGCTTTTTGGTGGTGTAACAGAATAATAAATCCTTGAGGAATTCCCCAAGCAAGGTAAAGTAGGATAATATACATTTCTTAATATTGCAGAAGTTTCCTTAATCTTATTGTTTAAACTTTTCAATAAACCGTAATGTTTATTAGTAGTTTTTCATTTCCAACTGTCAGATAATTCCTTTTGCTAAGTTGGGATAAACAGTCCCCCTCCAGTGCCTCTGGTTTCAGTGCCGTGTGATATATATCTGACCAGACACTTGATGTAATAGAGAAGTATTGTTTTCCACTGTGTTGAACTTAGAGGTTCAGATGTGTTAATGCAATTGAATTGATTGTAATATTTTATAAAAGTTTCTCCAGCGGAAATATTGTTAGCGATTCCAGTTGTCAGAGGTTATGAGAGCACATTGAGAGGCTTGCTTGCAATGCTGGAAGCTTCTGGCTAGGTACTGGGGTAGGGCAGGCTAGGGGTTGGGCGGTTCATTTCTCTCTTGTCATTAGAAGACAGTCAGGTTTTCCCCAGAAAGGTCTGTGGGAGGGACAGAGGGATTTGTATTTTGTGGAAGGTCTGCCTTCGTCCACAGTGAGCGTGGAGTGGCTGGCTCTCCATAGGACCTCCTTCGCCCAGCACCCCAAATCTGAGTCGACTGTGAAGTCCACGGGGCTATGCCTTGCTGGAGGTGGAACTGAAGAATTCCTGGTGCTTTTTCTAGGAAAGTGGTGGGAGATGGTAACGCGTTAATCACCATAGAGAGAGGACTTTTGCTTTCGCAGATGCCCTAGAAGTACTGTTATTCTCTGCAGTAGCCCCGCAGGGGAAAATCCTATCTGAAATGATCAGCACAAATGATGAAGAATTTCATTTTTACCCTCTCCCTGACTCCCTTTTTTTTTTTTTTTTTTTAATAGAGGCATGTTTTTTTTATTTATTTATTTGTTTGTTTGTTCGTTCGTTTTTGTTTATACATGCACTGGGTACAGTCAGAAGCGCGGGAGGGTGAGAGAATTCACCAGAGCCTCCCTGACTCCCTTTTAATTGATTTCTTCCCCCTCTCGGAAATGGCAAATAATTTAACATTATTACAAAATCCCTTCTGCTCAGTAACAGAGAGGGGTGGGGTGGAAACCCAATCATAGTAAGGAAAAAGGTAAAAGCCCACCTGGCTAATGAGGTCTATCACTGAACCATTAGTTCTGTTTGAAACCTTCTTGAGCTCGGCGATAAGTTCGTGGCTGGTCCTGTGTTTCCAGCCGCCGTTCCCCCTGCACGCCCTTTTCCCGCCTGCAGGGGGGCTCTGGCATTCTGGTCTCCCAGAATTAAAAGACAAAAAATTGGCCCAGGATGTTTTCTGCTTTCTGAGCAGGTGTCGGGGTGATGGAGAGGATGCTCAGCAAGGAGCCTGTTGGTTTTTTGATGCTGAATTCTAGCTCCCTGCCTTCTAATATTTAGTGAGAGAAGCAGTCTGAATATAATTTTCAGAAAAGAGTGTACTGAATGGAGCAATCAGCAGAGAGGAGCTCTGAACTCACCTTCTATAATTTCTTCTTTCCCTGTCTTTAAATGAAGCTCCCAGCTAGTCAGGGCCCAGGGGGCTGCAGACACAGAGGTGAGCCTGCTTCCGCAGGGCTGCCCTTGAGCTTTCAGCCACTTTTCTGCCTCAGGATTCAGACCTGCTCTGAGGTCTGAGAAGAAGATAATCCGCCCGGCCCAGTGTAGCAGCAAGGAGGCCCCATGTGGCTCTTTAAATTTAAGTTCAAGTTAATTAAGTTAAGTGAAAATTAAAATGTACTCCACCAGTTGCAAGAGCCGTATTTTAAAAGCTTGATAGCCAGGCGTGGCAAATGGCTACTGAACTGGATAATACAGAGCATTTCTGTCAACACAGAAAGTTTTTTTTTTTTTAAAGATTTATTTGTTTATGCATACAAGAACTGGGGTGTGGGCCAGAGGTGTGGGGAGTGAGAGGATTCACCAGAGACAGAGTGGGGAGCAGAACAGGCAGATCTACTGAAATACCCTGCTGAGGGGAGCAGTGGGTGAGATAGGAGAGGTCTGCTGCTCCATGTGGGTCAGCTCCCTGGCTGGGGATAGAACTCATGCTACAGTGGCTGACGATAGCTTGATAGCACTAAGACTTTCACCCCTGTGCCACCAGGGAGGCCCTCAACACAGAAAGTTCCATTGAACAGTGTCTGCCTAAGGCCTTGGGTCTGGTCACTCAAGTTGGAAGACTTGAATATACTCAGGGTGTGAAATTGAGCTTATTGGGTCTTATGCTCTTCACACAGTTAGGGTTACTGCTAGTTGGGAGAGAGCAGGAAGGAGCCCATCCAGAGCCCACAGAGGAAAGGGCATCCATACCTGGACTCTCCTTGAGGAACCCTACAGGCTGGGGTGCAGTGAGACCCTGGCATGTGATTCTGCCAGATGACCATGAGGATGCTGTGACTCATTTATCCCCTCTGGGCCTGAGGATTCCTATACAGGGAACGGAGTATGCTAAGGCAGGAGGAGAATGAAGGTTCTCCTGGGCTTGAAGGTTTCTGAGGAATTAACAGGGTAAATGCTAAGCAAGGACATGGACCATGATGGAACCCACTGTGTGGAGGCTGAGTGTGATGTTAAAGTAGGCTCTCAAATCTTTCCCCACATAGAGTTTCAGAGGGTCTGCCTACCTGAGACCTTCCATTGAGGCCCTAGGTTTCTCACTCTGTCCCAGCGGGAGGTGTGTGTCTGTCTTCCCACCTCCAGGAGAGGGCATATGGCTGGTGTGGCAGGGGGTCATTTCCAAAGATGACCGCTCCCATGCACATCCCACTCACGCCCTTACAATGTGAGGCTGACCCTTCTGCCAGACCTGCCTGGGTCTTTGTAACTAACTTGACCAGGAGAGTGTGAGAAAGTGAGCATGCGTGACTTGGGAGATTAGGTCAATAAGTGATTGGCAGCTTCTCTCTCCTCCCCTGCCCTGCTTTCTTCTCCCTTCCCTCCACCTCCCTTTCTTCTCCATGCCTCTTGGGAGCCTTGAGCTGCCATGTAAGCAGTCTGACTGTCTGAAGATTATGTGCAGAGGTTACAAGGAGAGAGATGTCTGGGAGGCCCCAGCTGGTCTAGCATCTAGCTGGGGCCCCAGTGATCACGGAACAGAGACCAATCCCTGCTGAGCCCTGTCCAAATTTTTTTTTTTTTTTAAGATTTATGTATTTTATTTTTATACAAGAGCTAGGGTAAAGGCCAGAGATGCGGGGGGTGAGAGGATTCACCAGAGACAGAGTGGGGAACAGAACAGGCAGGCTGAAATACACTGCTGAGGGGAGCAGAGGGCAAGACAGGAGAGGTCTGCTATGCCATGTGAGATTCTCACTGACCAGCCAGGATCGAACCCGCACTGTAGAGGGTGCAGGCAGCTTCACCGCGCTTTGCTCAACCTGCTGAGCCACCAGGGAGGCCCCCTGTTCAAATTCTTGACCTGCAGAACCAGGAGGTAAGAAATGAATGTTTTATGCCACTGAGTTTTGGAATGATTTATTATACAGCCATTGAAACTGAAATAGTGGGTCTAGTGGGATCCTTGGAGGTTTGGAAAAAGTACTAGCTTTTCATCTTGGGTGGTCCACAGCATCCCTGCAGGTGCTGAAAGCAGTAGGGTGCTTTTGCAAACAGTCAGACCTTGTGATTTTAGAATTTGGAATCTGGTTTGGTCTCTAATCAGGGTTTGGCTAGAACTCCCCAGAGTACCTTCCATCAAGAAAGGGTTTGCAGAAGCAAATAGGGATGGCAACATGCATGAGGGGGAGTATTTTACTTCGCTAAGAGGACAACTGATTTTGAAGAGACCCAGCCAAGTGCATTACTATTTACACATAAACGATTGATATTGATATGTTTACCACAAATCCTTGTCAATCCACCAAAGTGGGCCCCTAAGGACCTAGTTATGGGAACTACAACTGGGTTTGTTAGACTCAGAGCCTTGCTAACATCAATCTAGTCACTTGCACTTAAAAAATAATAATTGATGAGCATTTCCCCGTGGTTCTTAAAATCCAATTTTTACTTTTTGAGGTTAGACCAGCCCCTGCACTGGTCTGGTGTAGACAATTGTTGCTGCTACTGATTGAGAACTTCAGATGTGCCAGGCAGGCACCGTGCTAGGTACTTTAACCCGGAATATTCCCATTTAACTCTGCCTTTGAGGGAGGCTCTAAGATTATTCTTGCTTTACAGATGAGGAAATCAGGGGTCAGAGAGGTAAAATAACGTGTGCACAGTCACCCAGCAGTCTGACTCTAGAGCAGGAGTGGGGGACCACTCGGCTGATCCAGCCTGTTCCAACTTCCCAAAGGGTCTGGGAGAAGGGGGCTGGTGCAGCACCCAGGAGCCCCCCAGCTCCATGTGTGTGCATGGGTGAGGAGTCTCCTGGGGGTGCCCGTACAGTGGGCCCTATGACCTTGGGCCAGTGGTGTGTCACTCTGGGGGAGTTGGCCTTGAAGATCTCCAGGCCCCTCCCCACCCTTGTCAGGAAGAGGCTCTTTGAGGGTAGCAAACATCCCCTTAGGTTGCAGTTCCTGTTTGCAAAGCCTACTACAGATGCCTTAATTAATTATTCAGGCTGACATCTCCAGCTCCCAAATCAGAGGGTTAAGAAAAGATCATAGAAATATAATCAGTGTGAACTTGGCTGATAACTGCTGGTCCCAAGGTGGTGTGAAGAGAAGAAAACCCTCTAAATTGGTCTTTTCTTACACTTTGGCCCTGGTTCCGCCAGCGGCCAAGATAAAACTGTCCTGCCTCAATCATTAATGAGCAGGAGCGCCACCAGCCCGGGCCCCTAGAGGGGACCCCTCTCGGTGGCGGTGCCTCCCGAAGCAGGCAGGCGTGTGCATGCACACCCACGTGTACCCGGCGGTCGGGGGCACCAACACTGAGTCACGGCGGCTGACCCAGCAAAGTGCTGGGAGTGTGACCGGAATGAAGGACTCCTCTGTCTGTCTCCGAGGTGGCGTGGCAGATCAAATCACAGCGGATCAGGCGCCGAAATGTTGCCTTGCTCTGAGTGACAGAAGTTAATAATTAGTGACAATGATTGACAGATACACTCCATCTGCTGCTCCGACGCCTAGGAGCAGTTATTCCACAACTGTCTGCGGGCACAATGAACTCCCCCGGGAGCGCGGGCTGGCCCGTGATTGACAGCTGCCTCCAAGAGAGACAGGCCACTGACGGGAAAGTCGCTGTCAGCAGAAGCGCTCAGGTCCCCTCGTGTTCCGAGGAGACTCACTCGCTGTATACATTTATTCTGTTTCATTTATCATGTCAGCCGTGGTTTTAAATAGATTACTAGCTAGCCTGTTTTTTAAACTGGAGAGTTTTCTATCCGTAAATTAGAAATATCCACGTATGTCGCCGACTTCCTGGGACTCAGGTCTTCTAGTGTGTTCTCTGGGTAGATGGAGGGAAGGAGGTAGGAGTTTGCCTGGGTTGATTTAACTGATCTTTTCATTAAAATGAAAATGGAGTCTTTAACCAGAAGCCCTGTAAAATGGGGCTGAGCATTACTTGATAGACTTGGGCTCAAAAGTCCAAACTTAAAGCACAAAGCTGCCTATTTTTTCCCCTAAGAAATAAACATGTTTCTGAGATTGCTTGTAACAATTGCTCCTTAAGTGATACCTGCTTCTTTAGACCGTAAGAAAATTCCTGATTATTCTCAACCCCTATTCCTCAGGATGAATTGTCTATTTCCTGGTGGTTTCATAGTCAAAACCTGGAACTAACTTAAGTGTGGGTTATAGTTCTATCTAGACCAGCCTCTGTCCCCGCTCCCCACTTCTTCCCTTAGTAATTTTATCCTAAATTAAAGCTTGGCTTTGGACCAACCCACATGTAACTGGAGGACACTGACACCTTCTAGCTCTATTATAAATAGGAAAACAGAAAAAATTTTTTACTAGAGATTATCATCATCTAATTGTTCCTACTAATAATTTGTTTAGCTTTCTGAAAAAAATGCATTTTAATTTTGCTTCATTTAGGATCCTGCAGATAGGCTTCCAGGCCATCACTTAATCCTGTCTCTCCTTTTGTCCCTCTGATGCTTCAGCATAATTTAAAGGACTGGCCATCGCAGTTATGAATAAAAGCCCACTTAAATCCTGCTATTTAAAATACAATGAACCCTGTTTATATTGATCTCATTTAGAATGTTTTCCCGCATATGATGTCCATCTCTTAAAGAATGGGTCATGTTTCCTCTTAAGATGTTTTCTTATCTTATTCCCCTAAAATGATATAAACAGTCTCAGTATTCTTGATAATTAGGTATGTGGGTAAAGAAAAGACATCCTGTTCTTTTTCAAGTTTTTAAATGATCAGGATACCAGAAAATGAAGTCATTGGGAGTACAAATGTTTGCCTCTCATCCAGGATCTCTTTTCTCCTGATTTCTGTGAAAAGGAAATTTATTAGGACACAAGATGGTAGGCTAGGCACCTTTACCTTGCCCCTAGGGTACATGAACTCCCCCAAATGTTGCTCCAGATGTGCCAATCATCCTGCCCCAAAGGCTCAGATTGGGGTTGGGTGGGTGGAGGCTGGAAAGAGAGGAACTATGTAGGAATGACTGTTTTTGCAGCCGTCTCTTCCCAATTCCGGGGGTTAAACGTGTATGGGTGTGTCCCATAATAAACCAGAGTGCATGAAATATGTGTGCAAGTTTGTGTTGTGGTGTCTCTTGTATCGTTTCTGAAGAGACTTAGCAGGCGTGTTGATGGAGCATGTTTATTTATCGACTTGTGGTCCCTCAGTTGGAGGGTCACCAACTGATGCGTGGAGCCTGGAGGAGAGGCTTGTCAGGGTCTCCAGTAGTCAAGGTATATTTACAGGAAGAAACCTAATGAAGGGTAAAGGGTGTGGGTAACAGCAAAAGTGTTTCAAGTAAAAGAATGACAGGTGGGAAGGATCTGAACAAAATTCAGGGGGTTGCCATGTGAGGCTGGAGAAGGAAGCAGAAGTCACACCATAGGCCATTTTCAAGAATCTGACTTTGTGTTAGAAGTCCTACCTAATGGTTGGCAGAATGGCTTCAGAGTGGGTGAAACTGGGGGCAGAGTCTGCTTAAGAGGCTGTTGTAGGGATGACCGTGGTCTGGGTTGGAGCAAAGGTGAGGAGCAGAAGCAGAGACATATGTCCATAATAAAGTATTGAACAAGGGATTCTGTATTTTCACTCACGCATCATCTGTGTGCTGTTCGTCCAAGTGGAACAGTCAGGAGAATAGCTTGTTATCTTTCTCTACAAGTCAGAGCTGGAGAAAGATTTAGAACACTTAAGCATAGAAAGTGGTAGTTAAAGCCCTAGGAGGGGATGAGAACAAGGAAGAAGAACATGAGGAATGAGAAGAGAATCAAGGACAGGAACCTGAGATACACAGCATTTTAGGGAGAAACTCTACAGGAGTGGACCCTCCAAATGCAAAACCTGACTGCCTGTTGCCTTGTGCTTTTGAGATGAAGCTCTGAAGTTTAGCCATTGTCTTTGGGTCTGAGAGTGTCTTTGTCTCAGGTTATTAGTTAAATGACAAATCCATCACAAATGAAAAAAATCTTATAGATATTATTATAGGCATTTGCAACAATCTCCAGATTTCAAAGCATCTTTATTTGTTCTCTCAACAGATATTTATTGGGTACCGACTCTGGGCCAGGCGCCGATCTGGGTGCTGGGGCTGTGTTGGTGATAAAAACCCTCCCCTCATGGAGCTTACATTCTAGTGAGGAGGGACACTACATGTAATAAATAGGTAAATTGTCTAGTTTAGAGGGTGACTATTGGGAAAAATGAAATCTTAATCTTTCTCTTTAAACAAAAATGGCATTTTGCCTCATGTAACATGAAGCATCAGAAATGGGCGCTAGGGTCCCAGTGTCATCTCAGGTCTGGTTTCTTTCTTCATGCTTCTTCTGTGTGACTCCATTAGAAGGTGGGCCTCACCCTGGAGGATGGCCAGAAATGGTGCCAGCAAATACCAGGTACAAGTCTAGGAGAAAGGAGTGTCTCCTCCCACCTTGCGGGCCAGAGTCAGGAGAGGCCCTTGGCAGGGCCTGGCTGGGCAGCTTTGCTCTCCTCTGAACCATTCCTCTCTCCTGTCATCGTTGCAAAGATTGGGTGTGGTAGTTGTCCTTACTGTCATTTCACCGCTGAGGAAGACCGAGACCAGGGCTGTTGAGTGACCTTTCCAGGGCCCACACCTAGAAAGTGGCAGACTGAGGCCAGTTTCTGGGCCAGGTTCTCTGACCTTCGAACCGTATCTCGAGGCAGAGTATAAATAAATTTAAAGATATCAGCTCACCCTACATTTCCTCTAAGGCTTAAAGGTGACAAATTTAAATAACTATGAAAAACTTGATTAGGTAACCAGATGAATGTGCAAATGACAATTATTTAGGTATTTATCATAATTCTTAAATGACAGGAATTTAGAAATTGGAGGACCCTCCAGTGCAATCCTTACCTCTGATAGGCAAGGGAACTGACATCTAGAGTAGTGAAGGAACTTGCCTGATTACCCAGCAAGTAAGGAAGGAACAGGGCTGGGAGGGAGGCTAGGACTGAATCTGGGCTGGTGTGACTGGGTCAAACCCCTGTCTGAGCTCTTCAGTAGACTCTTAGGTTGTTTGTGCTTGGCTCACATTGACCAGCTGCCTAAACACCCACTGGTGTGTTACCTGATGAATTTTCACAGCCTCCTAACAAGTGTCTGGCTTGCTAATTGAACTCCCTACTAGTTTTTCTTGGTAATAACAATACACTCCTATGTGGTGTTATTATTATTATCATGCTAGGTATTAAGCTAACAGCTTTACCTGCATCATCACTCTTAATCCCACCAGCAATTCTATTCTGCCCCCTTTTACAAAAGAGGAAGCTGAGCCAGGGAGGGATGAAGCTACTAGCTTGGTCATGGATAGTGAGTGGTAGAGAGCCCAGATTTAAATCTAGTCTGTCTGATTTGCCAGACCAGGTTTGTAACCTGGCAGAGCAAAGGTTTATCTTTTTCCTTTTAAAACAGAACATTAAAAACTAGTAATGGATACAAAATATCATTTTCCCCAAATATAAGCACTTTTTTTTTTCCTTTCACTTTTTGAGTGGAGTCAGTCCCTGCTGGAAATAGAAGCCATCAACCTAGCACCTAACAGGACGAGACCTTGATAAGGTGCTTGACTAGTTCAAAGGGGCTTTGAGGCTGCATAAAGCAGAATGCGACAAAGCCCTGAGCCAGAGCCCCTCACTGTCCTCTGGACTGTGATGTCCCCTTTGGGAGGGGATTTATGCCTTCCTGTCAAAGCATGGTCTGTGTGAGGTTTTCCCAGGTTTCACTGTCATCAAAAGTGCCAAGAGAATTCCCGACTCAAAATAATCATAAGAGCTACTACTTGTGGAGTGCTCATGTGCCAGGACTGGCTGAGAGCTTTATGTAATTACCTCCTTTAATCCCTGTAAGAATGGTAGGAGAACAGAGGTAGGCGTTCCCTTGAAGTAGGTACAATTTTAATCCTCAATTCACTTAAAACAAGCTTCGAGACTTGCTTAGTGGGTTAGACGACTTGCTGAGGGTTACAGTTTCTAAGTGGAGAGCTGGAATTGGAGCCTGTAAGGGCTGCCCTCTGAGTCTGCATGCTGTCAGCCCTGTCGCAGAGCTCACGGTGCTTTCATTACTGCTGGCTATCCGGGGCCAGAACAGAGCAGATGCCTGGTCGAGGTCAGGAAGAAGGTTGGAGAACAGGGACAAGAACCTGCGTCCCCACTCCTTGTCCAGCATCCTTTCTAACACACTGTTGAGCAACTCATTCTGCAGGGATTCCTAAAACTGTCCTAGAGGGAAAATTAATGAAAGTTCTATTCCTAAAACACTTGCCCGACTCACTGTGCAATTAGCTATGATTACTCAGAGAGCTGGCATCCACCCTGCCACTGTCCTGTATTTCCCAGCC
Source organism: Talpa occidentalis (assembly GCF_014898055.3). Lineage (NCBI taxonomy): Eukaryota > Metazoa > Chordata > Mammalia > Eulipotyphla > Talpidae > Talpa > Talpa occidentalis. Next base: position 23,563,389 of record NW_023605305.1, on the reverse strand, counting down.
ACTGCCGATGACCTCATCTCCCTTTTCCTGAGTTCATCTTTGTTGAGGGGCAGTAGCACTCCAGGCCAACACACACCCCACCCAGAGCCCATCATGCCCTTCCTAATAGCAAATCTCTATGGGCTGCAGAGACCAAGCCCAGAGATGTGGTTATAAAACAGGTCACCACTTCTGCTCTGCTTTGTGACTGTGAGTGTGCATGTGGCGGAGAAGAATAGCATCAATTTGAGGATTTACATGCGCCTGATTCTCTTCAAATTGTTTCATTTCATATTTCCAACCACCCTTTGGTTGAAGCATTGCTTTCACCCCATTTTGCAGATGAAAAAATTGAGGCCCAGAGAGATGATAAGACTTACCTAAGAATATGGGCAGGCAGAAGGCACATATGGGCTCAAACCTTCTGGTTTTGTGGGACTTAAGATTTTTTTTTAAATCACATTTTTGCTTTTATTTATTTATTTATACAAGAACTGGGGTACAGGCCAGATGCATGGGAGGGTGAGAGGATCTACCAGAGACAGAGTGGGGAACAGAACAGGCAGACTGACTGAAATACACTGCTGAGGGGAGCAGCGGGTGAGACAGGAGAGGTCTGCTGCACCATGTGGGTATCTCCCGGGCTGGCTGGGATCGAACCCACACTTCAGAGGCTGCAGACAGCTTCACAGTGTGGCGCTCAACCGTCTGCACCACCAGGGAGGCCCTGACTTAAGATTCTTCACGTTGCCCCCTGACTGCCCCTTGGGGAGGTTATGGATGTGGGGGAGATCCCCAGGAGACAGTTTCCTTGCATGTGGCTCACTGTGTTCTTTGGGCATGGGGTCAAGGCTTCCCCAGACCCCCCCCTGACCGCCCCCCCCCCCCAGATGCGATAATGCTCTGCAAGCCCATGTACCAACACCTCGGTCATGTGACTTGTCTTCTGCTTAACACCCAGTAGGTATTTAAAGCCCCTTGACCCTGGTGGGAGCTGCGGTGGTCACGGACACGGTGCCAGGTTCATGCTTCTGTCTTCCCTCAGCTCCTACTCCACAGTGGAAGTCAGACCATGAGACAAGGAATTTCCAGGGTTCCAGGGGTGAGTGCAGCATAGTCGGAGGCGCACAGTAGGGGCATCGAACCATCCTGGGGGTGTCATGCCAGCCAACCTCTGAAAGAGGTAAGGCTGAAGCGCATTCCTAAAAAAAGAACAGGGGTGCATAAGACAGAGATGAGATGGGAGGATGTTATAGGCAAAAACCTGAGGGGAAAGAGAGAAGAGGGGGCTCCTTTCCAGACAGCCACTCCATCTTTGCTGTGTCTCCCCGAGCCCCTCACTATGGTCACGCACCTTGAAGTCAAGCTATTTGGCTCTGGGGACTCCAGAGGCTCATAGCCTCTGCTCCGTGTCTCTTTTTTCTTCTAGACAGCGTTTCTGGAATGGTTGCTGCTCCCGCAGCACGCCGGGAGCCAGGCGAAGGGCAGAGCTGATGGCCCGGGATGAGTGGTGGCGGGAGAGAGAACTGAGGCCCGGAGCAGCCCCTCTCTGCTGCTCTTCAGTGAAGTGATGCGGTCTTGTCTTATCCCCACTCTGCCACTCACCGGGCACGGGAACTGTTCTGATTTAGCTTCTTCATCTATAAAATTGGGGTAGTAATAATTGATAATCATTGTACTCAGCCAGTGAGTGAGGATTACATGTGTTAATGCATGTCACGAGCTTACAATAATGCTCGGCCTTAGAAAGTGCCAACAGATGGGAGCCATTAGTATTACCAACACACATTTCCGGCGTCGGCTCACACTCCAGCCTTTTTGAAGCTCTCAATTAATACAGAGACACTTGGGCTCATCATGATGCAGGTGACAGAGCCCAGAGCAGAGAGCAGTTAACTTTTGCAGGAGGAAGCAGGTGAAGGTCCACAGAGGCCGTGTGTTTGAGCAAGAGCTCAAGGGCTTCTACTCAAGTAGAAGTTTGAGGGTGAAGAGGAGGAGGAGGAAAGACATTCCAGGCAGAGAGAGGAGTGAGAGCAAAGCAGGAAAGTGTGTTAAGTGTTTTTGTGAAAGCTCATGTGATTAGAACTTCAGCTTCAGATGGGCTGGATACACGGGGTGAGGTATGGGAGGCTTTGAGGCCAGATGGGCTGGCTGAAAGTGAAAGTCCCAGAGATGGCCCATGAACCACAGGCCTGAGGGATGCTACTTCAAACAGGGATTTCTTGGCGGGCAAGAATGGAAATCCCCAAGGAGGGACAACACCACGCTGTAGCATAATTGTGGCTCAGCTGAGTCCCAGAGGAGCAAAAGCTGCTTAACTTTTTTTTTTTTTTAAGATTTATTTATTTATGCATAGAAAACTGAGGTGTAACCCAGCATTTTGCAAACGTACTCAAATGCAGGGGTCCTCCATTGACCTAATAGCCATCACTGCTGGTCACACTTTGGGGGACACTGTTCCTGGCATTGGGGAGCTAAATGAGGCATGGGAGTAAGGGATCCCTTCTGTGTTTTCCCCAAAAGTTTTCTAATTATTTAAGCAATAAGGGATGAAATTAAGTCACAAATGGCTTCAAGAGTTTGACTTGCCTGCTGCTCCCCTCAGCAATGTGCTTTGGTCAGTCTGCCTGTTCTGTTCTCCACTCTGTCTCTGGTGTATCCTCTCACCCACCTCTGGCCTGTACCCCAGCTCTTGTATGCATAAAATAAATAAATATTAAAAAAAAGGAGTTTGACTTGCTCAGCTTGCTGAGCTGAAGCTCTTTTATTTTAAATGGCGACTCTCTTGGTCTGTCCCTCTCTGAAATTTCTACCTTTCAAGTATCCGAAGCAGAGAAACTTCCTGCAACGTACTGTCGTTTTCCTTCTGACCTTTCTGCTTTGGCTCTTTAAAGCTGAAGGTTAGGTAATTCAGGCTCAGCACCTGGATTGACACTTGAAAGCTATGGTGGGGCTTTTTGGGGGTTAAAGGTTATAGTCACTGGGGCAGCAGTTTGACTTGAAAAATTTTTTTTGAAGTTTTTTTCTTTTCATTTCTTTCTCTTTCCCTTTTTCTTCTCTCTTTCTCTCTCTCCCTCTTTTTTTTTTTTTTTAAACAGAAAGGCTGTTGAGAATGATATATTCCAACATGGCAAATCCTGCCTAAGGTGGAATATATGCTAAGCAAACCCCTTTGGATGATTTTGGCAAAGGTTGGGATTTCTCAGGCACCAGGAAGTAGGAGGTGGGTGATGCTTTTGAAAACCACAGATTCCAGGGAATCTGCTTCTCGGGGGATTTGAATGTACAACTCTGAAAACCACAGGCCCGGCACCTTCAGATTTTACACATCCAATTTCTAGACTCCGTGGGTGGGAACACCTCCTCTTCTACATCTCCCCTCAGTGCTCTCCATCCCTGCCCAGCACCAACCTCAGGTGCTCCCCCCAGGTGGGAGCTGTCCCCCCTTTCCACCCCCACTCCGGGCACACTTTGGCCCCACCACCTGGATCTCTACTCCCTTTACTGGTTTCCTCCACTGCTAGAGGCTAGAGCCGGTGTTCCTGTTACTGAGGGGATGTGGAATGACATCCGGGTGCAGGCAGAGGGCTTGGGGGCGATGGAGGTGGCAGTGAGCATTCTCAGGTATTAGTGCTATCTGGTCTGGTCCCATCGAGCTGGAGTGGACCCCCTTTGTGGGTGTCTGGCTCCCAGATGGTTCTTGCCAAAGGAATGCCTCAGGGAAAGTTGCTCTGTTTGGGGTCTTAGGTGCTCTTGCTCCCTCTGGCGACCTCCCTCTCCTCTTCCTTTTCTTAACCTCTTCATCACTGCAGCATTACCTGGGACCATTCACCTCCTGGGACTGCATTGCTAGTGGTAACATGTCCTTCCGACTGTTCCCATCTGCCCACCCCCAATTCTGCTCTTAGAGGAAATAGAGCATCCCTCACCACACCAGGACCCCCACTTAGAAGGTCTTATCCTGAGACACATCCTGCCTCTTGGGAGGAAATGCTTCAGGCAGGGCTAGTTTCTAAAGATATCAGTAACCCCTGCACTCCTGGGAGCCACTGGCGCCCTGGAGATTTTGGTTTCTGGCTGAACTAGGGATCTCCTAACAAAGTACCATGGACTGGGGGGCTTGTATAACGGAGTGATTTATCCCAGTTCCAGAGGCTGGGAAGGCCAGGATCAGGGTCCACCAGCAGGACTGCCGTCCGGTGAGAGCTCTCTGCTCGGGTCGCAGGTGTTCACCTTCTCACCGGGCCTGCACATGGCTTAGCCTCAGTGTGGACAGAAAGAGAGGGAAAGGGAGGAAACAACTTCTTTGGGGCATCTTCTTCTAAGGCACTCACTGCATCACGAGGGCCTCACCCTTATTTAAACCTAATTACCTCTCAAAGACCCCACCTCAAAATACCATCATCTCCAGGTAGAGTTTCAACAGGAATTTTGTTGAGACACAATTTAATATATACCAGTCTCTGAATCTTTGTTCATATCTATAGGCAAACTCATCCTCTATCCTTCCTCTGTGCTCTCACCCTGGTGGGCTCCTCCAGTCACGTGACTTTAAATATGCTATATTATTAGTCAGGGTTCTTGGTTGTGAGTAACAGAAGGGAACTCTGGCTGATATAAACAGAAAATAAATCTATTGAAAGGCTATGGGGGTGCTCAGAGGAGACAGGAAGTTGGAGACCAAGCTGGAAAAGAGCTGGGGACTGGGCTACAGGAACTGCAGTGAAGGGTGAACCTCAAAGAGAGCCTTATCCTCATGTCACTTGGCTAAACTGTGGGTCTGACCTTCAAACACATCCTCCATCTCTGTGGCACTCTGAACCAGGAGCTTCAAAGCACCTGGAACAAGGGCCTGATAAGGCTCAACTTAAGTCACATGCTTGTCTCAAGTAGGCGGTGGAGATGTGTGAAGGCCTTCAGTAAGTAAAGTAACAACTTGCTTATTTTCTGGCCCTAGCCCCAATCAGCCCAACCTCCCTCACCATCTCCGTAAATAACCTCACCGTTCATCCAGTTTCTCAGCCTAGAAGTCTAGTGACCTACTCTGCCTCCTTTCTTTCCCTGCCTCCCTCTATCTGCCCATCAGCAGGTTCCTGGACTCTACCCAAAAGAGACCCTGTATTTCCCACCTATGGTCACCCCCATCATTAATATCTGCATCCAAACCACACTCACTTCTCACTGGAAACCTCAGTCACTTCTGAACTGGTCTTCTTGCTGCTTTCTCTTACTTCCCTGTAATTCATTCTTCAGACAGTGACTTTCTAAGTGTGAATCATGTCATGACTTCCTAATTAGCACCCTAGACCTTCTACGAGCTTCTCTTGCCACAGGAATAAACCCCAAGCTCTTTGTCTTGGCTTCAAGGGTCCATACCTGATCCCGCCAATTCTCATGAGCTCTTCTTATGCTACCTGCCCCTCATTGTCTCCCCTTACCCCAGTATTTGTTGCAGTCCAATCATATTGGTCCTCTTTCTCTTCTTGTAACACCTGTTCTTAGCCTGGCTCAGGCCTTGGCGCCCATCATCGTCTCTGTTAGAAAGTTCTTCTCCCAGTTCTTGGTGGAATTCCCTTTCTTCACGCAGGTCTACAATCAGACATTACCTCCTCAGAATGTCTTTCTCTGACCACACCCAAGGGCACTACCCATTTGTACGTGCTCTCTATTACTATATATATTTTTAAAGATTTACTTATTTATACAAGAACTGGGGTACAGGCCAGATGCGCGGGAGAGTGAGAGGATTCACCAGACACAGAGCAGGGAACAGAACAGGCAGACTGATGAAATACACTGCGGAGGGGAGCAGCGGGCACGACAGGAGAGGTCTGCGCGCCATGTGGGACCCTTGCCGGCTGGCCGAGATCGAACCGGCACTGCAGAGGCTGCGGACAGCTTCACAGCGCTGTGCTCAACCACCTATACCACCAGGGGAGGCCCTCTCTATTACTGTTTTATTGCCTTTGCCACATGAACCATTATCTGAAATTTATTTATTTATGGCTTGCTTTGATTATCTGCCTCTTCTTACTATAAGAGCAGGGGTTTTGTTTCTTTGCTCACTGCTGTGTTCCCCACCGCCTAGGCACGTGTGTGGGACGGTGGGCATTCCACACTTCCTGGCTCGTTGTGACTAATGGTTACTAATGCTACTGATCCTTTAAAGCTCGGGGTCCCACTTAGGACCATACCCTTGTGTGGGAGGTAGGGAGGATATAGCAGCTGCCCAGATACCAAAGCCCCGGCCTGGGCATCTCCCTTCTGGTGCTTCCATGCCAGGGATGCCCTGGGGCACGTTGGCCCAAATCTGAAGACTTTTAATTCTCTCAACTTCCACATTCTCTGCATCCAAGCAATCACTAAGCTCTAAAAATCAATAAGAAAAAGACAAACAACCCATCTGAAATCAGACCAAAGCTGTAAACAAGTAGATCACAGGAGACAAACACAACTGATTATAAACATGAGGCCGAAAAGATGCTAGCCTCACAAGAAAGAGGGAAATCCGCTGTAAAATGAGTTCTTTTACCCCTGTAAGACTGACAGAACTTTATAAATATGGATAAAATATCTAGTGTTGGGAAGGGTGAGGAAATGAGTACTTTCGTGCACTGTGGGTGGTCGTGTCTCTTTGGAGAGCTACTTAGCTGCATCCATCAAAAATCAAAATGCACATCCCCTACAACTCACCCATGCCACCTGTAGTGATCTGTCCTGGAGAAAAACTCACACAGTGATTCAGAGAGCAAGCAAGATCAGTGCAGCACGGCCTATAAAAGCCCCAAATGAGGAACAACCTAAGTGCTCACCAACAGGGGAATCATTAAATAAGCTGGTACTTTTTTCTTGTAGTTCAGTGCCATGAGCAGTGGTACAGTGGTTCAAAATGAGCAAGGGACATCCTTACAGATCCATATGAAAATACCTCCAAGATGCAATGCAAGGCAGTAAAGTCAGCAATTGCAGAACATTATTGACAATATAATTTTGTCATGCTACCTGCCCCCTAATGTATATTGTAAATATAACCACAAAATGTGTATTTATAATAATAGCTAATATTTATTAAATAATAATAGCTGATACTTGCACCGTGCTTACCTGTTCTAGGCACTATTCTAAATGATTTAGGTATATGAACTCATTTAATTCCCGTAGTACTTCTATGAGAGAGATACAACTATGATCATCAGCTCCGTTGATCGTTGACAAAATTTAAGGCACAGAGGAGTTTAGCAACTTGCTCAAAGTTGCACAGCTAATATGTAGTGGAGCAAGGATTCAAAACCAGACAGACTGTGTCTTTTAACTACTGAACCGTATAATAAACCCTGTGTTCAGCATTTGGTAAGCTTTCATGAGTATTATGCTATTTTTACAGGTAAGGAACAAGCTACAAGTTAAAATAATCAACCCAGACATCCATTTTGTAAGTAGAGGAGCCAGATTTGAACCAACGTGTCTTATGTCAGCACCCATGCTCTTAACCACTATGGAGTGTCTCAATATTTATAGACATTTATTGTCTCACATCCAAACAGTTGAGAAGAACACAGGCTGAAAGAAATGGTCCTCTTTTGCTCCTCTCCATTCTCAGTCCTTGTCTTAGAATTCTAGTGGGAGCCTGGCCAGGCAGGCCAGACATTTGCCACTTCAGCCTGGCAGAGGTGGACTGGGGGGGGTCAGAGTGGGCCTGATTGGTCCTGGAAGGGCTGTCTGCTGGCAGGCAGTAGCATGACCCCGCTAGCAGGTGGGCCCTCTTGAGCCTGGGGTGCTGAGTGGTCCTTGATTTTTGTATGTGCCCTGGACTCAGTGGTCCCAGGGCAAGAATGTGATTTTTAAAATTTATTTTTATTTAAACATTCGTGTTATGATTGTTATTTTTGGAAATTTGTCCAAAGAAAAGCAAAACTGAAGTTTAACAATTCCCATGTTTGAGTTGTTTGGCCAAAAAAGAACTGGGTTCAGAAAGCTGGAGGCTGGAGCCCCTCTTGTCAAGCTGTTAATCTGCTAGGTGGTCTGCGGACCTTGTGGCCCTCTCCTTACCTCCAAGCAAGAGAAACGCCGAGGCCCTGTGGGAACAGAGTGAGAGTAAGGAGCTCTCCAATGCCTCTGCTCGTTCTGACTTCAATTCATCTTGCAGTTTTTCCCTTCTGAGAGCAGGAGTAGGTCAAGGAGAGCTGTGTTTAGAGGCTGAGCATGAGTTACTTCAATCCAAGTAGGCCCATAAAGACCTTTGCTGGAATGAGTTTTTGCATTATTTGGCCATTTACCAATAAGAAGGAGTATTATTTTAGCAGAGTTTTGGGTGTGAAGAAGGCTTAAGGGAGAGGTCCCTGCTACCTTTATACAAATTTTCTTTTAATTAAAAAGTTATTTTTTTTATTGAGGCTTGATTGACATGGAACACTGCAGTTGCAGGTATACAGCACAATGATTTGATAGGTGTATATGTTAGGAAATGATCACCACAATAAGCCTAGTTAGTATCTGTTCTCAGACATAGTTACAACAAAAATTTTTTTTCTTGTGATGAGGACTTTCAAGACTTATTATCTCAGCAATTTTCAAATGTATAATATGGTGCTATAACGAGAGTCACCATGAGGTATATTGCATTCCCTGAAATTATTTTAGAACCTGAAGTTTGAACCTTTTGACCATCTCCACCCATTTTGCCCATACCACTCTCAACCTCTGATGACCACCAATCTGTCTTTAGTTTTAGTTTTTCTATGAACTTAGTAGAACTTGGTAGGTTGGTTTTTTTTTTTTTTTTAAGATTCCACGTATAGGTGAGATCATATGGCGCGTGTCTTTTCTTTGACTCACTTACTTCTTTGAACACAATGCCTTCAAGGTTCATTCATGCTGTCACAAATGGCAAGATTTCATTCTTTTTAATGGCTGAATAGTATTCCACTATATAATCAATCACAGTTTTAATTATATATAATATGTACATATATATAATATGTACATACACACCACGCACATATCTATCTATACAATATATCTGTATCTCTATATATCTATATATAGGTCTCTCTCTCTCTATATATATATATCTATATATATATCTCACATTTTCTTTTTTTTTTTAATAAATGAGTCGTGGTAATTTTATTTATTTATTTATTTTAAAAAAGATTTATTTATTTATTTATACAAGCACTGGGTACAGTCAGAAGTGCGGGAGGGTGAGAGAATTCACTGAGCTAGAGCGGGGAGCAGAACAGGCAGAAGGACCAAAGTACACTGCTGAGGGGAGCAGCGGACGGCAGGAGAGGTCTGCGCACCGTGTGGGCCGGGGAGCAGCCGGGGATTGAACCGGCTCTGTAAAGGCTGCGGGCAGCTTCGCAACCCAGTGCTCAACCACTGCGCCACTGGGGAGGCCCTATCTCACATTTTCTTTATCCTTTCATCAATGGGCACTTAGATTGTTTCCATGACTTGGCTATTGTAAATACTGCTACAGTGAATATGGGGGTTTATCTTTTTGAGTTAGTGTTTTCATTTTCTTTGGATAAATGCCCAAAAGTGGAATCGTTAATTCCTATAAAAATAGTGTTTCTATTTTTGATTTTGTGAGGAACAACCATACTGTTTTCTATCGTGGCTGCACCAATCTACACTTCCTCCAACATTGCACAAGCATTCCCTTTCCCCACACCCTCACCAACACTTGCAATCTCTTATCTTTTTGAGGATAGCCATTCTAACAGGTGTGGGATGCTATCCCATTGTGGGTTTGACTTGTGTGTTTTGCTAATGATTAGTTATGTTGACCACCTTTTTGCCTACCTGTTGGCCATTTCTATGTCTCCTTTGGAAAAATGTCTGTTTCGTTCTTCTGTCCATTTAAAAATTGGATTATTTGGATATGTTTCTGTTGAGTTACATGAGTTCTTTATATGTGTTGGAGCTTAGCCCCTTATCACATTTATGGTTTGCAAATAATTTTTCCTGTTCAGCAGGTATCTTTTCATTTTTTTTCCTTGGCTGAGCAGAAATTTTTCAGTTTGATATAGTCCCAGTTATTTTTACTTTTGTTACCTTTGTTTTAGGTGTCAATATGGCCTTCTTAACCTGGGGTTCATGCCCCATCAGATTTTTATGACCAGGCATCAGAGGCCTGTGAACCTTCTGAAAGCTGAGGCCTAACTTGTGCACGGGAAGCATGTATGTTCCTGTAGCAGGCTCCACGGGCAGCCCTGAGCAGGCTCCTGTGTCCCCCATATTACATGCTAGTGGCAGCTCCTAGTCCCCTGCACACACTCCCTCTTCCTGCTGCTTCACCCCAGCACACCTTTGCTCCTGTGTTGCACACACCTGGACTGCCCTTCCCTTGGAATTCCCTCATTTCATTCATGTCTCTATTCTGGGAAAGTAGAGGAGCCTGGGAAAGGCAGTACATGGGAGGATCCCCAACCCCATCCTTCCCGTCACAGGAGAAACCTTCCCTTGAATCAGTGAACCCCAAAGGAGGGACTTGCTTCTAGAGTTCAAGGTATTTTCCCAAAGGACAATATTTTCCTCCCTAAGAGAAATTCTAGTGTCAGCCATTAGATAATAATTTCCACACCTCATTACCTAAACCATGAACCTGGAAGAAATAAATGTTATAGTACTGGCATTAGAGCTGTGCTTTGGAAGTGAAGAGAATTGGGTGATTAATTCCAACCTGGAGGATGATGGCACCTCCACAGAAGAAATGTCATTTGAGTCATTTCTTATTGAGGGATGGAGAGGGTTTTGATAAAGAGAAAAGAAGGAATAGATGGGGAAGGAAGGCTCAGAGCAGGGAGCGCTGGGTTGGGTGGACAGCGAGTTGCCTTGTGCTAGTAACCTTTGGGTTTTTGGAGGGAGCTGTGGCTGGAGAAGTCAGTTTGAGGCCTCATCTCAGAAGGCCCTGCCTGGGGTGCTAAGGAGAGTGGAGTCTATTATATGAGCAGCAGAGAGCCCAGACCAGGAGGGTGATCTATCTGCTTGTGTTTTATTTGTCTTTGTGTTCTCCGCCTGAGTGCATGGGGCATGCTAATTGTTTAAGAGGTGCTTTTGTTCAACAAAATGTATGTGTTCAAAGGTAACTCTGGGGGATGGAATTGAGTTAGGAAGAAATGAAAAAGGGGGGCCCTGCTGTTCTTTTCCAATAGTTCAATCTAAACGCTGGTGTTGATGGTGGGTGGGGCACTGGGTGGACAGCAAGAGTCTGGAGAGTGATTCCCAATGAGGGAGTGATGTTCTCATGAGGTGGGCTGGGGGGCAGGGTCGGGAAGAAGGGAGGGGCTGGGAAGTAAAGTTTGTGAGCTATGGGGGTGGCATCATTCACCATATGGAGACCCTAGGAAGAGGAGTGAGTTGGGGACAGGAGGACGGAGAAGAAAGAGGGGCTGTGAGGAGGCTGGTGTGTGAGATGGCTCAGGTGCCACATCATGGGGGTGGGTGGGGAGCAGGGAGGTGCTCTTGTTGGGGGAGGTCTATGTGATAAGTGATCCAGGCTATGTCCCCTCCCCTGTGTCTCCCAGAAAGAAAACTCCAAAGAGCCCTTTCCCCCAGGGCAAGAATCTCAGTTGTTCTGTGATAGAACCAACACTGAAACTGTGCACCAGGCAGCCATTTTTCATCCCTGTCCTCAGCCACCAGCCCCTTCCAGAGGCCTCAGCCTGTTATCTCTCAGTGTGGCACGGCCATCACTTTAGGCCAGGACAGGCTCTGCGTCTTATGGAGATGTCCCTGATACGTTATCAGTGATGAGCTTTCACTTACAGTCTCCACAAGAGGACCATCACAAGGCCAGCCTGATGAAACATTAATTTTTTTGGAGATCTTGAATGGATTTCTAGATCCTAATTAAACTACGGGGTCTCCCCTAACTCCTTATTCTGAGGACGTCAAACGAGCCTCGGAAGAGGCAGTATGGAGCGAATCATCATGGCCGTTGTGGGCCTTAGACAAGAAACCCAGAGGGCTGGAGCTCAAACAGTTTCCCTGGGCGTATGTCTGGGTATGAACAAGTGATTTCATTCTATTTCTTCCCATTTATCTGTCAGTATGTCCATCTATCCATCTATTCATCCATCCATGCTTCCTTCCTTCCTTCCATCCATCCATTCTTCCATCCTTCCATGCACCCACCTGCCTACAAATAGTCATCACAAGCCTATCCTAGGTACTAGGAATATAAAGGTGAGATGAATGACATGTGTGTGTTGTTGCTTAGGCATCTGAGTAAACAGGCACAACACTGAGTACTGAAAGTTCCAGGTGGGCCTGATATCTGACAAAGAGGTAACTCAGTAAGGGTAAAGTATATTGCAGAAAGGGGATGCAGTGGGTACAAAGGTGGTGGGGGGCCGTGTGAGATGAGGAAGCACGATGAGTTCAGAAACTCAATTAGCTAAATATGACAGCGCATAGTGTATCGAGTGTGCAAGCATGTGTGTGCACATGCATGCACACGTATATGCACACCAACACACATGCATACACACACAAGAAGACACAGGATATATGTACCCATGTATGCACATGTGTGCATTCTGTGCATGTGTGCATGTGTACATACAAGAATGTGTATGTGTGTGTGTGTGTGTGTGTGTACACAGGGTGGAAAGAGATGAGGCTGAATAATGTGGACAAGGAGATGATCATAAACAGTTTTGAGAGAACTCAGGGTTTAAGAACAAGGACCAGGGATTTGTTTTGCAGGTGACTTCTGCCCCCTTTCTGGGCCTCCCCGAGGGAAGGGGCCACGTGGGCCTGGCCACCTTAGTGGCACAAGTGATACAGAAGAGCAAAGGGAGAGCCTGCTCCTTACCCACCCCACATTGCTTATCCTGCCCATACCCGATCATTGCAAGAGGAAAGGGTTAAAATATCCTGAGTTTCTAATTTCTACCCTTGCTCTTGGGCCTCAGGAGGTGCGTTGAGGGGAGTTCAGGGAGCAAAGGTGTGTCAGGCCCCTGCCCTGGGCTAGTTCTCCCAGCGGAAGAGAGTGGTGTTGCTAAATGGAAATTTTCCAGCCCACTGCTGACAGTCTACTCATGCGTTTGGGCAAAGAATCAAATGCAGTCCAAGCACCTGCCCTGCTCCACTGTGGCCCCTGTGGGGACAGGTTAATTGTTTGTGCTGAACATCTCCTCCAGAAGATTGGCATCTTAATGGGGAGCAAGGGTGGGGGGGTCATGCTGCTGAGCCTCTCTAGCCCAGCCCTTTGGGTTGACAGCAACTAATCTTGGACTGCCCGGGAAGGCTGGAGGGTGCCGCCATCCCCTGAGAGTCAGCCCCGTGAACCACCCTGTGCTATGCCCGCTCCCCTGCTAGAGCTGCAGGGTCTGGCCCTGAGTCTTTCCTGGAACATTCCCCGGGAGCCCACTTTATTCCTAGTCCTGTGTGATGTCAGTGCTGCCTTGCTTTGCATTGCTTTCCTTGAAGAGATGGGGGAAGAGACATGTAAACAATTAAGTACAACATGGAGTGACAAATCCCATAGTAGAGAAATGCTAAGTGCAGTGACGGGAGGCCCAATGACATGCAAAAGCAATAATTACTAATATTTATGGAGTACTTGTTTGCAGTGGGTATAGGGTCAGGGTGGGGAATATAACAGTAATAATAGTCAATACTTACTAGGGATTTTCCAAGTGCTGAGCACTAGACTCAAGTTCTTTGCACACATTATTTTTTCCAGTCCTTTGAAAGAGCCATGAGACATGCATGGTGTGAGGAATAGTGGTCCCCAAAGATTTCCATGTTCCACCCTCCAGAACCTGTAAATATATCACCTTCCGTGGCAAAAGGGACCTTGCAGATTTGATTAAGCTAAAGATATTGAAACAGGTGGGCCCGATATCATCACCAGAGTCTTTCTAAGTGAAAAGTGGTGGCAGAAAGGGCAGAATTACAGACATTCTGGCGGCCATCGCTGGAGCACCGGCGGCCAAAATGAAGTTCAATCCATTTGTGACTTCTGACCGGAGCAAGAATCGTAAAAGGCATTTCAATGCGCCTTCCCACATTCGTAGGAAGATCATGTCTTCTCCTCTTTCCAAAGAGCTGAGGCAGAAGTACAATGTCCGATCCATGCCCATTCGGAAAGATGATGAAGTTCAGGTTGTTCGGGGACATTATAAAGGACAGCAAATTGGCAAAGTAGTCCAGGTTTACAGGAAGAAATATGTCATCTACATTGAAAGAGTGCAGCGGGAGAAGGCAAATGGCACAACCGTTCATGTGGGCATTCACCCCAGTAAGGTGGTTATCACTAGACTAAAGCTGGACAAAGACCACAAAAAGATTCTAGAACGCAAAGCCAAATCTCGCCAAGTAGGAAAGGAAAAGGGCAAATACAAGGAAGAAACAATTGAGAAGATGCAGGAATAAAATAGTCTTATATACAACTTTCATTAAAAACTGCTAAAATGAAAAAAAAAAAAAAGAATTACAGACATTCTGTATGAGAAAGATGCAGCCGCCATTGCTACATCCGGAGGAGCAAGGAGGCAGCAGGCCAGGAGTGAGGTCGCCTCAAGCAACGGGAAAGGCAAGGAACCATGCTCTCCCTGAGTCTCCAGAGTGTATCTCTGCCCATTCCTTGAGTTTAAGCCAGTGAGACCCATTTCAATGCCTGTAAATGATGAACTTGTGTTGCTGTAAGCTGCTAAATTTGTCACATCAGCAATAGGAAACAAATGCAGCAGGTATTATTATTCTTGCTTTACCAGTGGGGAACGCAGGGAGGCCAAGGAAGGTTCAAGATCACACAATATTAGATAGTGACCCCAACCAGTCTGGACGCTGGCCAGCTCCAGAGTGCATGCCCCAAACTACGACACAGCAGTGGCAAAATGGTCTTCTCTAGTTGGAAAGATCGGGATGTCTTTGCAGAGTGAGTAGGTGACACTGGGTGGCTGGAGGGCATCGGGTAGCCATGGGGTGGATGGCTGATTCATGAGGGGTCTTCCACAGACCCTGGGGCTCCACCCTGGCTTACTTGGAAATTGCCTTCCTTCACCTGGGAAGCCACAGCACACTGGAGCTGTAAGAGGGCATCCATAGTGTCCCCGTCTCAGTCTTGTCTTAAAGTTGTTGGAGTGCTGTGGCTTTTCCCTCCCCGATCCTATCCACAGAGTGGGGTGGGGGCTTATCCTAAGCCTAAAAAGAGTTTGAGACACACAGTAGAATGGTGTCCAGCATGGGCTCAAGCAGTTTGTCACTGAGAGGCTGGCAGGTGTGACTGTGTCCATGTGAATTTTGGAATGTGACCAGGCACCTATGTCCCAAGGACCAGGGTCATTTAGAAATAGATACCACCTGTTTCACTTTATGTGCCAACTTGTCTCGACTATGGCGCCCAGATATTTCATCAAATATTCTGGATATTTCTGAGGGTGTTTTTGGATAAGATTAATATTTAAATCGAGGGACTTGGAGTAAAAAAAGATTGTCTGCCAAAATACGGGTGGGCCCCGCCAGCCACTGGGTAAACAGTGGGTTGGCAGGCTTTGTCATTGTGCAAGGGGCTGCTGTTTCATGTTCCCCATGAGAGTATTTCCTTGAAATCTACTTGGAATGGTTTGTGAGATAAATAGCTCATCAGGAGTTCGGGGTCTCTCTCAGGCCCCAAGAGCAGCAAGCACAGCAAGGATCTCAAGCGAGAGGCATGAACCCAGGCCCGTCCTCTCTCCATCTCCATCCTGTGGTCTCTGTTGTTCTCTCACTGGGGTGACTCTTTGCTTGCTCGACATTGCACGTTGCTTCAAAATGTCTTCCTTACTCAAGACTACACCCCACTGTCATTTGTATCTCTTAGTTTGAATCTCAAGAGAAATTTGGTGGGTTGATGGCTTGCCAGTGGATCCGTCCATCTTGTGCTCCCCTCCCCTCAGCAATAAACTGGGGCTCGGAGAAGGGGTGCTCTGTAATTCATGGTATATTGGGCTATTCCCTTTTAGGGCTCTGAGTGGGAGAGATTAAACTAGGAGTGCAGGTTAAGTGCGGTAATCCAAGGGCTGATGGCCGCAGCCTGCAGAATGTGTAGTGGTGTACTAAGATGTGAGGTGGAGAAGGGCGTTTGAAGCTAGAGCATGGAGTGTCTTAAATGCCATGTCGAGGAGTTTGAACTCGTGTGCTCAAGACCTATAAGCAACATTAATCAGTAGCTCCATCTTTCAGGTCACTGCCAAGTGGCTCATTTACCTGGTTAAGTAGTATGATTTTGAAGGTGGCAGGTAGCTGGGGATGCTCTGAAGAATGTGCCTTTTTTGATGGACGCTTGAAATGATGCTCAGACTTTGGAATGATTCACTTCAAGGACTCTTGGCTTTTGTATGTTTCAACTCTCAATTGCAACACTACACTAATGTGGTTTTTTGCATTGAATTAAAATTAATCTAATACTTGACAACTCTGGCTGGACGCCTGCCAAATATGGAGACTGGAGATGCTTCCTGTAAATTCTGCCACAGAGGATTCTTACGATTCAGGGAACATCTCATTTATCTCACTGTTATGCTCTCCTGACCCTGGCTCTCCAGAGATTCCTTCCGAAAGATCCTCTTGCATAATCCTCTGCCATGTTCCATGGCAGTTACTTTTTCAAATCTGTATAATCTCTGGAGACCAGGATCATCTGGGGCACAGGAAAAGGGTCATTTAGATGAACCAACTCAGCTCAAAGTCAGTCTTGGATTTTTTCCAGTAATAATCTCTTTCGTCATTAATGGCCTGCTGGGTGAATCTTATTATATCTCCTTAAAATAATTTAGATGCTAATATCTCCCAGTGACCATTATGTGGGCAACTCAGGACTGGAGGTGGTGGTGAGGACTGAAAGCTGTCTTAATTCTATGCTCCTTTTCACAGCTGGAGACCCTCGTCCGATGGACTTGGAAAAGCTGCCCTAGCTGCCAGGATTTTCACGCCTTTGCCCTCAAAATGCCTTTGACTTGTACTCTGAAAGTTCTACTTTCTGAGCCGAGGAGCCAGGATTCTGAGTGAGTAAGCCAAGGGGATTTTGGGTGAATTTCCTAGCAAATTCTGGGTAGACAATGGAAGAACAAGTGGATTTGTGATCAGATGTAAATTTGAGGGTGGTGGTGGCAGGCATGCAGACTGTGGAGGATCTAGCTTTCAGGAGATCTGACTTCCAGTTTTAAGTTTGTTACAACAGGCTGGATTCAATCATTCATTTCTCATTCATTCATTCATTCAGCAGCTATTGATCCCACTCTGTCTTGGGTCTTAAGCTGGTTCTGAGGAAACAGATGAACAAGTCCCTAATTTGTCTGTGACTTCTGCTTTCGTATCTGTATGGGGAGGAGGCTGGAATAGAAATTGCTGAAGGGCTGTCCTGGGTCAATGTTCCAGGACCACAAGGTCTTGCCAACTAGCACCTTTTCTTTGGTCTCAAAACTCTACCCAAACATTGGCAGCATCCAGTGGGCCAGAGATTCTGCCTCGACATCAATATCTTGCTCTTGAGGGACTCAGGGCCAGATGGAGCAGAAATACACATGACCTAGAGTTAAATGAGCCCCAGAATGTTCATTCAGAATCCTGCCCTAAAGTGGAAGGGAGAACAAACAGCTCTGCTTGGAGATGGTGATTGGAAAGCTGCTGGACCCCCAAACTTTAGGGGTCCCAATCTCCTTGAATCCCCACCCTGAATCCAGCTGGTGCTTTAACTCCTTTCACTGGACAACAGGCAGAGTGGCTCGCCTAACTATTGGGAACTTGGTTTCTGGTTCAATCCTGGGGAATTAAGTAATAACATTGGAGGGATCTGCATGGAGGTTCTTGATTTTGAGCACCAGGGAATATGCCACCACTTAAAAACAAAGTGATAATGCTGTTGACATTTTAACAGAAATATTTCTTGTTGGATGCTAGAGAGCACGCCAATGTTGTTTTCTTAGAACAGGAGGAAGTGTGAGGTGTGAGTGTAAAGCTTGATTGTGTAGCATATGGACCCCACCAGCTAGGGGGAGGGGTCAAGATGACATCCCAATTTTTGTCCTAAGTTCCGGTTCTATATCTTTCTATTCATGGGGACTCTAGTTCTAGCTGATTCATCCTAATAGATCCTGGAAGTTTCCAACTCTCTTGTTTGGGTCTCCTCTGTACCCCCAGCAGAATCTGAGACAAGTGGGGGTCACCTAAACCCTGACCTCATCTCTGATTTTTCTTCCAGGAGACTAGTGATCTATATTAAAGGGAATTGTTACAAGGATTTGACCTGACCATTGGGGAGTCTCTGTAAGGCTGGGGTCACTGCCTGATGTCAGAGGCTGGTCTCCACTTGGAACAGGCAAACGGGAGGGGAAGATGGATGGGAGTGTTGGAGAGAGCAAGGATTAGTTGGAACCCCTGAGATCTCTCTGAAGTTGGGGTCTACTCTTGTTGCCTTGGATACTGGGGGGTCCTGCTGAAGTCTGAGTGCTCTGTCACAGAGCTGAACACACACATCTGACCTGGGGTCAGAGAAACTGAAGGAAGATCAGGGAAGTGCACAGGTGTAAGCCTCAGGACAGCAGGCTGGGTGAGCTGAGCTACAGAGTGACTGTGGTGCCTGCCTGCCCTCCAAGCCTCCTCGGAGAACATTTTGTTCTGCCAACCTGTATGCCAAACATACAGGACATGGGATTCTGGAAGGTTTAGTTTAACTGGACCAGGCTGCGCCATTACATACTGCTAGTCCTCCAAGTGAGACAGAGCAGGCCTCCCAGAGAATACAGGGAAACAGCATGGGAGCTGTGTAATGCCTTCTGGCTCACACAGTGTGGTTTTCAGAACCATACCATTTTTCTGACCAAGGGCCACTATGGGTGTGCTCTGCTGGGCAACCCTAGCTTCCCTCCATGCAGGCCAGCAGGTCCACAACTCAACCTGGGTTTGGGACCTCAAAGCTCCTAGAATCTCAGCACATCAGAGCTAGAAGCATCACCCACCCCACCAACACCCTCACTTCATGGATGGACAAGTTGAGGCCTGGAAAGGAGCTGGATTTTCCTGGAGTCACACAGCCGTTTAATGGGCTCCAAGATGGTCTGAATCCAAGGCCTGCTGATTTTCCATCAGGCTGTGCTATGTACTAGGGGAGAGTATCGGCATGGACCTCAGGGCGAGCTGTCTTAGAATTCTCTTTTGGGGCTGATGGTGATTCTCTTTCAAGTCCTTACCTCATACCCAGAACTTTCTCTTCCTCTCAAGGGTAGGTTCCCAGATATGCCCTTGGGACAGTCCCTCCAAATGATGAAAGCATGGACTTCATAGACCTGGATTGCCTGAGTTTGCATTCCAGCTCACCCTGCAGGTGACTCTGGGAAAATTACTTTACCTTATGGACCCCATTTGCTCATCTGTAAAAGAGGGCAGTAAGACAGTCTTCTCAGGGGGTTTGTGCAGATTAAATGTGCCAACATATAAAGAACACTTAGTGCAGTCTCTCAGACATAGTGACTCTTACTATGCAGTGATATTGATGGTGGTGATGGTGAAGGTGATGTCAGAGTCCCTTTATGGGGCAGCTGATCACCTCTGCCTGTGTAAGTCTCTCTAATTCAGGGGGTCAATTTTAGGAAGCCCACTGTTGCTTCTTACTAGCCCCCCATTATCAATAAGAAAACAAATATTTCGATCTCTTCTGTATTCTCTTCAATGAGTTCAGAGCCTGGATGGGGAAATTAGGGCATTTTTTTGAGCCTGTTAAAACCTCAATCTTGTTCAGTATGGACATGTTTGTGAATTCAGAGAAGAAAAAATTAGGAGTCACCCATGCTGCTGCCCAGAAATAACCATCTTAAGCTTTTGCTGTGTGAGTACATATTTTATAACAAAAATTGTACTAGTTGTATGTTTTCCATGTACTTTTCCACTGAAAGATGAATTTTTCATATTTTTTTCTCAAAATCATTTTTAATGGCTGAATATTATTCAATTGCATGAATGTCCTCTGATTTATTGAATCTGTTGCCTGTTGGTCACATGCCAGATATCTGTCTTCATGTCCACTCTTCACCTTTTGTGCTTGCTCAGCTTTCATGGAACCACTAACAGGGTCCTGTGCCCCTGCGTACTGGGGTCCCCGGGTGGCAGAGAGCAGAGCAGATGCATGGTTCTGTGGGTGACTGCAGCATCTCCTCAGAAAGAGAGGGACAGACTGGGCTTTCCAGGATGCTCCTCTGCTAAACTTACCAGTCAGGATAGGGAGAAAAGAGGGTCTGGCAAAAAAACCAAACCCAAATAAAAAACCACTGGAATGTTTAGACAAACTTCTTGTAGATCCAAAAGGAGTAGAATAAAGGGGTTTAAAAAGTGGTGTAAAAAGGTCAAAAATACCATCACACACTCATCTTATTTAATCCTCACAGCTAACTAGGAGGCAGGTACTGTTACTGAGTCCTTCTTTATAGGGGAGGTGGAAGTTCAGGCAAATTAAGTAATTTGCTCCAAGTCACACAACTAGTTGTCACAGTGCCTGGACCAGACGTGTGGCCCCTCACTCCACCCTTCTTTCTCTGCATGGAGTCAGAAGCCTTTTTCATTTCTCAAGTAATGTTGCCAGAGTGAGAGGGGGAGCCTGCCTGAGAACGCCAGATGAGGGGAGCCAGTAATGGTGGTGAGAAAACTGTACCTCTTGCCCAGATGAGGTTCGCACCGGGGCCTCACTCACGGCAAGCCCTGTTGTCAGTTTCCCAGTGTGACCTGGGCTCCCTACTCTGTGCCTTTGCACATGCTGTCCTATCTTCCCAGAATGCACTCTCTATCATCCCTTGTGGAGATTTTCTGTCCTTGAAGGAACTATTGAAGTGCTGTCCTCCACCAAGCCTATCTTGACCCTGACATTGAATGCTGTCCCTCCCTCTCTGAATCTCTTTTATTTCTGTGTGGAACTGGACCACAAATCCCACCAGAGCCTCCAGCAGAGCCCTCGTGCCTGATGTCAACAGTCACTTGCCCTTAGAGACTCTGCAGCTATTTGTCAGGTCACATCAGAAGCAAACAATCTGGCCTCTGACGCGGCCTGTGCGTTTGTTCTAAGGGACAGAGGCTCAGGTTCTGAGGCTGCAGCAGCCTTTCCAGGGAGCCCTCACCTCTCCCCCATACAGAGACACTAGCTGGAGGCTTGGCACTGTGTTTACACTTCTCTGCACAATTTCCAAGATGATTTTTCTCCTGACCCTCATAATTGTCTCTCCCATCCCTCCTCACTTCGCCATTCCCCCAGGGAGCACTCAGCCACTGCTGCATGACACAGCACACCAGATCTTAGAGACTTGACATGTCACGCGTTCCTGCTCGTGATTCTGTGGGTTGGCAGTGGTTTTGCTCCCTGCCCTGTACCACAGTTCACTCATGGGGCTGCATTCCAAGTGCCCCAGAAGGTCAGTGGTCTATTTAGAGCTTCTTTAAATAGAAGAAGCTTTTCCCTCTGGGTTCCAGAGGGAAAAGTAAGAGCTGCCGGCTCTCTTAAAGTTTCCATTTTAGCATTTTATGGTCAAAGTAAATCACAGGTCTGCCCAGATTCAAAAGGAGGGGGCATCATCGCCACCTCTTGACCCGAGGAGACAGCTGTGTGCAGAAGGCTGGGAGTTGTTGGTGGCCAGAGAGACTGTGTACCCTCCCATCCCCACCTGGGTCCAGCTTCATCATGCAACAGCCTCCTAACAGTTCCCTGCTCCTCAGCCAGAGGCAGCAAGGGTGGTCTCCAGAGAAGGGTGAGAGCGAGGACTCTGGGCACAAATCTAATCATGTGACTAACTTACTGTCTTGTGGCTCTCACTCCAAGACTTCAGTCTTGAAGTCCACTGTAGAATTGGGATTTGAACTTTAACCTGTTTGAATTCCAAGGCCAGTGCTTTTCCCATAATGTGTCCCAATTAGTTACTTTCACCTACGAGAA
Organism: Talpa occidentalis; assembly: GCF_014898055.3. Taxonomy (NCBI): domain Eukaryota; kingdom Metazoa; phylum Chordata; class Mammalia; order Eulipotyphla; family Talpidae; genus Talpa; species Talpa occidentalis. Next base: position 23,541,503 of record NW_023605305.1, on the reverse strand, counting down.
ACACAAGACCCAACCGAAAAACGTTTAGACAAGATGGATTGTTTAATGCTCTGTAATAGAAGTCTAGAGTGAGGGCAAGTCCAGTGTTGGTTATTCCTGCCATCCTGGGACTCCTCAGGGACTCAAGGACTCTGACAGCCTCTCTCTGCCTCCCTCATGGTCCCAAGGTGACTGCGGCAGCTTCGGTGGCCTCCTCTGAGCCGCAGGGCTGCTAAAGCTGCCTCCTGCGCACACTATAGACTTCATCCCTCCATCTGCTTAAGGGACTGGAGCTTGCATGGGGCAGAGGTGGGGGAGCTGGTGCCAGGCTGTGGGTAGGTGTAGAAGAGCAGCAGAGCAGTGAAACTTGGTCCTCAGAACTCAGTGCTCACCCCAGGTCACTCCAGAGCCCCTCTCATAAGTGGGTCTCTCCTTCCGTGATGTGACCCTGAGGAGTTGGGGGCACCTTTCCAGGGTATCCACTGCAAAACAGGGGAGAAGTGGAGGCCCTTTTGGCATCACATGTTAGGGTTCTGAGTGTGGATAAAACGCCAAAGCCCTGGCAAGGTGTCAGGTGTTTCACCGCCTTATCCCTCCCTCCCTCCTGCCCTGCTTCTGGCGGGTGTGACATTCTGTGTTCCAGCTCCTCCGGAAACCCCCACATGCCCTCCTGTCTGCAGGCCTTGGCTCAGCTCCTCATTGCCTGCCTTGTTCTTCCTCCAGTTTCGCCTCGTGTATCCCTACTCACCTTCAAGACCCAACTCAAATGCGATCACCTCTCAGAAGCCTTCCTTGATTCACCCTGTTAGTGCTTTAGGCAGTGATTATGGAGAATTTACTATAATCTCTAGTTCATCTGTTTTCACCACTGAGAGGCTGAGCGCTGCCCGGCTGCAGAAATGGTAACAGATCCATGCCTGTATTTCCCAGGTGCAAGGGGTGTCAGGTGGCCCTAGTTGTGTGACCCAAATGTCCCCAGGGCCTCACAAATGAATTCCCCTTGCAATGTAGACTTGGCTCCTTGCACCTGACAGCCTGTCTGCAGAATGACAAGAGTGCGGACTCTGTCTTTTCTGAACCCGAGGAGCCCCGGCAGATATTGGGGTGTCATGCTGCACACCCACAATATCTTCTAGCTTCATTGCACCACATTTTATGGTGGCCACTGACTCTGCCTCCCAACAGCAGCAGTCAGTGGCTCTGGCTGCGCCGCGACTCCTGCAGTGAATGGACCTTGGCGGGCCTGGGGTCTCTGCTGCAGGGGCCATGCCCTGAGTCCTTGCTCTCACTCTTCCTTGGAGACAGAACTGCAGCTGTCTGTTCACTGCAAGCAGGTGTGGAATTCTGTCTCCACTTTTATGCTTTGCTTGTTGAGAGGGGTCCTATAGCAGGGGTGCTCAGGTCCCCAGGTGCCACAACCCTGTTTTTTGCTTCACAGCCTTTCTTTCTTCTCCGGCTGAAGCGAGGGCCAGGTTGGAGGAACCATTCCCCACTGGTCCTCAGGCCCTTGAGCCACACTGTTGGAGGGGGGGGGGGGGGGAGTGCTGCCCATGACCCTCCCAGGGACATGAGATCTGCTGGGCTTTTGGCCCCCAGGCAGGACTGTGGGCACCTTGTATATAGCTGTTCCCAGGTGCTGACATTCTTTGAGCTCTTTTTCTAGAAGTCTCCTCAGCTGCCATGTAAATCAGTTGATTAAAAGGGGTGTGTGTGTGTGTGTATGTGTGTGTGTGTGTGTGTGTGTGTGTGTGTGTTTTCCCTGGATCACACACCCAGGCTGTGCCTAAGATCTGCTGGAACACCCTGTTACTGTTGGTGAATGAACACACTGGTCCCTACCCTGGCTTCTCAGGGATGCTGGCTGAACAGCTGGTGTGAGAGTGTGGGGGGCTGTGGGCTTGTGGGGACCATGAGGGCTGTGACTGGATTTAATTGACACCTCGAAGGCAGTCATTATTTGCATTTTTTCTGGTACTTACTATCTGGGTAACCCTGAGCCACTCGCACCCCCTCTTCCAGTCTTGGTTTCTTCTTGTATAAAACAACTGAATAAAAAGTGCGCTGTGTCCAGTCTGTGTGCCTGGCTTGTGATACCCTTGTGGTGGGGAGGAAATGGTGTTCTGCAGGCCAGAGTTTCCCTGTGAAACACAAGCCTTGCTTGGAAAGGACTGACTTTGGGACAAAATCAGGAAGCCACATTCTGCAAAAAGAGAATAAGAAGGAGAGGATGGCATTGACACAAGAGGTCAAAGGGCAGAGGCCTGGGAGAATAGTAAAGAATGGGGACCCTCTGGGGATCTGTCCTCAGCTGTTTCCCGTGCCCTTCCCCCTTCCCCCAGCGGAGGGAGGTGCAAGCAGAAACAGAAGGCGTGGTTTTCCCAGGAGAGGACCGGAGAGCCCCGAAGTCCCGACTGTTTGGGCCTCACCTGGTTCCTCCGTTGGCAGCGGAGTCTCTAGAGGCAGCTTGGGGGAGGCTCCGGCCTGCTCCTACCTCCACGCCCCTCCCATCCTGTGGTCCTCAGCTGACCCTCCGGCTAGGAAGAGGGAGCCGTGAGTGGGGAGGCAGTGCAGGTTATTTTTAGGAGTTTGGTCTAACTCTGCTCATTGATCAAAACCAATTTTTCCTAATTTAGTCAGATGATTTCCTTAAGAACATTCGGGTTTCTACAAATGAATATATTTGCATAATCTATTCCATTGTGACATCCCCGCCTCCCCACACCTGCCCCGCCCGCACCCACCCCTCTCCGCCTCCAGGAAGCCACACAGCTTCCGGGCTAATTTGATCAAGATGCGTTAAAAGCAAAACCATCTGGTTTCCTTCCACAGCTGATTCCAGAATCACTATTGTAAAAGACCTGTCTTCCAGGTGAGGGGCGGTGGGAGGGGGTGGTGTCTCTCTTTTCGGAGATGAAAGGGCTCGGCCTGAACTGGATGCCTCCGCAGCCACGTCGAGCTTCCAATGAATCACACTTCAAAGGCCTCCCTGCCACTGCCGGCCCTTTCCAGCTGGGGGAAAATGGGCTCATTAGAAGCAGGACGAGTACATTGTTTACATTAGGCAGCGCTGATTTACAAGCGTGGAGCTGCCTTTTCCCCCTCACCTTGAGCTCCCAGCTCGGGAGAGCCCTCCGCCTGCCCAGAATGGCTCCTTTGAAGGCGTGAGCAGCCTCCTGAAGGGACCTCTGTGCCGGCCCTGCTCCCTCCCCGCTCTCTTTCCCCCACTAATTAGGTTGTTACCAATTGAGCAATATCTGGGGTTTGGGTAGCGACTAGCTGGGGGACTGTCGGCAAAGGCCTCTGCATAATTGTGTTGATTAAGAGGTGCAAGGCTGGAAATGTTGTCTTTCTTCAAGATCAAGTCCCTGCACTTGTGGGAGCCTTGATTTTCTGGGCCAATTTGTTTGTGTTGACCTAATTGCTCAGGAAGGGCATTTTTCACCGAAGTTTCAGCCTAGATGATTTGGTTCAGTTCTGCAACCCAGCCCCCAGGACTCCTGGAGGGGCTGTGGAGGCCAGGGATGGGTCTCCCTGGGGCTGTTCCCAGGGACCCCGGCCTCAGGGGGGTGACTTTGGTGACTACCTGGGTTTGGGCTAGAGGGGCAGGCTGGGTGGCTGTTGGTTCCTAGGTGGGGAGGTTTGGGGAGAGAGGTGCCTGGAGGGCACAGAAGCTCTGCCCCTTCCCATACTGTCCTTGGTACCTCCTCCAGATGACTGTGCCTGACTCACATCCTTTTATAATAAAACTATGTCTGGGGAATAAAAAAAAACTGGGCACTCTTCCTCAGGGTAGGATAAGTAAAATGATCTGTAAGCTCCTGGGTTCTGGACTCCCTTTTAAAACCCATGGGACTTTGGGGTCCTGGAGAATAGTCCAAAAAAGGAAGAAAGGCTCAAGTAATTGTTGGAGATTTAAAAAATTTTATCGGCTTATAGCAGTAGACACTTGTCAAATGTCTTTGTGCCCTTACATTCCCCAGCCTTCCGGGCAGTCGGGTTAGGGTCCTGGGCTGGTTGTGGCCAACTCTGAGCAGACGTGACATGTATCACTCCTAGGCTAAGGCAGCCAAAGGCTGGTGTGCCTCCTTCACCTGAATTTTGCCTCTGCCAGAGACTTGGAGTCAAATACTCCCAGTGACCCACACCTGACTTTTTGTAAGAATTAAACCTGTGCTGTGTAGTGCCTCTGAGGTTTCATGGTTTAGTTGTTCCTGCCACTTAGTGTCTGGGAGAAGGGGAAAATCTCCTACCTTTCCGGGTTCTTCAGGGGCTGGATGAGGAATCAAAACAACATCAGAGGAGTCAGTAAAGGAAAAACCATTTAGTAACATGCACGGGGGAGCTACAATGCTTTTGCAGGCCCCATTATCGCTTAGGGAGAAAGCTATAAATTCGGTGTTGAGAGCTCAAGGCACCTAGGAGGGGAGAGGAGATGACTTCGTCTTTATTCTGGGTAAAGATGAGATTTTCAGACAGAGAGGACATGTTTCAAACATCAACCTACAGCTGGCTGAGACTCCCAAACTACATTCTTCTAGGTCCTAAAAGGAAGCAATGATGGCCTCTTCCATTAGGAAAAATGGTCAGAAGTTTAGGATGTGAATCGTCTTAGATTAGGGAAGGATGTAGGACTTAGGCAAACACAGAAGCATTCCCTCAGCCTCAAGGGATTTCCTTGCTCAGAGTACTCAACATGCCCGAGTCTTAGGGAGACCAGTTCTGGGAATTTTGGGGTGGTTTTATAAGGACATCTTGACTAGCATAATCTGTCCCAAGACATCACCCCCCTGAATGCTTCCAGCACCAGGGAAACGACCATCTTATATTTGCCCGGAGAGACGGTCTGGGTACAGCCAACATAAGGAAGCGAAAACCTCACCCCTGCGTAGAGTTTTTGCCTTTCACCTTTACCCCAGCGATGACTGCCCTGGTTCAGCCCCACCCATGGCTTCCTCTGAGCAGTTGGGAAGGTCTGCCTACCCCTTTGCTCATCACTGAGTCTAGTGGAGTTGGGGTATTTTGGTTGTCCTGCCTGGGTTGGAAAGGAGGTGTTCCTGACAGGACCAACGTGGGGGGGGGGGGGCGGGGCGGGGGGTTGGGCACTTTCGGTAAGGAAAGATTTCTCAGTAGCTGAAAATGTCTATTGCAAATGCTGTTCTTTTGGCCAATGTGAGCCACAGGGCTAGGATGACTCGGGTAATTCAAGAAGACCTCACTGCCAAGATCCCAGGAAAGTTGTCTGGCAGACATAAAGAGGGGTGTGGGTTGGGGTGGGGGGGAATGTGACTTAATGGAGTCACCCTGTGTGCTCAAGGCTAGAGGTGTGGAGCTAAGGTTTGCTGAGAAGGGATTATACTTGCTTTGATGCTTGAATGTTTGGGAAGTGAGTGGTGGGAACCCTGGAATTGCAGACATTGTCTGCAGTGGCTGAGGGGGCTGGGAATGGGGAAGGTTATGAGGTCTTGTCCAGAGCCGCTCTGGCTGGTTTCACCAACAGGAGGGCCCTCATGACCACTATCTTTGCAGGGCTTCTTCATTCTGTTTTCACTACAACGTGACTTCTGTTCATGTCTCTGCAGAAGGCCCATGAGGGCCTTTCATATTGGTAGGAGCTTCCGTCCTGAATTTCCTCACCTCTCAGCTCTACTCCTGGAGCTGAAAACCAGACTCTGGGACCTCCCTGATCCGCAATCTCAGCTGGGGACAGTCTGCTAGGCCTACCTTGGATCAGGGACCCACCTGCGGCCGGCTGACCATGACTGTGGAGCAGGGCTCAGGGTACCCCGGGCTGTCTGGCTGTGCAGACCAGAGTGTCAGTCTTTGGACTCTGAATCCTGGACTCTGAAAAACGGTGAGTGTGCTCCATAAGATGGGATGGGGCAAGTAAGCTTCGGGAGCCTGCTGCACCCCATGACATGACAGGCAGCCACTCTTCCCATTCATTGTAATCTGGACCTCACAAAAGGCCACATTATACCTTCTGTGCAGGAGAGTTCTTGAAGGGAGGTCCCTGTCTCTCCAGGATACTTCTGAGCAGACAGAGTTTGACTCTTTTCTCAATTTAGCACAGGGTTGGATGAAAGTTATTCTGCCCATCCAGCCCCGGTTGATGTAGGGACCAGACTTAGGAGGGGGATGCTGTGGAGGTGGAAAGCAGAGGGGGAGGACTTGGACAGGGCTTGACAGCTACAGAACAATTGAAAGTGATAATTCTGTCGAAAACACAGGGCTGGTATTTTGGGATGTCAGAGTCAGAGAGAGCATTAAAAAGTTATGTCAGGGCAAATGGCACCAGGGAAGAACGGAGCTTGGCCACTCCCAAGCCACTGGACAGTTCTAGCAGCAGTACTAATGTTCTTCCATTAAATGTTTACCAGGGGCCTGAACTATACCAAGAAGGCACTTTGTGTATATTAGTATATAACCCTGACATTGACTTTGGGACTTAAGGAGGGAGTTATTATCCCATTTCTGCTATTGAAGAGAGATTTAGAGAGGTCAAGCCACTCACTCATGATCACACAGCTAGTAGCTAGAGGTATTGGGATCTTGACCAAAGCCTGGCTGGCTCCAAAGCAGGGGACATTGACCTTGACTCACTGTGCTGCCTCCCTGGCCCCAGGAACTGCTCTTGACCTTGTTCAAAGCTCTCCAATTATACTGTTTTCCATTCCACCCCCGATTGTCAGAAAGGCTTTTCCAGCCCTGGTCCCTGACATTGTCATTCCTTAGGTCTGCAGCTCTCAATCCCTCCCCTGTAGGGTCTGGTGCACTGTCGCTACCCTGGGGAAGTCTGCATGACCCCTAATCTGAAACAGAGTCCCTTGCTGTGACTTCTCAGAATACCCTCTTTTCCTTGAGAGCTGTTATCACATCTTTATTTGTAGTCATTCTTGTCAAATCAGCTTCCCTTGCAGACTATAAGGTAGGGTAGGGACAGCAGCTTAGTCCCAGCTGCATGTGTGGGACAGGAGCCCTGGCACCTATTTGATCCCTTGTCCCTGGAACCTAGTTCATCCTTGCTGGCTCTGGGAGCCTCTTTGCAGCTTTAGTGTCTTAGCTTCTTGCTCACAGCATGTGCTCTGGAGTTGGGTCTTAGCTGATGGGTGACTCAGGCACCAGCCCTGCACCCTCAGGCTGTTGTCTCTGCCAAGGAGGATGGAGCAGACCCCTAACTTGTTGGAACAGCTGGCCTGCCTGCCCCCTCCCAGGGGGCCTGGAGCAGAGGCCTGGGGCTTGACACCCCTTGGTTTTTTACCCATCTCCACTGGTGCACACCCACATGCAGCTTGGAGACAAAGATGCCGTGGCTGCGCCAGAGCGAAATTGCATTCTGACATTTGGTTCCACGAAGGGCCCTGCCTGGCCTAGGCAGGAGACACTAATGTTATTAAGTCAGTTTTTAAACTGGACAACATTCTTGACATTTCGGCCGAGATGCCTGAGCCTGAGAAGCCTCTCCCCTCCCATTGTGCATCTCCAAACAGTAGCTCTGCAGCAATATGACTTGACTTAAAAGCCCGGGGCAGTTTGCTCATAATTCTAATAACCATCCAGAATTAGATCACTTCACATTCACCTTATTTCTTCCCTCATTCATCTTCTAGTCAGGTCATTAGGAACTCCCTGATTCTTCCCCCAACCTCAGCATTCTATTATTTATATATTATACACAGTTTTCTATAGAGTCCCGGAAAATGGTGAAGTGGCCACAGAGCATGGACTTGCACCCCTGATGACAGCTCGGAAAAAGCTCTTTTCTTCATTCACTGAGCCGCTTGAATCCACTGGGATATTAAAATTTCCAACTGAAAATATTGCTAAGGGCGTCTTCTTGGGGTCCTGGTGAGCAGGGGACAGGTCAGGGGGAGGACCCGATGGTGGCCTGTGGCAGGGGTGGGGGAGGGCAGGGAGGGTGGATGCCTTGCAAATCTTGTGGCCCCAACACATCGTGACAAGACATTTTAACATGTGTGTCAGCTAATGTTTGACAGGTCACAAAACCACCTTTAAAAGATGACATTTATCTTTATTGTTTGCTTTTCCTGAAATACCTGCTCATTGAAAAATTTTATATATAAAGTCACAAAAATATATGAAGTGGATGTTCCTTACATAATCCTATCACTCTTGGATAACCCCCCTCCCATGCATATACACAATAAACTAAGACTATATAATTACATCCAGTTATTGTGTTATTTAAAAATGTGTGTCTGGATCCACACATCCTGGGTCCGTACTCCATTTCTGATTACTCAATTTCACCAAGCTCTTGGGGCTGAGGGCTGGGGTAGGAGTTAAAAATTGTGAACCGGATGTCCATCACTTGCCATGCTGCTAATAAAAAGATGAAATATTAATGGCTTGTGTCTTAGTCCGTATCAAATGTCCTTTTGTCTGGAGGCCATGCCTGAAATGCATTACCTGCTGGTTCCCTACGTCGCCCCTGGCCACCAGTCTCACACCACGCTGTAGTCCCCAGATTGCCTCATGAGGCTTCCAATCTCAAGGTCTACCAATGTCACCTCTTCCAGGGAGGTCCCCTGGATGCTCCACCTGGCCCCCTCCTAGCCTGCTTCTGAAGGCCAGAAGAAGAAAGAAGAACAAGGCACCTCTGAGATATAACACAGCTCCACCGTTTCATAAGTTCCAACTTTTTCCTTTGCTATAGTTTGAAAGTTTGTGTCCCCCCAGCTTCGTATGTTGAATTCCTAACCTGCCAAAGTGCGGCTGCATTAGAAGGTGGCCTTTGGGAAGGGATTAGGTCAGGAGGGCAGAGTCCTCACAGTAGGGTTAGTGTCCTATAAAAGTGACCCCGAAAGATGTGGTATATATACACAATGGAATATTATTCAGCAATCAAAAAGATAAACTCATGTCATTCACAGCAACATGGATGGAGCTAGAAGGAATTATGCTCAGTGAAATAAGCCAGAAGGAAAAAGAAAAATATCGGATGGTTTCACTTATAACAGGAATATAGGGGAACCAAATAGGACATCAGGGTAAAAAATAATAATAATAACAGTACAAAACACAACAAAGCAAAAACAGACAATTATAAACCAGAGACATCCTGCAGGGGAGGAGGCGGGAGAGGGGTGAGAGGGATGAAGGGAGGAGCACAGGGGACTGTGGTGATGGTGCACGGGTGCCTGGGGGAAGGAGATTCTATGGGGACTCAATCTGAGGGGGTGGAGGGAAGAAAATATGGTCTAAAAAATGTAAAAAATGATAAATGTTAAAATAAAAAAAAGTGACCCCGGGAGTCCCATCATCCCTTCTGCCCCATAAGGAACATGGTGAAAGGCGCTGGCCACAGCCGGGAAGAGGTCCTCAGAGGAACATGGTGGTGCTGAAGACTGGATCATGGATTTCAGCTTCCAGAACTGTGAGAAAATAAATTCTGTTGTTGATAAAGTACCCACTCTGTGCTCTCTTGTTAGGGCTGCTCGAGTGAGCGGAGACAGTCCTCCAACAAAGCAACACACACCTTTGTTCCGAATGAACTTCAAAGTCGCATTTTAAAAGTCTTCCTAATATGCAAGGTTAAGATAAATGATATTTGGTTTTGGCTGCAAGGATCAGATTTTTCACCTCTAAGTTTTAGTCCACATATTGAGATGTTAATTTAATACAATGAATGGCAGAACAGATGAGCTCACCAAACTCAGTATTTTCTCCAGGAGCAGAAAGTATTAATAACAACAAAAATAAGACAAATGATGTGCAGATCAGTATGTTTATGAAGTAGAGTATCTGATGGTTGTGATAACCGATCCTCCTCCCATAACTCATTGCTCAAATGAGAGACATTCATTGTCAATATTCCCAGCACAGACCACAAACAGGTAGTTGAGTATCGGGAGAGCTCATCTCCACCTCTCACATCCATGTGGTAAGGCAGCTACTCCCTCTGAGCCTCAGTTTCCCTGTTGGTGAGATGGGGAATAAATTTGGGTTTGCCACCATTTCAGGGGTCTCGTGGAAGTCAAACAAAGTAATTAAGATCGAGGAGATGTGCACTTTCTTTTGGGATTGTGTAGTATCCAAATATTCTGCCTACCTGGGGGGCGGAAAGTTCTGCCTCCCTCCTGGAAAGGGAAGGGTCAGGTCCCTGCATACATGGGCACATGGTCTGTGCTTATCCAGGCTGCACACACACATCCAGTGTGCCCTACCCAGTTTCCTCATGGCTTCCTGGCTTTCTACCTGACTTTGAGCCTGCTTCTTTCTGGTGCTGGAGCTACCGCAGAGCTGGCCTGCCCTCCAGCCTAAGTCATATTGCCTGGCCTTTGGCATTTGCAGTGGAACTTCCTGACCTTCACAGTCCTGCACACCTGTGAAGGATTTCTTTATGGGTGGTATGGCATAGAATCCTCTTGTCCCCCAGCTAAAAATTATAGATGCCCACATACTGCCCCTGGTATACTGGAGCAGCTAGTCATGGGGGATTTGGATTAAGGTGGGTCTTTGAACTGGGAAAGACTCAGAAGTCAGTCTTGGTCCTGCCTCATAATCTGTCCAGGGCATGAAGGCACTGTCTCCTTTTAGAAAGTGTGCACGGAAGTGTCCATTACCTCCCTCAATTACTTGTCCTGGGATTCCTCCCACATAGTTAACCTAATATATAGAAGCAGCTTTATGCAGAGGAATAGTCATTACAGTACTGCATATAATTTACCAATATGGCTCCAAACGAGGCTAATGATTAAGCCATGGCATAACTTGAAGGAATACCATGCAACTGCTCACAGTGATGTCCAGGCAGAGGTTTTCATGAAGAAATACTTATATGCTAAATCTGCATAACCAGAAATGTAGAAAACCTGCCCAAATATTTATTGTGCAATGTAGGCTTTTTGTTTGTTTTTCACAAAAATGCAGCTTTCTCCTCTTTCTTCCCCTTTGTGATACTCAATTCAGTCAAGCTGGTTTGTAGTAGATAGAGAATTTCCATCAAAGTGAATATGGCAGGATGAGCCTGAAGCTGACCTGGGCTGGTTCCTCCTTTGGCCTCCTGTTGGGGTAGGTGTCTCTGATGAAGGTGTAGGTGAAATTGTAGCTTGGTCAGTGTAGTTGAAAGGTCAGGCTGGACCAGAGCATGGAGAACATTAGTTTGCATACAATGTGGACCAGTTACTTTATGATTTCCATATTGGACGTTTTTTCTATTAAAGTACAACCAATATTTGAAATAAACTGTTTTCTAATTTGAAAAAGATAATAAAAAAGAGATGGCTAGACAACTTTCTATCCCTTAAAAAAGTTTTGTCTCTTGAGTTATTAACTCTTCTAAAAATTTTCCATGAATAAGTAGATTCATTTACTAGTTCATTCATTCATTCATCATACGTTGACTGATAACAGAGGTGGGAACATCCTTCCTCATTTGCTTTTTTCCCGGTGTTTGTTCAGACTCAGTCTAGCTTTGTGAGGCTTTTTGTCTGGTCTTTGCCCAGGTATTCCAGCAACTTAGGGCCATTGAAGGGCTTCATTCTCTTTCCTTAACTAAAAGGGCCAATTCAATTAGGCACAGTTACCTTCCCCATAAACTTTGCCCCATCTACCAACAGCCATTGCAGGGGGCAATTCTGCCAGTATTCCCACCCATTCAGATTGGTCTGTATATAAGAGAATTTTTAAAGAATATGTCCATTAATACCAATGTTGTTTTAAAAAAAGGAAACCCTGTTATTTGTATCCATTTGGATAGAACTTGAGGGCATTATGCTAAGAGAAATAAATCAGACAGAGAAAGACAAATATTGTATGATCTCACCTATCTGTGGAATCTGAACAAACAAATCAACAACCCTCCCCCAAGTGTCCCAAACTCAGAAATAAAGATCAGTTTTGTGGTTACCAGAGGACAGTGGAGTGGAGGAATTACATGAAGGGAGTCAAAAATGTACAGACTTCTACTTAGAAATAAATGCTGGGTATGTGGGCGAGACATGATGACCACAGTCAACGCTGTATGATATGCAGAGAGTAGATTGTGGGTGGACTCATCACAGGGAGAATGCCATTGTTTTCTTTCTGTATCTAGAGGAGATGATGCATGTTAACTTCTTGTGCTAATCATTTCACAGAATATATAAATCAACTCGTACTTAAATTTACACAGTGCTTAAGTCAATTATATCTCAGTAAACCTACAGATTGTGGTAGTATAGTGAAGATGAATGTGGGGTCCTCTTGGGGAATATAGCCATGAGCCTGCCCCTAGAATGTTGTGGGTGCAGGGTGCCAATGCCTCCTGGGTGCCAGTCTATCACCCTAAGGAGATGGTTTGACCAGAGGTACAGTGAGAACCATTGGCTTGGCTTAAGCTACTCAGGTCTGTTTGTGACAACGCAATCCTTTCTGGGTCCCTTCTGGGGGTGCTGCCTAGCTGACAGTGATCTTCCTGAATTGCAGCCCTCATCCTTGGCTATGAACCCCAGTGGCTACGTCTATACCTTGTGACCTGCCCTCCTTAGCCATGGCGGAATGAGAATGGGTATCTGACCCAAATTTGGTACTTCAGATTCTTTCTCCTCTGAATTGGGGGCCCCAAAACCCTAATTGGTATAGTACAGGTTGTCTAGAAACAACCAGATGGGAGCAAGGTATGACCATAGTACCCACTTGTGAATTGAAAAGCAGATGAACTGAGAAAAGAAACCAGACACGGAGGAAGGTCTTGAAGTCTGCGGCTGTTTGTGCTTCTGGGAGACAGTCCTATATCCTGTTCATGAATTTCCCTTTGCTACCTAAGTTTGGTTTATGTTGGTTTTTATTTCCTGCAGCTTAGGAATTCTAGCCGTATAGATCCAAACAGCCAGACATCAGTGCAGGCAAGTCAAGGAAACATCAGTCACCTCAGCAAGGACTTGGATGGAGCTACTCAAGGCACATCAATCAATGGAATCAAGTGGACAAGATGAGCAGCTTCTTGGCTGACCTTGAAATGTTTCACAGGTAGCTTTGGCATCTTATATATTCCAAGTCTACTCCAGAATGAAACTGTCCAGACAGCTCTTAACAAACCCTGATCTGTCCAGTTCTGGTGGTTGGTAGGTATGTACATATACATTTACCTTGCTGGAAATTTCATTTTTTTTTTTTTTTGGAGGAGGGTTTACCTCTGCAGAATGTATGGTTTTATTCTAATTCCTGCAGGGCTATAAATGTTCTGTAGGTGCCTTGTTTACCAGGTCACATTTGGCCTTATCTATTTCTTTCCTTTTTAAAACCCCATTTTCCCCCCTTCTTATATCACAAAGAGAATTTTTTTTTATTCTGATTGGATTTTTAACAGACCTTTAAAAAGGTCTTTATAAAATTAACTGCCTTTGACTTCTGGGATTTACTCTCCTCTTAGGTTAGTTTTAGTTAATCAGTGGAAAAACAAGTCCTAAAAAAATCACACTTCCTTCCACAGTCTTAGAAAATGAAAAAAGAGGCCTATTTAAGATGCCTTGTTATTCTCCTACTCCATCTGCACAGCCATAGCCTTCGCTTTTGTCCATACAAACCATAACAGAAAGGTCACAGAAATCCCTTGACTTATTTAAATGTGGTAATAGCGTCATTGATGCAAACATGGGGTTAACCCAACTATTTCATAGTTTGGGATTTTCAACTAATCAGAGGAATCAAGCATTGTATTTGGGGAAAGATTAAGGTCACTGGCCCTCATTTGAGTTGATTGGTCTCTTGAAATGAGATGCTAATTGTGAAATTGATAGGCAGATTTCCATTTGATTTTACCCCCAATAGTTTATGTTTATAATTAAAATCATAAAAATGGAAAATGTCCAGTTCAATCAGCATAATCTCCCATCTCTTGTAAAGCAACATAGCAGAAGTGAGATGTAGATACAGATGTTCATGTACATTGCAAATTCCTTTGCCTTTGCCTTTTCTGGCTGGAGGGGAAGGGAGAAATAAATTGCTTAAAGTCTAGATAAACCAAAGAAGACTTCAGACTACTTTTATATAAACACCAGAAGATTTTTCTTGTTTGCAATGAAGGTTGTTATTGATGCAAGCAATACTTGCTGGGTATCTACTCTGTGCTGGCACTGTTGTAGAAGATAAAGGTGAATATGAAAGTTGGGTCCCAGATTTCATGGAACCCACATTGTGACAGGAAAGGGTTTTAAGCAGGATGTGTCATGATCTGATTTGTTCCTGATGGCCGATCATCCTGGCCACTGGGTAGGATGCACTGGAGGGGGCACAAGTAGAAGCAAAAAGACCAGTTAGGAGTCTTACGTTCATCCAGGTGAGAGATGACAATAGTTTCAATCTGGTCGTGACAGTGGTAAAGGGAAGAAGTGATGGATTTAGCACATGTTTTGGAAGTTCAAGGGGAAGAATAAGACATGGAAGATGACAAATAGGAACAGATTATTTTCTTCCCATCTGAATGTTGGTGCCTTACTGCTGGTGAGGAGACTAGGGGAGAGAGGAGTTCCATGTTGGAGATGTTGGTTGTGAGATGTGGCCAAGTTTATTGGCAGGTTGCTTGTTCCCTGGTTTCCAGGCAAATTTTCAGCTTGGTCCTTGATAAGGTGTTTCCTCCAGTGACAAGGGAGGCAGTCATCCTGGCTGTGGGGAGCACTAGAAAATGATTTGCATGACAATTTAGAATGGGAAAAAATTCTCATCCAGGAGTATATTGGGCAGCATCTGAAAAAAGGAATTCAATAAAGATGAATGAAAGTTCTAATAAACCTGAAGACAGAATGGAGATGGGGATGTGGGAGGGAGACAGGGGTACTTTGTATTCTAAAAGGAGAGGTTTGGGGAAGAGTAAACTCCATAGGAGCCAGCTGTGAGGCGTATGACAAAATGCAGGTATCTTTGAGCTGCTTTCATACTGGACAGAGGTCTGTCTTGCAGTCAGACAGATCTGGATTCTAAACCAGAAGCCATTACTTACAAAGTCTGCGTTTTCAGACTAGTTACTGAAACTCTCTGCACATACACTTTGAAAAAATTTTGTCTCTCTAAAAGACTGAAGTAAGTAAGTAAGAATTAATTGATTTCCCCATCTTGTGTTGAGCAAAGGTATCCCAAGCTGCAGCTTGAAATGTTGGGTCAACTTGAGAGTGTGACTACATGAATTGAAATAATTGCAGCCAAAGCAAAGACAGTTTTCTTTAGGAAAAGGTCTTACCTTGCCTGCATGGGTCATTGCCGCTACGATTTTTAAAACCTGAGATAAGCTTTTGTAACCTTCATGTTGTCTTCTTAGTTGCCAGGGTAGGGAACAATGGGTCATTTCCCCAGAATATCCCAGGAATGTCTGGCGACCTTGACCACTTCTGTGACTGAGAGGTGATAAAGGGAGTGGAGGATTATGCCTAGGAATTAAAAGACCCTCTGAGTAGTGGCAACAAAAGCAAAAATAATCAAGTGGGGCTACAAAAACTTCTGCACAGAAAAAAAAAAAACTCTTCAGAATGGGAGAAAATATTTACAAATCATTTATATGATAAAAGGTTATGATCTAAAAAATATGAAGACTTCACATAACTCAACAGCAAAACATTCAAACAATCTGTTTGTAAAAATGGACAGAAGAACTGATTAGACATTTTTCCAAAGAAGACCTACAACAGGTGCATGAGAAGGTGCTCAACATCTTCCATCATTAGGGAAATACAAATCAAAACCACAATGAGCTATCACCTCATACTTCTTAGAATAGCTTGTCTATCAGCAAAGACAAAAGATCATAAATATTGGTGAGGATGTGGGAAAAGGGAACCCTTGGGTACTGTTGGTGAGAATGTAAGTTGGCGCAGCCACTATGGAAAACAGTATGGAAGCTGTTTTAAATTCAAAAAATTAAATAAACTACCATGTGACCTGGTAATCTACCTACTTCTGGGTATATATCCAAAGGTAATGTTAACAGGATATTAAGGTGATAGATGTACGCCCCTGTTAATTGCAGCATTATTTACAAAAATCAAAATATGGAAAAATATACAAGTGTCTATCAGATGAATGGTTAAAGAATGAATAAGTGACATATATAACGGAATATTATTCAGCCACGAGAAAGAAGGAAATTCAGCCATTTGTGACAACTTAAATGGAACTTGAGGGTATTATGCTAATTGAAATTAGCCAGACAGGGAAAGGCAAATACTGTATGGTATCACATATGTATAATCTAAAAAAAGAAATGTCAAACTCAGAGAAACGGAGTAGAAAAGTGGTTGCTAGGGTCTGGGGGTGGGGGAAGTAGGAAGAGGTTAGTAAAAGGGTGCAGATTTTTAGCTATGAATAAGGTCTGAGGATCTAATGTAAAACAGAGTGACTATAGTTAATTACGCTGTATTGTATAATGAAAATTTGCTAAGAGAGCAGAACTTAAGTGTTCTCAGCAAAAGAATCAAGATAAATATGCGAGTTGATGGATGTGCTAACTAATGTTAACTAGATGGGGAGAATCCTTTCACAATGAATATATATATCTCAAACCACCATGATGGAGACTTTAAATATCTTACACATTTATATGTCAATTATACCTCAGTACAGTTGAAATGACAAAAAAGAAGGCCTTCATATTTTTAGGGAGAGGTATGGATGCTTTCCATGTCCACATTCTAGGAATATCTTCAGCAAAGAATACTGCTCATCCTTCTATCGCCATCAATTTTCATGGCCCAGTAGGAAAGAGGAAAACTTGCCATTGTGGGGGAACTCTTTTGGGTTATAAATCAATTTATTTCCAAATCTGGTTGTTTGACCCACACGATGCCAAACAGAGCTGCAACTTATTCACCACAAGATTTTATGGCTTGATGGCTCAAGCACGGCCACAGGTTCTGATGAATCAGCCATTTCCCCTGAGAGTGGGCTGTAGAACAGCATATCTTAAGCTTTACTAGCACACGAGCCACCTGAGCATCCTGTTAAAATGGAGACTCAGATTCAGCAAATCTAGATGGGGTCTGAGACCCTACATTTCTAGCCAGTTTCTTGGTAGTGCCTGATCTTGCTTGGAGATCATGCTTTGAGTATAAAAGTTGTAGAAATCTAGTCTTTTAGTGGGAAACAAGTAGATCAAGAAAAAAAAGGTGGGGGGGAGCTATGGACAAATTGGTTTAGGGAAAATTGTATCCTCTGTCTCTTCTTATAGATTTAAAATGCACCATTATTCACAGCTTAAAGGCTCTGAGAAGTCCTGCAATTGAAAGAGAAAACTTACTTGCTTTACTCAATGTCAAACTCAATTTATCATCATACTTATTTTCAAGGAAGACCATTTATATCCACTAGAATTAATCTTTTTGGATCAAATTTTGGAAACAGTTCGAGGCACCAGAGACACAGACTTTGTGTTGATTATGTTGATTGTAAACAGTAACTAGGCAGGCACCCAGGAACAAGCTACAGTGTGGGTAATTAAGAATGTGAGCTCTGAAGCTGGGTCACAGTCTGAGGTTGAATCCTAGCTCTTCATTTACGGCTGTGTGGCCCTGGGTCCTCTAGTCAATTCCACTGAGCTTCCATTTCCTAATGTATGAAATGGGAATTTAAAAAATGACTCTATAAGTGAAAGCTGATATATTATAGTTGCCCTGGTTGGCAAGACATGATGTTAAGCATCTTAGCTGAAGTGAAAAAGCAGTCAGGCCAGAGGAAATCCAGAAGTATAATAAGGAGCAGAAGTTTGGGCATCAAGGGCTCCTGGAGAATCTCTTATGTAGAACCCTCACTTTACGGAGTGGGAACCTGGTCACCTGGAACCAATTCACCCCAGGTCAGAAATAGACAGACTAGGATCCAGAACACTGGTCTGAGCCCTCTGTGCCTCCCAGTCTGCTCTGCCAGCACATCACCAAGTCTCCAAGCTTCCAGTTGAGGGGGTCCTTTTGTTCCAACATAGCATTTTGGGATAAAAACCTAGAGGAAGTGGTGGTGAGGTCTGCAGGACCTGGGAGAGCCTGAGAGAGACCTTGAGGAGCCTGGGCTAGTTTTGTAGAGACCAGGATGCTTTCCTGTGCTGCAGGCAGCTGGTTAGGGGGGCAAGAGGTTGAGGGAAGCAGCTGCCAGTGTCTCAACCCAGCCCTGCTGCTGCCAGGCCCCGGGACATGAGGCTAACTCTCTTTGATGCTGGCCAGAAGGACAGAAGTAAATGCCCCATGCTTCCAGTGGTTTCTACCTTGAATCTGAAAATGCCCCCCGAAGGGACCTCACACAATCACTCCTCCTATTTGATGGTGAAGGAAAGACTCAGGAACAGTGACTTGCCCCAGGTGCTGCAGAGGTAGGCAGTGCTGGCTGCCCAGGAGCCCCTGCTGCAACACACATCCCTGCCTTCACCCCAGCAAAACAAGTGGGTACACTGGGTCTGATGGTTGAGGATTGTTACCTCCTTACTGATTTCCTGAAAAAAATAAAACAAAACATTTATTCCATACCGTCCTTGCTCTGGCCACCCCAGGAGCAAGACTAGGGGCTGCATCACCTTGACTTCTCTGCTACTGCCACATTGGGAAAAACCTGCATCCCCTAAACAGCTGTGTGGTGGTATTGATAGTGGGAAGAAAGAATGAAGTGTACCCCGGAACCCCCAAAACTGCCCGCTGTAAACGGTTTCTGCTATTCACTGCATAGAGACAAAGCATACTCTAGTACACAACATCTTCCATAGAACTTTAATACAGTTAAGGTGCAATAGAGAATTAGTGTGCAATGGAGAGAAGAGAAAGAATATAGTTAAAATAGTTTCCTCATGAAACACTCAAAGTTACCGCTCCCCTTGTGGGTAAATACCAGCCAAACGGGGTTGGCCTAAAGCAGGACCACTGAGGCCTGAGAGGCAGCCACAAGTCTAAGGCACCTCCTGGTGGAGACCCCTAGGAAAGGGGCAGGAGGGACAGGGAAGTCTGGAAGGAAAAGAGCAAAAGCAAAATACAAGTCAAGACAATGGCTGCCATTGTCGGCCTCTCTTGGGTCTCTCACCCGCATCTCTTTCAAATGTCTCTTTCCACGCTCCCCAAGTCTCTGGTATAAGTCCAAGGCCGAGAAGCAAGCACAGCGTCTTCACATGTGTCTCTGCTCCATGTGCCGCCACTCGTCTCCTCCTAGTCTTTTTCCTCCTTAGGTCCTCTCCCCAGTTTTCTCCCAGTCTTGTTTAGTGTCTCCTGGACACCCAGCTCCACCCTTCCTTGGGTTGGGCAGGAAGGAAACCTGGAACCTCCCCTTTTATGGGGATTACACTGTTACAGTACTGTTTTCAGAACTGCCCATTGCCCTGCGCCAGAGAAAGTCCTTTTGCTGCAGCCCAAGACTCAGCCTGACCCACTGTCAGTCAGAATAGCGTGTGTGTGTGTGTGTGTGTGTGTGTGTGTGTGTGTGTGTGTGTGTGTGTGAGAGAGAGAGAGAGAGAGAGAGAGAGAGAGAGAAGGGGAGGGCAGAAAGGACCCTGGGCTCAGTGCCCAGTCTGTGATTTCCCATGAGGGAAGCAGGCCCGCAGGCAGAAAGCCAGGAGTCTCCCTCATTGCTCTGGCAAATGGGTCCTGGAGGAGCTGTCCCCGACCCGCTGCTGATGGGCAGTGCAGGGGCGAGGAGAAAGGGCATGGCTGTGTTCCCCCGAGGGCTCTGGTCGAATCTGGGAGGAAGCCCGCATATTTGTCTTATTTCCTGTGCACCATTTTGACTTATTTTCCCAGTCCAAAGAAAGAGCTGCCGCGTAAACTAAGGCTTCGTTTTAGGGGACTGTTGGCTCCTTGGAGTCTGTAATTGGGGCATTGAAAGGATACAAAAAAAAAAAAAAAAAAAAGCCCACAGAGGAGTGGATGATCTTTTATACTTAAAGTTCCCCCCTCTATAAAAGCGACATATTACAAACCTCTTTCTCCTCTCGAACATTTCTTGCTAAGTGCATTCTGATGCCACATTGAAACGCAAAATAGCTGGAATCAAGCAGGCACCGAAGGCTATTTATATGCTAATCTCTATTTCCCAAGCTGAAGCAGGAATCTCGAGCTGGGTGCTGCTTCTAATGATGGCTCGGCTTTAACCTCTCTGGAAGAAAGAAAAGTATTTTCCTTAAGAAAACAACTCAGTTTCTTTAAGATGAAATGTAATTATCTATTATCAGATGTCCCTTAAAATGCAAGGCCTATTAAAGCTGCTAAAAATATTGAAGCCCTAATTTCACCATAATAGCATTTTAATTTCAGCAAATCACGGCTCTATTGTTACAGGACATTTTGCGGTAGGAATGTGGTAAGAGGTCCATCTTAGCTTTTTTCTTAACATTTTCCTTTCTTTGAGAAGTACAATTAAATCATTGCAATCATCTAACCTTGCTCGACACAAAATTTTACTTATCAAGTGCGAAAACAATGGTCATTAGCATTAAAAAGAATTTGTTTTAAAAGTAGCTAAAGTTTAATTGCTTTAAATATTCTTGTTGGAATGTGCAGCCACTGTTGGTTCAACGTTCATATTAAAGAGAGTCGGTGTTTAATTGATCGCTGAATTTCATTGAAAAATATTTACTTTCTGGGCAAAGTACAAAGAAACGTCTTGATGGACCCTTGAGGGGGAATGATTTTGGGGAAAATGATTATTTGGGGGGAGTTGCTGCAAAATGACCTGGCTGTGTGTACACCTCTGCACTGGATGCATTCCTGGGAACTCTTCTTGTGTAGGCTTCTAAAACACTCCCTTCCTTCCCATTCCCCCTTCCCATCTTATTTTTAATGATCATTAGCATTAAACACCAGGATGTGTGTGCTCCATTGCAGGATCCTGGAATTTGTATTCTGGTGGGTATTGAGGACAGTAGGGAAGTGCTCACTTTGGAGTTGGGCTCACCTCAAACAAGGGGCCCCGTGGGGTGGGGGTCTGGGGTGCAGGCTGGGACCACTCTCTGAAGGGTCTTCTGTCTACACTTGGTGAAAGCACTTTCACAAAGCAGATCACAAATTAGATCATCTCTAATTTAAGATGACATTTCTGGCCACCTTAGTGGGCCTGAGTTACCACTGAGTCTCACCAACTGCAAATTTCTAACTTTCCAGAAGAGGCTCTAATAGGCTAGAAGAAGGTGGGTAGGGTGAGAGCAGAACTGGCTTAACAGGCCAGGAGGATGGGCAAAAAATGTGTAACTGTGACCCTAGAAGACTACTATTTATTGAGCATTTATTATGTGCCTGGCTCTGTGTGAATTCTTTATTTGCATTTGTTAAAAAGAAAACAATAGGCCTTAAATTAAGGTGCTTGTGATAAGCTCCCCAAGACTTAAATGTCTAACCTAACTGTGGTTTCAACATCCCATATAGCTTCAAAAGGTGCCCCCCACCCCCATCCCCAGCCCATGTAATCCTAACCAGTCGGTATGGAATATTTTTGGCCAATGACGTAACTTTTTCCATTCTCCCCCAAAAGATGACATAATTTGCCACAAAGTCGTTTTCCACTCCCTATGGGTAGGTTACCTAAATTTGAAATAATCCCCTATTCTCTGATTTTTCTCTCTTTCTACGTACAAAAACCTTTTATTTTTGTACAGCCTTTCAAAGCAACTTTCTACGTTCTATGTGGGATGCTGCCTGATTCATGGGTTGTTTAATAAAGCCAATGACATCTTTAACACTAGCTTGGCTGGCTTTTGTTATTTAACACATTATTTCCTTAATCTTCTTAGTAACTTTACAATAGACAGGATTATTCCCATTTTTCAAATATGGAAATGGCTTAAAGAGTTAATTTGTCTAAGCTTATGCAGCCAATGGGAAGCAGAACCCCAAATCAATCTGAGGTAATTTGTGCAACAACTTTCCATGCTGTGTGATCTCCTAATAGTTTCTGTCCTCAGTCATCACCTTAACTCAGGTATTCAGCCCAGGTGAAGTCCCCCTGATTCCATTCGCCTTTTGTTATAGGGCAGCCCCGATATTGAACGGGTTGCCTGACTGTGGGTCCTCACGCACGCGCTTACAAGGGACTTATTAATACTCCACTACAGGCACACACAAAAGGTTAATAAAAGGTTTATTTACAAGGGAAAAGGAAATAAGGAAAATGTACAACTCAGGGAGTAAATAGGGAAATAAAGTCTTTAATGCGTCCTACCCTATCCGCCCACCTGGAAACCCAAAGTCACTCTCAGAGCTGGCCGGATGCTGCTAGCTGGCGGAGAGCCAAAATGGGGGACCCCCTCCAAAGCCCACGTGTCTGCCTTTATACTCACTTGGCTGCTTAACCCCACCCTCAGGTCCCAGCCAACTTCCCTTTGGTGGTGATGGGATTTGGAGTTCCCAGTGTCTTTGGCTTTGGCCTGGGGTGGGGGTGGAGTCCACAAAGCCTGTATAGAATTAGCTTTAGGACATCCTTTCCCCCCTAACATGACCTGTCTTCAAGAGCTCTTCTAGGTCCAAGTTTCTGTGGACCCAGGTGAAGGGCACTGGTGGGGACTGAGCACCTTTCTGGACTGGGCCGTGTGGGCCTTGGCTGTGCAGAGGCAGGGAACATTGGTCCCAGGCCTCTAGATGAACAGTCCCAGAACCATCTCTGCCCATCTTCCTGCTGGTGTCATGCACCCTGACAGCAGTGGCCACCCCCAGCACAGCACAGGGGCACATCCTTCACCGTGCCAAGGCAACTTGGGACTTTGCTTTGTGTTCCCCTTTGCCTGCTGGACAAACTCCAGCTTCTCTTTCAGCATCCTGCTCAAGAGTTACTTCCTTTGGGGAGATATTTGGCCCCCTTTCAAAGCCATCTTCTCGTAGTTTTTCCAGCATTTCTTCTTATGGCATCTTTTTTTTTTTGCAATAGAAAAGTAAAAATATAGCCCATGTTAAATTCCAGGCTCTGCTATTTATTAGCGATGATCTCAGGTTAAGTCCTTTAACTTCACCTCTTACCTGACCCATACAACGGAGTGATAATAGTGTCCACTTCCCTCTCTGGTTGTGTAAGGCCCAAATGAAGTGTGTATAAAATAGTGTCTGGCACATGCAAGCACTTAATGAGCACAACTTGTTATTAATGTGTGATAAAGGTACAGTAAGTCTTCACTTGTCATGGATAGGTTCTTGGAAACTTTTAAGTGAAAAAATGTAGTACAAAAGCAGGCCCTTTAAAAAAAATAAAAGAAGCAGTGGGATTGTTTCATTCTCATTAATGTTATAATGAAACGACTTGAATGAAACCACTTTTCTTTTTTTTTTTCAGTATTTTTAATGTCTGATACAAAACAGATCTAAAACCATAGCATCTGCAAGAACATTTGTTCTTGCCAGTTGTACCTCTCCTTGCCTCAAACATGACAACCTTTTTAGAGGACCTGCTATATTTCCAGGTGTGTGTCACAGCCAGGCTGTACCCTGTGCCACCTGGCACCATAAGATTGTCACTTTTATGCCTCTGTGGTTGATGTAGAGGCTGCTGTGTAGCTGAAGCCTCTGCAGTGGCCAAGAGCAGATGTTCAAGTCCATGTCATGCCACTTACCATATGTGTGACCTTGGGGGTGGGGGCCACCATTTCTCCGGCCTTCAGCGTGTTCATTTATAACTGGAAACACTCACAGCCCTCTTTATAAGATTATTGGCAGGATTAAATGAGGCCAAGCTGGCTAAATTCTCTTTTTGCCCTGTGTAGTTATAAGTGCCCAACCCATGGTATCTATGAGGTTAACAGACTCATTAATAACAGACATCTGACTCCACTTTCACACCTTTATCTTATTCTTATCTTATTTAATCCTCACAACAGCGCTGGGAGGGGGCTTCATTATCCTACCTGGTTCACCAAGATCTTACAGCTGATAAGAGGCAAGTTCCTTGACCTCACACCCCCTCCTTCCCTTCCCTCCCGTCACCCATGCTATCTCCTCATATCATGAAGTCAGATGGATGAAGGAATGATTCTTGAAACAGGCCAAGCAATCTTCCATAAAAGGTGGGTGGGACTCAGACTCATGACCTTTAGGAATCCCAGTGAAATTGATTTCATAATGGTGGGTCCTGAAACGACAATTCCAAAGGGAAGCTATACTTGGCTTTTTATACTCCTTAGGGGCTGTTATAAATTTGATTATATCTGAAATAGCAGATTTCAAGTTGAAGTCGCCTTCGTCCACTCTGGATTTCAGATTTATTTCTAAGAGACCAGAGCAATTTTCTTATCTTTGCTGCAAATTACCACAGTCTTGGTTAATCTCACGCAGCAATAAAGCTGTTTGGCTAGGAAGCTTCCTGCAGTGTCAGAGCTGATGAATGGCTCCTTCTGGCTATAATAATTCAATCTAGAACATTGAAAAGAACTGGGTTCTTGTGTAGGAAACTCCACCAGTGTGTTTGGCTATTAGAGAGCAGAAACTGTCACCTGGGTTGGGGCCTCGAAGTCTTTGCATCCATGTGATCTGGGGTGTCCTGGGATGACATGGCAGGTTGCATCACCCTTATGCCCTGTCTAGAGTTTTCTGAGGGTGACTGTGAATTGGGTGAATCCAGTAGGAGCCAGGACAGGGAGAGAGTACAGAGAGGTTGACCTCAAGGAGCATAAGAGCGAGTGGCCTCCGAAGTCGTGAAGAATAAGCTGCAGGGAAAGGCCTCATCTGTCAGTCATTCAACAATTACTGTAGTTTTTAAAATCTAACATCATTGATTAGAAAATGTGCTATTGACTTGGTAACAATACTTTCTGTGGGGGTGGGGGTAACGAAACACAACCACTTTCAATGTGTACACTGATTTGAAGACCCAAGTTGAAGGCATTCGAGGGAGATTGAAGCCTGAGGGTGTCATCGTGCGTTTGTGTAGGTGTGCGTTTGTGTAGGTGTGTTTGTGGGCAGTTGGGGAGGTAGGGGCGAAAGCATTCAGCCTGAAGCCTTTGAGACAAGGGGCTCAAGAAGCAGAGAGGAGGCCAGTCTGATTTTGGGGGCAGAGGCTGTAGAAAAGGAGGCTGGAGGTCAGCTGAGGGCGGCTTATAAAGGGCCTTACATGCTTGCTAAGGAGTTTAGCTGTAGTTTGGAGGACAAATTACTGAAGGGTTGTAAGTTGAGGATGAATATATTCTGTGTTTAGGGTTCGTGGTGGCAAAGCAACATCAACCTGTGAAAATAGCCGGGTTGTGGGGAAACTGGTGCTGGGAAAAAGGATTTGCATAACCTGTTCCCACCTGGGGCAAGGGTTTATGGGGCATCAGGAAGTGCCTGAACAAGAAGCACTTACGAGCAACCCGAGAGTTTAAGAGATGTCACACCTCTTTTAATTCTGTAAGTCTGAGTGCCCATCCCTCTAGACTGGCAAGATCAAGTCCTCCCTTCCCCCCATTGCTGAGCAGTACAAACATTCATATGTCTCATATATTGAAACCTAATCCTCATTATGATGGTGTTAGGAGGTGAGACCTTTGGGAAGTGAATAGAAGGTGATTTGGATATGAGGGTGGAGACCTCATGAATGTGATTGGTGCCCTTATATAAGAGACCCCAGAGAGATCTCTTCACTCCACCCCCCCATGTAAAGACACAGCCGGAAGATGGTTATCTATCATCCAGGAAGCAGGTCCTCACCAGACCTTGAGTCTGTTGGCACCTTATTTTGCACTGTCCAGCCTTCAGAACTGTGAAGAATAAATGTTGTGTGTTAAGCCATCTAGTCTATGGTATTTTTGTTATAGCAGCCTGCAGGGACTGAGACAGCCACCTACCAAGTAAAAACAGGAGATAAGACATGGTTGTGGCTAAGCAGAAAATGAGCATGGGTGGGGCTGTAAGAGAGGATGCGGAGGGGGTGTGATAACTCTGAGGAGTCAATTATTGATTAGGGATGGGGATGGTGGGGTATTGATGGAGGAGATGACAATGACATGAGGTCTCAGAGGGTAGATTTTTTTCAAAACTTCCCTAATGGAGTTGAGCTATGTCTACTTCTTCCAGCTATAATGGTGCTATGGACAATAGAGCTCCCAGTTGTATGGGTGCTATGGACAGAGAAAGCAGACAAACCTGACAAAGAAACTCTCAAAGTAAGGCTTACTGGCAAGACCTAATACCCACTTCTCTACCCCAAGGTGTCAGTGTTTTCTAATCCGACAAGGCAGTGATTAGTGCTCCGGGTTGTGGATGTGCGGACCCTGTTGAATATCAGCTTTAATGAGAGGCTGAGAGAGCCAGAGGAGAATTCTGTGAGCCAGGCTTATCCTAGACTCTGACCAGCTGCCCAGATCTGTGTGGCCTAGTCTATGGTTCACAAACCCAGTGGGACTCATTGCTGTTCCCCATCTCAGCCCTGGGTGAACCTCCCCACTTCCTGACCTTTGCTTATGCTTTTCCTACCTGGGATGCCCAGCCACTCCCACATGTCTCCTGTCTACCCACGAGAACACCACCCATTCTTCAATAGCCACCTCCACCCGTGCCTTTCCCATCATGTCCTCTTTTCTTCCTGCCTTCCCAGATTTGGTTTGGCTCTGCCCTCAGTTTGTTCCTCATATGCAGCATCTCAGAGCTTATTCTGAGCTTAATTGTAACAAGAAGCAGTTGTATTATCCTTTGTTTAACCCCCACCAGAGCGAGACCTCTTCAAAGATGACACCTAGAGTGTGCTCATGCTTGCATCCCCAGAGCCTCCATGCTTATTGACTATATAATCATGCTTTTTGGTACTTTACAGTTATTGATAAACTACAACCAGACACATGTCGAACTAATCATACTCCAGGAATTGGACTAAGATAAATCTTTTCATATAATTTTAATGTCAGCCCTGCCGGCAGGCGGCCCCACGACCAGCACAGTGAGGACTGGGTGGGGCTAGAGAGAAGCGAAGCAAAATATGAAGCTTATGAAATGGGAGAGGGAGAGGCCAAAGCCCTTAACTCGTAGGCGTGTCAAGATACTGTCATCCTTCTCTAGGACAGTCCCCACCCCCAACAAATTAAAACAGTGAAGAATTAACCCATTAAGTGAGGATAAAAAGGAAACATCAATATTGACAATGTATGATGAATGAGGTACCTTCCTAGGTTTGGGACATTAACGCTGGGGGTCAGAAAACTGGTCATTTTCTTTGACCCAGATATTGCACTTATGTTGAAAAGTTATCTTAAGTTAATAATCCCAAAGATTATGGTACAGTAATAATCTTCCAATGCTCAGTACACACAAAGAAGGTATTCATTTCAGTGTTACTTACGATAGTGACTTGCTCGTTGATGGACCAGATGAGTGAAAGCTGGTTCAGCTCCGTGGAGCACTAGGCAGTCATGACATTGACAGGAGATTGTGTAGGTTACCCAAGCAGGGTTAGGAGGTAACTTTAGACCACAAACAGACGGACACGTAATTGTGAGAGCACCACGAGGTACAACCTAGCACTTGGGAGAGAGCGCTTGGTGGTTGTGTCAGGAAGAATGAATTATCATTTATTTTTATTTCTTTTGTTTCTTATTTTCAATTTCTTCTGTAACATACTTATATTATTTTTTATGATGAAAATGATGTGTTTTTTAAAAACTGATTAATAATGCCATAGGTGAGCATTTTCAGCCACCAAAGGTGACCTTGTCCATGAAAGATGTTCTCTGGGGCTTGGGACAATGCAGGGAGGGTGGGTAGCATGTGACATGTGGCCCAGAGTGTGGAGTTGGTGGGGTGTATGTGTGTGTATGTGTGTGTGTGTGTGTGTGTGTGTGTGTCTGCTTATGCTGGGAAACTGACCCTGGGGTCTAAAAAGGCAGCACCCTAGGGGGGTGACCTTGCTTCTGAATCCTGGATTTCCCTTTCCTCTCTGAAGCATCCCTGATCTGATACATGCTATGTTTCCCCACTGGCTCTTGCCAAGAGCTGAGGAGCAAGTTCAGAAGCTCAGGGAGGAAAGGAAATAGAATACAGCATCTCCATTTTTCATTAAAAGGAAAAGGCAGCGGGCCTCCCCTAGTGGCGCAGCGGTTGAGTGCTGGGCTGCGAAGCTGCCCGCAGCCTCTACAGCGCCGGTTCGATCCCCGGCCACCAGCGAGGGTCCCACATGGTGCGCAGACCTCCCTGCCGCCCGCTGCTCCCCTCAGCAGTGTATTTCCTCGGTCTGCCTGTTCTGTTCCCCACACTGGCTCTGGTGAATTCTCTCACCCTCCCACGCTTCTGACTGTACCCAGTGCTTGTATAAATAAATAAATCTTTAAAAAAAAAAAAAGGAAAAGGCAGCAACAAGAATGATAGCTGGGAGACTATGAAGGGTGTGATTGATGGTTTGGAACAGATTTTTCATCTGTCCAGTTAGTTGATAGTTGCTTTGTGGTCTTTGACCACCTCCAAGGCAGGTAAGGCCATTCTCAGCTCTTCCTCAGCTTGTAGTGCATATTGAAAATTCAAGAACAAAGTGAAGGAAACAGGCTCATACCAGCTACCTCAGATTCTCATCTGGTTCAGTTTGTTAACACACACCTTGGGGTGGGCATGGGGGTGGGGGTGAGAGTTGGTCTCCCCTCTGAGGAAAGGTAAGAGAACTGCCTTTGGATATAGCTTGGTTTAGATACTTACCACTTGTGGCTGTGTTGTTTAAGTGAATTCCTTATCTCTTTTAGCCTCAGTCTCCTCACCTGTACAATGAGTGATTGAAGATGGCACCTGCCTCAGAGTGTTGTGGTAAAGCCGAATGAGCTGCGGTACCTCAGGCACAGAGTGCACACTTGGCACAGTCTTAGTGCTCTGGAAGTGACATCATCTCTATTTAACGAACATCCTTCCCCTTGGCTCTGCTGCTGAGCTAGGTGGGCTTATTCAAAATGAACTTGACTAAGGGAGAAGGTAGAGGTGATGGTAGCAGAAGATACAAAACAACCCAAAGATTTCCTGTGTCTTTTTAGCTTCCAAGCCTCTGGCTCTGTCCCTGCAGAATTATCTTTCCCAAACATCCCTAGGTCTCCCAGGACTTTGGTCTGGCTTCTTGCTGACAACCTCCTGTGTCCCTCTTGAAGTTAGCTTCTTCTATCCCACCAAGCATGGATGACCTCCTGGGCATTGCCTCCTTTCTGCCAAGGACTCAAGACAACAACTTAATGTACACAGACACTGTACTAAGCGCTATGCATGTGACTTTCAATTTAATCTCCACAACCTCTGAGGTAATGCTTTCATCACTGTTTACAGTTAAGTAAGTGGAGGCTCACAGAGGATTAATAACTTGCCCATGGTCTGCACTGCAGGTAAGAGGTAGAACAAGGGATCTAATCCAGGTCCATCTGATCCTGAGCCCCTTAACTTAACCACTGCAGCTATAGATGGTGCCACTAATACCTATGGCTCAGGAGGTGGTGGTGGGGATTATTAAGACATGTGAATAGTGCAGTGGAAGCTTGGTGTGCTAGGCAAATACAGAGGCACAGTAACATAACATAGATGAGGGAATGTACAGCCCTGTGGGTGTAACCTTCTGTTTAAATTCTGCTCCATCACTTATTGAACTTTTATCACTTAAGCGAACTTGGGCATATATTTGAATGTTTCTAAGCCTTGGTTTCTCTGTAAAATAGGAAGAACAGTACAGGATAGTGGTGACTGTTAAATATGGTGGTGTGGGTGACATCCCTCAAACAATGTCTGACATCTAATCTACAATAAGTAAATACAACTCTGAAATGTGAACTCCGTGGTGGCAGAGCAAACTGTTCATTATCACATGCCTGGTGGCCAGACCAACAACTGGCACCCACTACGTGTTTGTTGAATTTCTGTTGTGTGAATGCAAGCTGGTACCCCTAGGTGTTGTAGCCACATATCTGTGTGGCTGTTCACTTTCCAGGGAGGCCCAGCTGTGTTGGATCCTTATGAAGAGCCAGGGCTGGCTCTGTCACTTTGGTAAACAATTGGATGGCGGGATCAGGGCAGTCTGGGGACACTGGCCCGAGTGGTCATCCCAAGGCTGCATCTACCTTAGATCACAACATTTCCCTGTGAGCTAAGTCCATTCAGGAAGTTCTCTATGACCTAATAGGAGTTGTTTGTCAAAATGTATTGTCTAGAATTAAAGGGAAGAGCCTTATCAAATTAGGATTACATAGGCTTGGAGAGAACACGGGGTTTGGGCCTCCTACCCCAGCCCTCGATAATAGGAGGCCTTGCTTAGTTAGAATTCAATTAAGCCCTGCTGAAGGGAGTCTTCCAGGCAGAGCTGGGGCAGGCCCATGTCTGGGCTGAACAGAACAACCGATTTAAGCTAAATCAACGCCTACTTAAGTGAGCCGTAATAAGCATTCTGGGGGCAACGCCAGCCTGGGGGCGTCATTTATCACTGGGTAATAGAAAACCGTAATGAATAATAACTTGGGCCCAGCAGCCGGAGCGGGCATACATTACGGAGTTCGAGCTGCTCTGTCCACAGAGCCGGGAGGGTGGGGTCTGAGGCCTGGGTGGTGGGGCTTGCATATTGAATTCTGCTGCTTTGCAGGAAGGCCTTTGTTGTACAGGAAAGCCATTAATCTCACACCTGCTCTGCCAGTCGTGCGGCTGGTGTGGAGCGCACCGTCGATTTGCTTGTATTGCACTGAGAGGGAACGAGACGCCCCTACCAAGAAAGCCTGTTCTGAGAGGGGCTGGCTTTGGCTTCTATCCTGGCCAGTGTTTGAGACACGCACCTCAATCAGCTTCCCTTTGAGGCCTGATCCCCGAGCCCCATTTTGTCAGGAGACCTTGTCCACATCAGGGGAAAACACAGTTCCATGCTGGCCAGTGCAGGGGTTCAGGGAGAGCTTGGGGGTGGGCATGTGATGTTCCTGCCCCAGCACTGTCTCCCGCGACCCCCATGACTGCTTCTGAGAGAGTTGCCGTATATGTGCCCTGCACGACAGACAAGGAACTAAACATCAGAGGGGTTGAATGATTGGCACACACAGCTCGGAACTCAGGGTCCTGGAATTTGATTCTGAACTTCTGATGTAAATTCGGAATCCTTTACTTTTTACCACCTTCCTTGCCGGGAAAAACAGGCTCTAATGTCTCCTCCTCTGTTTTTCTGAAGCCATTCCCTTTGGGCTCTGGATCCTTGACATTTCATTATCGCCCCCCAAGTCCATCTTCTCCCCACCCCTTTGTGACCTGGTAGACCACTCCCTCCTTCCAGAAATCCTTCTTGTTTCTTCCACGATCTGCCTTCTGCCAGTCCCCGTAGTGCCCTTGTTGGGTGCTTGGTATGGTCACGGGAGTGGCTTCACTGAAGGAAGGGGAGGTTGCCCTCCTGCACATTCACTGATTCGTTCAACAACGCTTTCTGTGTACTTTCCAGTGACTGGAAGCCCAAAGAGGGCTTAGACCATGTTCTTCCTCCCCACCAGACAGATGCCTTCTGGAGGGGCTGCCTCCCCTCGCTCAACTTCGTAGTTCATATTTACTTGATACTTCAATTTCAGAGCTTCATAGGTCTGTTTTCTTGTTTCTTGAAGAATGTGCTACAGCTGTTTTTTTTTTTTTTTTTTTTTTTTTATTTTTTGATGGACTCCTTAGGATCCCTGAGGAGTTCCTGGGAGGCTGAGCAAAGCACTATTGCAGGAACTATGGGGGGCTCAGATTCCCCCCTCCTCTACCCCTCCCGACCTCAGCCAAAGTCCTCAGATCAAGATAGGGCCTGGACGTGAATTTTCACTGTCCTCTTAGATTGAACAATCAACTTTGGGAAAATACCTCAGCAGGCTTGCTCATAAACTATTGTGATAACCCCCAAAAGTCAATATGCTTTAATCAACCACAAATTGATAAAACCAAACAATGTCATAAAAAAAAAACTGGGAGAAATGTTCTAACTCTTATTTGAATTGCAGTAACTTAACTTTGACCCATTCTCTCCTAGTTTATTCTCAGCTACTGCAGACTTGTAATCCCACTGACTCTCCATTCTATGCCATTCCATTCCATGGTGTGGTTCTTTGAGATGAAGCATAGGCCTTGACTAGTCAGAGAATGGAATTGTCAGTGTTTGGCTGGAGTTCAGTGAGTGTGGGACACTAGGGCTCTTCCATGCATAGTACAAGTCTCTTGTACGCAGAGGGCAGACCTGAGAAGCCAAATCTTGCTTTGGCCTGCCTTGCTCAGCTTCCCTCCTCTGCTACTGTCACCATCAGTTGTGTCAGTCATTGCTTCCCCACCTAGCTCCAACCACCTGTGTTGCCTGTGTGCTATTTAGGGACCACTGGACCTCAGGAAAGCTCTTTAAGAACAAACTGTCAGGGGCCTCCCTGGTGGCGCAAGGGTTAAGTCTCAGCATTATGAAGCTATCCAGAGCTACTGCAGCATGTGTTTGATCCCTGGTCAGGGAGCTACCCACATAGTGCAGCAGACCTCTCCTGACTTGCCCGCTGCTCCCCTCAGCAGTGTATTTCAGTAGATCCGACTGTTCTGCTCCCCACTCTGTCTCTGGTGAATTCTCTCACACCCCCACACCTCTGCCTACACCCCAGCTCTTGTATGGATAAATAAATAACATAAATCTTTAAAAAAAAATAAAAGAACAACCTGCCAGCTCTGACTTTCAGAAAGCTCCAACTTCTGTGGGCTCAGCATTTGTTGGTTCTTGTGCCCTCAGTCTCCATACCTTCATCCCCAACTTAGGAAAGTCTAGTTTCAACTTGAAGAAGTCCACAGCCAAAGTCTGTCCCAACCTCAGGAGGTATTGTGGCCTGAGTGACAGCTTGGTGGGCTGACCAATGGACTGAAATTGGTAAACCGAGTATGTGGCCTGAGAGGTTGTGAAGGAGACCCAGGAATGTCTGGATTGTAGAGTGGTCCTGAATGCAAGATGGAAGCATTGGAGCACCATGTTGCTAAATCCAACATGGGAGGAATTCTCTACTTATCTCCCCACCTCTCACTAAATTCCACACAGTTGGCACATCCTCCTGCTTGTTATAGATGCTTGTGTCTATGTTCATGAGGAATATCTATCTGTAGTTTTAAAATTTTTATTTTTTGCCTTGTAATTTCTCTTTCTGGTCTTGGTAACAGGGTGATACTTCATAAAATGACTTGGGAAATACTCCTCCCTCTTTTATAGATTTTTTTTCCTTTTTTTAATGTTTTTTAAAGTTCAGCAATGATGCCACCTGGGACTGGAGTTTTCTTCATAGGAAGGTTTTTAGTTATAAATTCAATTTCTTTCCTAGATACAGGGCTATTCAGGTAATCTGTTTCTTCTTGAGTCAACTTCAGTAGCTTGTGTCTTTCAAGGAATTCACAGATTTCATCTAGATTGCACAATTTATAAACGTAATATTGCTCATTCCATTCTTTTATTATTCTTTCAAGATCTATAGAATCTGTAGTGATGTGTCCACTTTAATTGATGATATTGGTAACCAGTGTTTTATCCCTTTTATTTCCTGTCTGGTAGAGGCTTATTAATTTTGTTGAATTTCTCAAAGAACCAACTTTTGGTTTCGTTGATTTACTCTATCATTTTTCATATTTTTCCATTTTATTGATTTCTGTTCTTATCTCTCCCTCCTTTCTACTTATTTTGTGTTTAATTTGCTCTATCTTTTCTAATTATTTAAGGTGGAAGTTTAGCTAGTTGAGATGTTTCTTGCTTTGCTAAACAGCTAATAAACATTTTTCATAATTATTTAATATAAATTTTCTTCTAAGCATTTTTCTAGCCACATTCCATACAACTTTATTTTATTATATTTTTAAAAGATTTATTTATTTATGCATACCAGAACTGGGGTATAGGCCAGAGATGCGGGGGTAGGAGAGTGAGAGGATCCACCAGAGACAGAATGGGGAACAGAATAGGCAGACTGACTGAAATACACTGCTGAGGGGAGCAGCGGGTGAGACAGGAGAGGTCTGCTTTGCCATGTGGGTTTCTTCCTAGCCTGCCAGGGATCCAACTCATGCTGCAGAGGCTGTGGATTGCTTCATAGTGGGGTGCTTAACCCCTTGTGCCACCAGGGAGGCCTCCATTCCATACATTTCAAAGTGTTGTGTTTAATTTTCATTTAGTTCAAACTATTTATAATTTATTCCCTAATTTCTTTAGGTCCATGTGTTGTTTAATTCCCAAGTATTTGAGGAATTTTGGATAAAATATATCATTCTGTTATTGATTTCTAGTTTAAAGCCATTGTGACCAGTGAGTACACTTTGCATGATTTCAATCAAAATTGTTTTGGTTGTTTCACCTCCAAATACAATCTTGGGGAAGGCTTCATTTCCAGTTTTATTTTGATTAATGTTTATATCCTCATAAATATATTTTTGCATATATTTATATCCTTTTACTCTCTCTCTATGTGTCCTTATATTTAAAGTTTCTTGTAGATAGTGTAGAGATAGGTCCATTCTGACATTTTCTGCCTTTTAATTGCATTGTTTAACTGGAAATGGTAGGGTGGCAGGTGGAAGACAAGTTGGAGTTAGAAAAGTAGGGGAAGAGAAAATCAGACAGAATTTATAACTTCCTAAAGCGACTGCACTGTAGTGCTCCCTCCTTTCTGAAGGAGCTTGTTGTAGGTCCCCTATTCTGTCAAGAGTGATTTACAGAACAAATAGAAAGCCCACACTGACAGTGAATTAGGAATTGAGGCCAAAAAAGAGTTTCTTGAGCTCCTGGGCACTGCCAGGAACACAAGATTCAAATCTCCATTTAAATTCTGACTTCCCCACCGATAGAATAAGTTATTTAGTAGCTTCCAGGTATTGAACATCCACAGTGTTCCAGGAGCTTTGTGTTTACTATTTCATTTAATTCTCATGCTAACCCTGTGAGGATAGTTCTGTCCTAGTTCTGCACAAAAGCGTGCAGGCAGTGTGGGTGTAGAAAGGTTTGTGGATTTGGGATTTAGATGGCCTCCTTTTTTTTTTTTTCGCTACTTATTTATGACAAATATTCTACATCCATGATCCTCCCTTTAGAAGTTCTTTGAGATGAAGTATAGGCCTTGGCTAGTCAGAGAATGGAGTTGTCAGACTGTCCCATCTGTGAATGGCCCTGCTGGGAGAACATTTCTGATAGTGTTATTATATGTTCATGAACTCTCTGGTTTTGTTCTGCAAGGTGAGAACACAATTGGTACATAGATGGGGAGAGCAGGCATACTACTAGTGGCCTTTGAATCCTGGTATCATTTCTTAATGATAATTGTGACCTAGGACAAGCAAAATCCTTTGTGTTTTAATCTCCTCATATGTAAAATTTGGACAATCTACCTACTTTCTAGAGTGATGAGGTTAAATGGAGTGCCTACCACACATGTATGATAAAGAAGTCATTAAATAATCTGCAATATTAAAAAATTGTGCTGTTTAGACCACTTATACTTCATAAAACTACTGATAAGTTTGGTTTAAAACTACCATTTTGCTGTTTATTTTCTTATATATATATATTTTTTATGTCATTTTTCATTTTTGTACAATGTATGGATTTTCATCTTGGTTATAGTCCCTGTAGAATTCCCACCACCCTTGTTTTGATCCTACTCCCTTCTCCCCCCTCACCTGTAGTGTATCTCTGGTTTATAATTGCCTGTTGATTTTGCTTTTACTTTATCATAATTAGTATTTTTCCTGATCCCTTATTTGGGTTTTTTAAATCCCTGCTATGAGTGAGACCATCCGGTATTTTTCTTTTTCTTTCTGGCTTATTTCACTGAGCTTGCTGTTTATTTTCTATTTGTCAATTTCCTTTTGTTCCATTTCATATCTTGTCTTGCCTTTTTTTTTTTGTAATAAATGAGGTTTTTAAAAATGATCCCATTTTATCCTCAGTATTGGCTTATTCAGTATCTCTCTGTTGTACTTTTTATTTTTATTTTTAAAATATTTATTTATTTATTTTATACAAGAACCGGGGTACAGGCCAGATGCGTGGGAGGGTGAGAGGATTTGCCAGAGACAAAGCGGGGAATAGAACAGGCAGACTGATGAAATACACTGCTGAGGGGAGCAGCGGGCGTGACGGGAGAGGTGTGCTACACCATGTGGGAACCTCGCTGCTGGCTGGGATAGAACCAGCGCTGCAAGCTGTGGACAGCTTCACAGTGCTGCACTCAACCGCCTGCTCTACCAGGGGAGGCCCATGTTGTACTTTCTAAAAAGTGGTTGGTATAGGGATTATATGTGTATCTTTAACTTAACATAGTCAACTTTCAGGCAGTATCATACCACTTCACGTAGTGCAAGAGCCTTACAACAGTATTCTTTCCTTTCCCTCTCCTGCTCTTGTCTGTTGTTTACATAAATTTTATTTGTACTAATGCTATAAATTGCACGATGCAGTTACTGTTTTTGTTTAAACTGTCAATTGTTTTCCAAAGAGATTCAAAAGGAGAAAAAAACTTTTATATTTACCCATACATTAGCATTTCTAGTATTCTTAATTCTTTTGTGTTGATCAAAATTTCCAATTGGGGGCTCCCCTGGTGGTGCAGGCAGTTGAGTGCAGTGCTGTGAAGCTGTCCTCAGCCTCTGCAGTGTGGGTTTGATCCTGGCCAGCAGGCGAGAATCCCACACGGTGCAGTAGACCTGTCCTGACTTGCCTGCTGCTCCCCTCAGCAGTGTATTTCAGTCAGTCTGCCTGTTCTGTCCCCGCTCTGTCTCTGGTGAATCCTCTCACCCTCCCACACATGTGGCCTATATGCTGGTTCTTGTATGCATGAATAAATAAATCTTTAAAAAAATTTCCAATTGGTATCATTTTCCTTTTGCTTGAAGAACTTTTTATCATTTCTTACAGCATGGGTCTGACGGCAATAAATTGTCTCTGTCTTTGTATAAAAAGCTGACTTCAACTTCAGGGTTGAAAGACATTTTTGCTGGGTAAAGAATTTTTGGTTGATAGTTTTTTTCTCTCAGTCCCTCAACTAGATACTCTGGTTTGCATAGTTTCTGACCTGAAGTTTGCTCTCATTTTTGCCTTTATTTTTCTGTCTATAATGTGTCTGGTTGTCTTCAAAACATTCTTTTTTATCATGCATTTCAGCATTTTGATTATGATGTTCCTTGCAGTGTTTTTTAAAAAAAATATATTCAGCTTAGAGTTCATGGGGTTTCTTAGACCTGTGGGATTATAAGTTTTACTATGTTATTCCAGAGCACCCTGCCTCTTATCACCTTCACTGCTACGGCTTTAGTTTTTTTCATGATCTTGGGCTATTTCAATATTCCCCACAGAATCTTCCTACTTCCACTCTTACCTTGAGGTCTCTGGGGAAGAAAGCAAATGAACATTATAATCATGTTAGAACAGAAAATATGAATAGGACTAACTAGATATTGAATAAAGCAAAGCATAAGTAGGAAAGAAAAATTTCCAAGGAGGGGTAACTTCCTGTCCCTCCCCTAAGTGAAAATTCACAGAGTAGGGAGGGTGTGGGTACTAGGGAATGAACCAAGAAGTGGTTGGGATCCAACTTGTGGCATCTTGCAGCAACTGGGTTGTTCTCAAAAATGCATCCCCATCCTAGATTTTGTGTGTGTGTATGTGTGTTTTAACAAGAATATGGGGTTTTATTTGCATGACTGAGGAAGGGGAACTCTTTTGCTCTCATGAATGCAAGGCCTGCTGTTTGTCCAGGGGAGGCTATGATTTGGAATGTATTTGACTTCACAGCCCTCTGGGATGAGTTGTTTTTCAGCCATCAGGTGTTCAAACTCATCTGCATTAAACTTGGTAAGGCCCCACTTCTTGGAGAGATGCATTTTCTGGCAGCCAGGGAACTTGACCTTGATCCTGTTTAGCACCTCATCAACGTGCTCCCCTGCTCATGGGATGGGGAAAAGCTGTATACAGATGTGAAACCTGAAAAGGCTTTAGGCCCTGAAAGTGTAAACACTTGGTTATCTTGGTCATCCTGAAGCAGCTCCACTTCCAGAAATCAGAGAATAGCTCATAGGAGGTTCCCTGGAGGAGTGAGTTTGACTATTTGGTTAGGGTGAAAAGAGTTTGGTTAACAAATTGCTAGATTTGGGGAGAAGGCATTTCAGGCAGAAAGAACTACATGAAAAAAGCCGAGGAGACAAGGGATCTGGAAAGTGTGAAGTTGACTGAGGCCAGTGTGTTATTTAATTTTATGTGTTAAATGAACTGGGCCATGGGGAGCCGAGATATTTGGGTAACCATTTTTCTGGGGCTTTTTGTGAGAATTTTTGG
This sequence comes from Talpa occidentalis, assembly GCF_014898055.3. Classification (NCBI taxonomy): domain Eukaryota; kingdom Metazoa; phylum Chordata; class Mammalia; order Eulipotyphla; family Talpidae; genus Talpa; species Talpa occidentalis. The sequence goes on along the minus strand of NW_023605305.1, from coordinate 23,503,403 downwards.
ATGAGATTAATGTTTGAATCAGTTGACTGAGTCAAGCAGATGGCTCTCTCCAATGTGTGGGCCTTGTCAAAGCCATTAAAGTCTGAATAGAGCAAAAAGGCTGAGGAGGAGGAGATTTCCACTGCCTGAAAACTGGAACTGAGACATTGGTCTTCTCCTGTCACTGGATTTGAGTAGGACTTGAACTTATTCATTGTCTTGGCAGGTTCTCAGGCCTCTAGACTCAGAGTGGAGTTGTATATCAGCTCTCCTGAGTCTCTAGTTTGCCAGCTGTGAATCTTGGGACTTTTTAACCTTCATAATCTTGTTAGCCAATTTCTTATTATAAGTCTTTTGATATATTTAGCCTTATCTATATATCTATGTATCTGTATCTCCTATTAGAAAGACATATCTACATAAATAGATAAATATAGATAGATATAAATAGATTTATTATAAGGAATTGGCTCACAAGATTATGGAGGCTGCAAAGTCCCAAGATCTGAAGTTGGCAAACTGGAGACCCAGGAAAGCTAATGGCATAGTGTGTCTATATCAATATCTGCATCACTATCATCTCTATCTGTAGTCTATATCATTTATATCTATAGCTATGTCACCCATATCTATGTCATCTATATCTATGTCATTTATATCTCTATCATCTATAACTGCATCATCTATACCTATAACACCATGTCCCCTATTAATTTGCTTCTTTGGAGAACCTGGCAAATATAGCTAGAGTGGCAGTTCTGCAGTGACTGCACATTAGCATCACTCAGAAGGGCTCGAAAAGTTTGACTGCCTGGACTCCATCCCCAGAGTTCCTGATTAGGTTGTTCTGGGGTGAGACCTGGGCATGCCTTCTTTTGAAAGCTCCCCAGGAGAGAGGGAGGGAGAGGGATGAAAACAGGGAGTGAAGAGCACAAGGGTCTGTGGTGAGGGTCACAGGTGATGTGATGGTGGGAGAACTACAGGGAACTACACCTGAGGCAAGAAATCAAATATTGTACAAAAGTGAACAATGATGTAATAAAATAAATAAATGAATTTTAAAAAGCCTCCCCAGGGACTCCCTTGTGCAGTGGGGATGGAGAAGCTCTGAACTGGGGTATAGGACATGCAGAGGTAAGGAAGGAAAGGGATGTGAACCCATTCAGGCACTTGTGCTGCAGGCATTGGCATAGGTTGGCTTATTGAATAGTATAAAGACAACCACATGCAGCAGGGATGATAATTCTCTCTAGTTTCAGAGAAGGAAACCAGTTGCTCCATGAGTGAGTAAATGGCCCAAGGTCACTGGCAGCCCAGTGAGCAGAGTTGAGATTCACATTCAGGCCTATCTGGAACATTACCTGGAATGGCTTGGCTGGCAATAGCCTCTGTCTTCTACTCTGGGAGCATGGAGTGAGGTGGTACACAGTAATCCCTGACCTGAGGTCAGGTACCCTCCTTGATAACGTCATGTTCCTGCCTGGGAAGAGAGCTTCACACTTGGGAGTTTGCAGGATTTATGCATATATGAAAATTGCTTGTGTTTTTTTAGTGGAATATTTGTGGACTATTAGTGCATACACCAGAGACCCTTCCACTAATCCAAAGTGTTCTGGGGTCTTCTTAAGGGCTTATGGCAAAGATTTGGACTTGAATTTGGATGAATTTGGACTTGAATTTTGTATATGCACTCTATGCTTAATGAACATGTGATCTCAGGTGTAAGTTTCAATTTCATCATCTGTAAAATGGAGATCCAATCCTAACTTTCAGGGTTGTTATGAAGAATAAATTAAGGGTAGTAGGAAAATGTTCCATCAATGTGAAGCACTATGGCTCATCCCTTTTGTAGATGGCATCATTGCCCCCAATTCTTTACCTTTCCCTGTATCTGTGCTGTTGGCCTTTGACTTTGAAATTCTTCTCATAAGCCAGAGTATATTCCCTGGCTCTTGACTTTGGACTTAGCCATGTGATTGGCTTTGTCCAGTGGAGAAGACAGAAGCCATGATGTGCTAGCTCAGGCCAAAGCCTGAGAGGCCTCACCCTTTTCCATTTGTGCCTTTGTCATTGTCATGAGCTGAACACGTCCCAGCTAGCCTACTGGCCCATGGATGGTGAGAAAAACGAGGTGCAGACTCAGACCCAACTGGCAGCTTGTTGGTACCCAGCTGAGCACAGCCTGGATCAGGTCAGGTGACTCCCCCTGACCTTCCAATTCCTGAGCTAAGTGAATGTTTATTGCGGTAAGTGACTGAGACTGCTTGTTATGCAGTAATTGCTGATGAGGCAGCTCTGAAGGCCATTTCTGGTAAGAAGCAGATTTCTCTCTCCAGGGTTGCAGTTCACTGTGGAGCCAATAAAGGACAATGCACTTCAGGGTAGGAAGGGCACCTGGTCACAGACTGGCCCTCCCCCGCTCTTGCACCTCTGTAGCCTGGGTCTCTTGGATGTGACTGATACTGAGATAAACAACAGCTTGTTTGAGTGTCTCTCCCCCAGTATGGCCCATGGTCTCTTGCAGTTCACAGGCTTGATCTGACCATCAGTTGCTTTTGTTTCATTGGCCTTGCAAACCACAGCTTCTCCCATCCACCTTGCATCTGCCACCCCCTTTTGGGTTTCTCATTGCCTATTCCTTATTCTTCACCCCTTCTTAGCATCTTACTTTGGACTGGACTTTTACTCTATGCAGGAGGAGAGGGGATGTGTGAGCTGCTCCAATTAGCTATGCAGAGCAGGGGCCTCGGTCTGAGCCATGGAGCAGGACTGGTTGGGGTGGGTAAATCAAGGGCAAGGAGGAATCAGAGTCCAGGAGAATATGTAAAATGCTGCATTAAAGAGGCAAAAGCTCAGCTTCCCCAGTCCTTTGCTCTGAAGTTCAAGCAGAAAATGTGAGAATTGATATGCTAAATGAATGCAAAGAACAAAATTCTTCCAGCAGGTTCCTGGGTCTGAGAAATTTCCACCTAGATGAAGAAGAGAAAGGTGATGTGTGCTCTGAAGCAAGTTTTACTAGTACAGAGGAAGAGTCTGTCTGACCTGGAGATCACTGGGTTGAGAGAAGGAAACGGGTCAGAGAGAGGTAGGGTCTTGCCTAAGATTTTATAGTGATTTGGGGACACAGGGGGCTGGGCCCCAGGTGTGCTACATCCTGATTGGGCTCCTCTTTTATGGAGCAGGTTCTCAGGACCCACCTGTTTGATCACAAAGCAGGGTCATGTGGCTCAGTTGTCACCTATCTTCTTGCTGGACAGTGTCCTCCTTCAAGGTATTCTCATGGCATGGCCCTGACCCTGAAGGGTCACTCTTATCCCTTGTCCCTGAAGGGTCACTGTTGTCTGCTTGCACTGTTGCTAGGGCTGCACGCTCATCCTTCCCAAAGTGGCTGCCCTGAGCGTGGCTGCTTTCCATGTTGCTGGTGTCTGGCTGGTGGATAAAATGTGGACTGTGGCTGAGCTTCTGTCACTCTGGCCCTCCTTGGATGGTGGGGGCAGTCCATTCTTCTCCAGCCCTTCCGTACGACAGACTTCGGGGCACAGAGATCCCAGTGCATTGGTAGAGAGAAAGGAGCCCCCTCTGTCCACCTATAACACTGGATTGTCCCTGGATTTGCATTGTTACAGGGTGACTGACAGAACATGCACCCCCTTCCGGGCAAAATCCATCCCAGTCCTTGGGGGGTGTTGCTTCTCCCAGGGTCTTGGCAAGGTAATGGCAAGATGATCCAATATGTCTGTCTTTCTAAGGGTTGTTTTTTCCCTTTAGCTAGTTCCACTGTCACTTTATTAACCCAGATCATCAATGGGAAACTGAGGCCAGAGAGGGTAAGCAGATTGCCAAGGTCCCACTGCTGTTCATTGTTGGAGTGAGGTGTTAAAGACCATGTGTTTGTATCCCCCAGAATTCATATGTGAAAACCCTAACCCTCAACGTGATGGTCATTAGGTGGTAGGGCCTTTGGGGGTGATTGGATGAGGCCATGAGGTTCCTGCCCTCATGAAGTCAGTGTCCAGCTGCCCCCTCCAAGGACAGGCCTGTGAGCCCCAGGAGGAGGAGGTGGTGTCTGAGCCAGGAGTCAGCTTGTTCCTGATATCCTGATCTTAGACTATCCTGATCTGGAGGAATAAGGCAGCCTGCCCTGACTAAGCCAGGAGGTGGGAGCCATCTCCACCTCTCAGCCCAACTGGGTTCTTTCCCCACTGTGTTGTTCAGGGAGGCAGACTGTCCACTCTCACCGAGACCCCCGGGTTTTGTCCACGTGACTCCTTGCAGAAGGGTGGACTTTGTCCTGTCCTGCAGCTGGGGATGATGGAGTGGGCATAGCTGGGCTCCTTCAGCCATAGTGACACAAAGTTGGAGAATGTTTTTCTCTAAGAACACTTGTGGCAACCAGGCAGGAACAGACATCTTGCTGTCCAACAACCCAGGTAATTAATATTCCATTAACAAGGCCATTACAACTCCTGAATAGAAATATGCTCCATCTTAAGGTGTGAAACCTACTTCTAAGTGAGGTACAACAGCTGAATAAGCATACCTGCTGATTTATGTCCATAAAACTTAATTTATTAGCAATGTCTTAATTGTGATGGTGCATACAGTCCCTGAGCCATTAGCAAAATCCTCTAAAAGCCGCTGACAAGAATAATATACCCAATAAATGGGATGAGCAGTGCCTTTTCTCTTTCTGAGGCTATAGATTTGCTAATAAGGCTGGGCTGTTTTTTTAATGGCATGCCCTAGTGGCTGGAGGGAGGGAGCAGGGAAGAGGAGGGTGTTGGGTGGCTTTCTCCTGGGCTTCTCAGTCAAGGTTTGAAGGATGGGTGATGTCTGGACTGTGGCGGTCCAGGCATGGACTGGAGCAGGGAGCCGGAGGGAGCCCTCCAAGGCACAGCGAGTGCCACACAGAGGTGGGCAGGAACTGCACAGCACCAATGAGGTGCTTCTCCCTCCACTCCCCTCCTTCCTGCCTTCACTTTTCCTCCTGACACTGCCAGTCCAGCACTAGTGCTGAGCGCACAGCACCCTGGGGTGTCCATAGAAATGCCAGCAGGTGGACCCTGCATCTCTTCTCATGGGTTCTGCCCGTGCCCCAGGAAAGCCTAAACTCAGAAGGATAAGGATGAAGCTTGGTAGAACCCATACCCACAGCTGTGCAGGACACATTATTTTGTACATTGCAGTATTCCTCAAAATGAGTCTAGGTTGCAAATAGAACGTTTGATCCCTTCTGGGAAACCTAATAAGGACGACTCGTGTCCCTTCTTGCTTTTTTCCCACATGGGCAGGAAAGATGTTAAAACCTGGTCAGGAGCAGCCGCTCAACAGCTGCTGATAACATCTTACCCCCAGAACTTGCCTGTTTCTTTCTTTCACAGACACCATGTTCTGGAAAGGACAAATGGGAAACATGGATTGCATTGACACACTGCCCTGCTGCCCCTGTGCAAGCGTTATTACCCAGCTTCCTGCTGAGCCACATACCTGCTGGTCTTACCTGCCGCTGTGGTCCTGGCGCCTGAGACCCAGGGCTTGACGCTGTGACACACAATGGACCCGAGACCTGCAGAGCAGAGCTGCTGCGGGTCCTCCCTGCGACACCTGGGCCGGACAGCCCAGCTATTTTCTGGAATTAGTTTGAAGTGGAGTTCAGTTCCTGAAAACCAAGAGGATGGTGACAAATGTGGCCTGCCACGTCCCATTTATACTTTCCTTACACACAATGTGAGGAGAAATGAGAAAAGAACTAGCAAAGGAAGGAAAAGATCCTGGGGAAGCTGAAAATAATCCTGTTTAATGTTTTATTTTTAGAATCAACTTTATGGAGGTATGATTTACACACAATAACTTCACATGTTTTAAGCACACAGGTTGATGGCTTTTAATAAAGGCACGTACCCATGTAGCGCTCACCCCAATTCAGACATAGAACATATTCATCTCCCCAGAGAGTTTTTGGCTATCCCAAGGACAAATTCCTGCAGGACAACCAGCATTCTGATTTCCATTTCTGTTGATTAGTTTTGCCTCTTCTAGAATATCAAATAAACTGAGGTCCATAAACCATACACTGTATATCTCTTTTTTTTAATATTTATTTTATTTTTATACATACAAGAGCTGGGGTACAGGCCAGAGGTGCAGGGGACAGGATGGTGAGAGAGGATTCACCAGAGACAGAGTGGGGGACAGAACAGGCAGATTGACTGAAATACACTGCTGAGGGGAGCAGCGGGTGAGTCAGGAGAGGTCTGCCGCACCATGTGGGTTGCTCTCTGGCCGGGGATCAAACTCACGCTTGCAGTGGCTACGGTTAGCTTCATAGGTTGCGTCTTAACCCCTTGCGCCACCAGGGAGGCCCTTATTTGACTTGGTCAGCATAATTATTCTGAGACTCATTCATGCTGTTGAGTGTGGACCAGCTTGTTTTTAGTGTAAAGGAGTATTCCACTGTTGTGGATGAAGGTTAATTTTTTTATCCATTCACCGATTGGTATCCATTTGGCTTGTCTTCAGTTTGGGCCTGTGATGAATACAAGTGTTGTGAACATTTATATACAATTCTCTCTGTATTATATGTATCATTTCACCTGGACATATAACTTAGGTGCAAGTTTATCCCTTTGTCTCTATGAAACCTGACAGCTGGGTGGTACAAAGATATGTTTAACTTTGTGAGAAAACACCAAATTGCTTTCTAAAGTGGTTGTACCATTATACATTCTCTGTGGCAGGGCACAGTACAGAACTCCTTTTCCTCCACATCTCATCCTCTGATCTAGAACTTGTCTGTCCTTTAAATTTTAGCTGTTTTAATGATTATAGAGTGGCTTCTCATTGTAGTTCCAGTTTTCATTTCTTTGACTAATGTTGAATATCTTTTCATATATTTATTGGCCTTGTATGTTTTTTGTGAAGTGTCTATTCAAATTTTGTCCATTAAAAAAAATTAAGTAGGTTGTCTTCCTCTTATGGAGCCATAGGGCTTTTACATATTCTGGTATAAGTGCTGCTTGACAAGTAGTTGTGATACAAGCATTTCCTCCCAGCCTGTGGTTTGCCTTTTCCCCTTTTTGATATTGTCTTTTAGAGAGCAGAAGTATTTTATTTTGTGAATGTCTAATTTGCCTTTTTTTTTAAAATGACTCATGCTTGTCTTTCTGTTTTCAGAAATCATTGTCTAACCCCAAATGGCAAAGATTTTCCATAACTTCTTCCAGAAATATTATAGTTTTATGTTTATGTCTACAATCCATTTTAAATTAATTTTTGTGCCTAATATAGGGTGCAAGTTGAGTTTCCTTGTCATATGACTGTCTAGGTCTAACTCCATTTATTTAAAATACCTCCTTCTTATAGAACTGGATGTTTAGTGGACTTCCATAGCATATACAACTGTTGATTATCAGTGATAACTGGAATTTACATAATGTTACAATGCAGTGTTTCTTCAATTAAAAAGAAATCCCAACATAACACTATCCTTTTCTCGTTGAATTATATTGGTGTCTATGATGCTAAAAATCATTTAGCTGTATAAACACTGGCCTATTTCTGGACTCTCTAGTTTCTCAGTTGATCTCTGTGCCTTCCCTTGCACCACTATCTTCCTGTCTTGATAAAGGTAGCTTTATAGTATAAATCTTGAAATCAGTTAGTGTAAATCCTCCAACTTGGTTCTTTTTATCCTAGTTTGTTATGGTTATTCTAGCTCTAGAATGCATTTTCATTTAGATTTAGAATTAGCTCATTAATTTGTATAAAGATGCTCTCAAAGGTTTTGATTGAGGGTCTCCCTGGAGACGCAGGGTTTAAAGTCTCAGTGCGATCAAGCTATTGCCAACACTGTGGCTGCTCCCCTCAGCAGTGTATTTCAGTCAGTCTGCCTGTTCTGCTCCCCACTCTGTCTCTGGTGAATCCTCTCACCCCCTGAATCTCTGGCCTATGCCCCAGTTCTTGTATGCATAAATAAATAAAAATAAATATTTTTTTAAAAAGATTTTGATTTGAGATTGTGTTGGGGAGAATGGATAGCTGAACAGTACTGAATCTTCAAATCAGTGGGTATGGTATATCTCTATGTTTATTTAGATTTTGTTTTATTTCTCTCAGTAATATAAAATGTAAAAATTTTGGAGTTTTCAGTGTCAAACTATTGTAATATTAAATTTGTTCTAAGCTTTTTCTTTTACTTCATACTGGTGCAAATTGTATCATTAAAATCTTTCCATTTCTTATTATCTGTTGCTAGCAGTACAATTGATTTTTGTATATTGATTTTTTTACTCTGTGATTTTTACTAAATTTTCTTGTTCTATTTGGTGTTTTGGGGTAGAATTATGTCATCTGCAAAAAAAAAAAAAAAGACCATTAATTCCTTCCTTTCTAAACTTCATGTTTTCTGTTTCTAATCATCCTCCCCTTCCCTGCTTTATTGTATTGGCCTCCGCCTCCAGCCCAATGTTGTACAGAAATGGCTAAGAGTGGACATCTTTCCCTTGCTCTTGCATTAGGAGAAAGGTGCTAAATATGTTAGCTGAAGTTTTTTGTTTTTGTTTTTGTTTTTTTTTTACTCAATTTGGTCATGACATTATTCTTTTTATGTATCGCTAGACTGCGTTTGTTAATAACTGTTGAAAAACTTTACATGTGTGCTTATGGGATATTGGTTTTTACTTTTTTTTTGCATTTTTTATTAATATATTTTATTTTATATAATTCTTACATCATTTTTCCTTTTTGCACAATGTATGCATTTTCACTTTGGTTATATTCCCCATATAGTTCCATCCCCCTTAATTTGACCCTAATCCCTGCTTTCCTCCCCACACCATCCCATAGTGTATCTCTGGTTTATAGTTGCTTGTTGATTTTGATTTTTTCTTTATTATAATTAGTCTTTTTCCTGGTCCCTTATTTAGGTTTTCTAGATTCCTGTTATAAGTGAGACCATCTGGTATTTTTCTTTTTCTTTCTGACTTATTTTGCTGAGCATGATCCCGTCCAGCTCCATCCATGTTGCTGTGAATTGCAAGAGTTGATTTTTTTTTAATTGCTGAGTAATATTCTTCTTGAGCCAGTCATCTATTTTTGGGCATTTGGGTTGCGGCTTCTCATAGATGCTCTTTGTCAGGTTGAGGAATTTCCAAGTTTGCTAAGAGTTTCTTTTTTGATCATACAATTTTGCAGTATTATCTCATATTCACATCGATTTAGAGAGTTTCTTGTATGTTAAAATTAATAAAATATCACACCAAGAGAAATTTTGGAAGAAACAGTAAAATTAAAGCATCAGGACAACTGAAATAAACACGAGAGAACATCTTTATAATCTTTAGAGTTTAATAGTATGGATGATCCTAAAAGCAGAAACCAAAACAAAAATTAAATTAGACTATATAAAAATTATAATTTGCTATTCTAAGGATGCCATAAATAAATACAGATTAATTATCATCTGGTTAAAAAGGTGTGCACATAAATGGTAAAGTGTTGTTATTTCTAATATATATAAAGAGTCCATATAAATCACTAGGGCAAATTAGAACAATCTCCTAAGCTAATGGGCATGAATGCAACTCATCAAAGAAATCCAAATATCCAACAAAAGTATAAAAAGATGTTCCTTTTCAATACTAATAAAATAAATCCAAATTAAACAATAACAAATGCTATTTGACAGATTGGCAAAGGTTAACAGATTGATAATATTCAGTGTCAAAGAGGGTGTAAGGCAATTTTCATATTGTTGTGGGAGAGCAAATTGTTATATCTTGGGAGTACATTTGTTCATATTTATCAGAAGTCTTAAAATGTGCATGCTTTTGAACCCCACAATTTTACTTCTAGGAATTTATTCTAAAGTACTATCTGAACAAGTGACAAAAGATTTTATTTTATTTTATTTTATTTATTTATTTATTTATTTATTTTTAAAGAGGCACGTATTTTATTCATTCATTTATTTATTTATTTGTTTGTTTGTTTTTGTTTATACATGCACTGGGTACAGTCAGAAGCACGGGAGGGTGAGAGAATTCACCAGAGCCAGAGCGGGGAGCAGAGCAGGCAGAAGGACCAAAGTACACTGCTGAGGGGAGCAGTGGGCAGCAGGAGAGGTCTGCGCGCCATGTGGGACCCTCCTCCGGTGGCCGGGGAGCAGCTGGGGATCGAACCAGCGCCGCAGAGGCCGTGGGCAGCTTCGCAACCCAGCGCTCAACTGCTGCGCCACCGGGGAGGCCCGACAAAAGATTTTATATATGAGAATATTTATTGCAAATTACTGGTGATATAAAATTTTGCATACAACCTACATATCCATCAGCAGGGATCTGATTAAGTAATAAGTTGTGTTACAGCCATTCAGTGAAATACTGTGTAACTGTTTAAATGGACAGTGTAGATTAATATTAATTGAAATGAAAAGATGTCCTTTTTTAAAGAGGACATATAAATATATATCTCCCATTTTTTGTATTAAAAAAGAAGTGTGCGTGTGTACATATATATATATGTGTATATATGTGTACATATATATATATACATATGTATACCAAGACAATAATTGGCACACAGTAGGCACTCAATAAATGTTGAATGACTAAATATCTTAATTTGAATGTCCAAGTTAAAAAGAAAAGTCTAGATGTGTGTCTATTAAATGTTGACAACGAATATTTATGGATGTAGAGCATTCTGTGATGTTTACCTTCTCTATTTGTATACAGCTTGAAATTTTTAATAAATATTTGTTACTTTTAGACTCAGAAATAACAATAGACCTTTTTATTTTCTAGAAAATAAAAGAATCAGTAGGACTTGATGATCGTTGTGAGTAGAGTATGATGGTGTTGGAGGTGCTGGGATGCTGTATCTCGGCTCCATGGCTGTCTTTAGGGTTGCATCTTCACTCAACGTAGATTCATCTTGGAGTAGAAGAAGCAGGAGGACTGTGTGTGTGTTTGTGTTTGTTGTTAAATTTTACAATTGAGTTTGGAGTGCTGGTGCTATGCTCAGTTGGATATGGGGATCCAAGAAAGAGGCTGGATTATAAATCAATTCTATTGATCTAAAGTTGTGAGTCAGCAGCCAAGGTGTGCTAGCTACAGTCACAGCCCTGAGGGCTGCTGCCCAGTAGAATGGGCAGAATGAGCGGGCAGGGGCCAGTCCTGCTGAGCGCCAGCATTTTCAGAGAGGGCAGGGAGATTTCCAGGAAAGGAACCAGAAGAGGGTGTTAGAAACCAGCAGAGAGAGCCAGCAGAGAGTGATGTTCTGAAATAATGGAGAAAAAAGCAGCTGAGAGGTCAAGCTGGGTGTAGGGTGGAAAGTGCCCAGTGGATGTGCTAATCAGGGCATCCATGACCTTGGTCGGGGAGCTCTTTGGAATGATGCAGAAGGGTGCAGAAGTCACCATGAAATGAACAAGGGGTGACTGCCATGTGAGTTGGAGGGGGCAGAAAGTGTTCAATTTTTATGAGGCTCTTAGATAAGAAGTAGGAAAAGACCTGGGGTGGTAACTGGAAGGAGATGGAAGAAAGCCTTTCTTAAACTAGGATTTTAAAGTAGAATTTAGTTGTGTTCATAGGTTGCGGCAAGGAACTTGCTGAAAGAGAGTTGTGAAAGATCTGGAGCTGTGAGAAGACACGGCACAGGGGTCAGGAGGGAGAAAATCCACAGATGCAGGGAGGATCAGTCCCAGCTGGAGAGGCAACCCCTTCCCTGCGGTGAGAGAAGGGGAGGCTAGGTGTGGGTGCAGTGGCAGCTGCAGGGTGGGGGGCAATAATTAGAAGTGGTTCTTGCTTGATTTTCTCCGGGAGGCAAAAGAGGCTCCCTCTCCATGGTGTTTCATCTTCCCAGTACTAGAGAGACCCGTTTTAAGGTTCCCGCTTGAAGTTGGCTTGACGCAAAGCAATAATGAAAGTTGCCGATGGAGAAGTGGCAGGAATCAGCCCGGGTGTCAAATTCACTCAGCTCCTATGTGCAAATAGATAATTACGAGGCATCTCTACCAGCCGAATGGATCAAGATTCTTCTCCTGCGTAAGTCGGCACATGTTTAAGATTTCCAGAATACAGATTTCCGAAATAATGATTCTAATAAACAGTGGTTATCTTAACTTTATTTTCAGGCCATAAAACACATCCTTTGATAAATTATTTCACCGTCTATCCCCAAGTGCACCTCTCCATGCGAGCCTCCCCTCCCCCGGCCAGCAGCCGCCAGAACAGCAGCTCCATATATTATTCATTCCAATCAAATAAGACACAGTGGTGCCTCAGTAAACTTGCTTTTCATATCAGAATTGCTCTTATTGAGTAATACACACTGCAGACCCCAGCTTCCAGCACCAGGCCTGAAATGAGCAATTCTCTCATTGTAATAATGTGCCTCTGTCATCTCCTTATTATCAGCATGATAAAAGATGAAATATTCACAGACGTTGCCCTCCTAACCTGATCACAGCTTGATATTTGAGCTTTGGAAATGAGTTTTATAAGCTTTAATATACTCCTTGGCGGAGTGACCCCTGAAATTAAACATTATTACAGAGCGGATATTTAAAAAGCTGGGGCCGCAAATTACATCAAAATGAAAATATTAAGGAGTATTACGAATATACCAAGTGGGAGCTCACAGCTCTGGAAGCTGTGAACGCCAGAGAACTCCACACGCGGGTGTCAAAAACATCAGAAAAAATAATAACAGCAGAGACACCTTGACTTCGGTTATTTTATACTTAGGACTAAACGAAATTATTTGAATGGATTTTTTTTTTCTCCTGTAGGCTACCTTTCCAGGAGGGGAAAAAAAGCCCATTATTCTCAACTTTAGGTTCCTAATACATTTCACGCTTGGTTTAAAGAGGCACCTTCCTTTTTTTTTTTTTTTTTCTTTCCTGGTGCATGGATAAATAAAAGAAATACCTAAATATAATGAAACCAAAGATCATGCTAAGAAAAAAGTGAGCAAACACGACTAGAAAGAGCCCAGGGATTCAATTTCCCTGGTGATTGCACTCTGATGGACAGGTTCCCGGCAACATTGGGGCTGCCGGAAACTAAAGAGGGGGGGGGGTCACCAACCTGCTGCGGGGCTGCGGCAGCTTCCAGCCAGGAGCCTGGAAATGCTCGTAAGACAGCACCATCTGCTCAGAGCTCTTGCAGGATTTCTGATGGCCTGACAGGGGTGCTGGGAGGTGGGTACTAAGGATGCCGACCCATGATGACAGGTTTACTGCCTGACTGGCCTCTTGGATTGAAAGCATCCTGTGGGCAGGAACTGTGCCTGACTTACCCCCAGATGTATTTCCAACAGGAACCCCAGGATTTAGACGGTGGCCCTTAATACAGAGTGTATTTGTTAAATGGAAGAGTGAATGAGTGAATGAATGTAAAAGAACAAATGATTCCTAGCTTGTTTCCTTCCCAGCTCCCAGGAGAACCCCTGGAGGGGTTCTTCCTTCCTGGCAACCTGCAGGGGGCACCCAAAAAACCCTGCTAAGAACTCACCTTATTTGTGGTTACCTGGGGTTGTAAAATTAAGTTGCAAATTACATTTGGAGGTTATTTCAAGAATTTTTTGGATGCAATATACATATTTTGCTATTCTGTTTGCCATAGAAACCTTCTTTTTTTGGTCATTGCTTTTTAATGCTCATCTTTCTGAACCTCAGTTTCCTTGACTGCATAGTTGGGACTATAATATTCCACCTGCTGGTGGCTGTTAGGATGCAATGAGTGAGCACAAGAGAAGCAATCTGTTAGGCCCCCCTTTAGTTCCTTTTCTGGATTAGCAATGGTGCAGATGTATCGATCAATTCAAAATAATCTTAAAAAAAAACCCAAATAAATAAAAAGCCTTCCCTTGATGGTAGATCAGTGCTTTTATGTACCAAGATTTTCTCTTACAAACCCCCAACATATTTGTATGATGGAGAAGGGAAAAGAAACCCAGAACATAAGGAATAAAACTAATTATAATAAAGTAAAAATGAAAATCAACAAGCAACTATAAACCAGAGACACACTACAGGGGTAGGGATGGGGGAGGAGGGATTAGGGTCAAAATAAGGGGGGGTGGGAATTGTATGGGGAATATAACCAAGATGAAAATGCATACATTGTGCCAGAATGAAAAATGATGTAAAAAATGTATAAAATAAAATAAAATAAAAAATGGATTTTGAAATGGCTAGATTGGGGACTTTGCCTCTTTTAGTTGGAACACGAGTCTGAGGCTCATTTTCCTCAATTATAGCATTGCAGGAGATGGCAATGTTTAATCCATCGGCCAGCTTTATGACAAAACATATATGTAAAAAATTAAGTACAAGGGCCTCCCTGGTGGCGCAGCAGTTGAGTGCTGGGCTGCGAAGCTTTCTGCAGCCTCTGCAGTGCTGGTTTGATCCCCGGCAGGCTGGCAAGTGTCCCACATGGTGTGCAGACCTCTCCTGCTGTGCCCGCTGCTCCTCTCAGCAGTGTATTTCGTCAGTCTATCTGTTCTGCTCCCCACTTTGACTCTGGTGAATTCTCTCACCTTCCCATGCTTCTGACTGTACCCAGTGCTTGTATAAATAAATAAATAAATCTTTAAAAAAAATTAAGTACAAAATATAAGAATTAAGAGAGAAGAAAGAAAAGTTATTATTTGGAGATCTATGATTGACTATGTAGAAAACCCTAAAGAAATTATAGATAAATTATTAGGATAAAATGAGCTTTTAATAGGGTTGCTGGATACAAAATCAATATACAAAAGTCAATCAAATTTTTATATACCAGTGGCAATCAGTTGGGAAATTAAATTTAAAACAAGCCACTCATATTAGTAACAAAAAAATAAAAGTACCTAGAGTAAATATAATAAAAGCTATGAAATATTTTTATGGGGACAATTATAAAATTTTATTGAAATACATTAAAATAAGACCTAAAGAGATTTATCATGTTTTTATATAAAATAGTCAATATTATAAAGATATAAATTCCCCAAGTGCACTTTTGATTCAGTCCAGTTCCACTGGGTGGGATATGGCCTACCTCATTCTTACAATTATTGTATAACAAAAGGTCAAGGTCCTTCTAAAGAAGAAGAATAAGCTAGAGGGATTTTCCTCTACTAGATAACAAAATTTATCATAAAGCTATAGTAATTAAGCCAGTGACAGATAAATATAGGACAATAGAACAGAAAAAGATTCTAGAAATAAATCATGCAGACATGGAAACTTAATTCTTGATGGAGTGGACATTGCAGATTAGTGGGTAAAGAATGGAATATTCATGTCCATTGCTGGTAAAAATTGGTTACGCTTTTTGAAAAAAAATAGGAATTTAGTTCTTACCTTACAATATACACAAAGATAAACTCCACAGGGATTAAATAATTTAAAATCAAGGGGAAAACTAGAATGTATACAAGATGTCTAGAATGTATATAAGAGAATATCTGTATAGCCTTGAGGTCATGAAATACGTACAGTGTAAAGAAAAGGGATAAAAAATTAGACTGATTGTATTGAGAACTTATTCATCACAAGAAACCATAGAGTGAAAAGACAAAGAATTAATATTCAGAATATATAAAGAATGATTGGAAGTGTGTAAGAACATATTTGTAATAGAACAATGGGCAAAATACATCAGCAGATATTTTCTACTAAAGGAAACTTGAATGGGCAATAAACATATTAAAAGATGCTCAACTTGGGCCTCCCCGGTGGCACAGTGGTTGAGCGCTGGGTTGTGAAGCTGCCCGTGGCCTCTGCGGCGCCGGTTCGATCCCTGGCTGCTCCCCGGCCACCGGAGGAGGGTCCCACATGGCGCGCAGACCTCTCCTGCTGCCCGCTGCTCCCCTCAGCAGTGTACTTCGGTCCTTCTGCCTGCTCTGCTCCCCGCTCTGGCTCTGGTGAATTCTCTCACCCTCCTGCGCTTCTGAGTGTATGCAGTGCATGTATAAACAAAACAAACAAACAAATAAATAAAAATCATAAATAAATAAAAATACATGCCTCTTAAAAAAAAAAGATGCTCAACTTGACTGATAATTAGGTGCTTGTAGATATTGATAAAACCATATTGAGAGCTCATTACATGTCATCAGATTGCCAACACTTCAAAAGGCTGTCAGAATCAGACCCTGGTAGGGATATTCAATGATAGAAGCCTTCATCTCTTATTACTGGGAATGTTAATTTGTGCAACCACGTTGGAAAATTGTTTGGAATTACCTGACAAAGTTGAACTCACAGAGTACACCCTAAGGAAACTCTTGTATATTTGTACTAGAGGATGTGTACCAAGCATTCATAGCATCATTTTCTTTTTTTAAAGAATTATTCATTTATTTATACAAGAACTGGGGTACAGGCCAGATGCACGGGAGGGTGAGAGGATTCACCAGAGACAGAGCGGGGAACAGAACAGGCAGACTGATGAAATACATTGCTGAGGGGAGCAGTGGGCGCGACAGGAGAGGTCTGGCACACCATGTGGGACCCTCGCCGGCCTGCTGGGATCTAACCAGCACTGCAGAGGCTGCGGGCAGCTTCACAGTGTGGCGCTCAACTGCCTTCGCCACCAGGGGAGGCCCCATAGCATCATTTTCTATTATAGTAAGGATAATGGACTAAACCAAAATGCCTAGCTACAGCATCACGGATAAAGAAATTGTGTCACACTTGTACATGGAATGCTGTTCTGAAATAAAAATGAATATATTAATACTATATGCATTAACTATGATGAACTTACATATCAATGTTGAGTGAAAGAAGGTAGTCATAGAAGAATATTTATAGTGTGGTTCCTCTTACAGGCAACTCATAAAGTGTTTTGTTAGGAATCCATAAATTGATGTTAGAGGTATAGAGAAAGCTCATGATTAAATGATTTAAAAAAATTGAATAGAGTGGTTACTGTGGGTGGAGTGGATCCATAGGAGAAGGTAGAAGACAGAAGAGGAGTTTATGTGGGTATCTAAGATACTGTCAGGACTGCTAGCCAGGAATTGTGAGCACATGGATTTTCATTTCATTATTATTCTTCAAGTAGTACCTGTGTTTTAAACTCTCTTTTGGGTAGTATATTGTATAATGAAACAAGTTCCAAGTTGGGAAGTGACTTGCCCAGAGTAAGAAGTTGAGCAAGGATTTAAGTTAGTCCTCGGCTGGTGTCTCTTCCTAGCATCAGTGGATAGCCTTCAGTCTTCTCTTACTGTGGCTTGTTCTCTCACTGCACCTATGTGTTCATGACTTCCTGAGCCACACACTCCTTCTTCCAATGTCTAGACTTCCCGAGGGGACAAGAAGCTATTTACAAGGCCACATTTCCAATTAGGACTGTATTTTCCTTTAATCTGTCATTAGGAGACAAGACTGCAACCCAAATACCAGATGTGTCAGTCATCAGCAAAAGGACCGGTTTGCATGTCCAATTTCTTGAGCATTTATAAATGCCAGAAATTTCTGGCAAATGCTAGAAAGGAGTTGCCAGAAAAGCTGACATCACAACGGACTCTAACAATATTGTCCAAGATCGTCATTTAATCCAGATGGACACTGAGACCTAGAGAGGGCTAGAAACTTACCCAAAGCTGCAGAGCCAGGAAAGGGTAGAGCTGGGTATAGATGGCCCAATTGTAAGCTCACTGGGATGATGCTTCCCATGACCCAGTGTCAACAACAATATCCTGCTGCTCCCGGGTACTTACAGGCATTCAGAATCCTGGGAGCCAGTGCGATTAGCTAGTGCCTTTGTATATTTACACACAGGTAAACATGAATATGGCCTCTGTAGTCATACAGAGGTTCTTCTGAATCATGAGAGAAACACTCTGCATGTTTTGAATCATTCTGGTGTGAACCACATTCTAGAAATCTACAATTGAGGGTATTCCAAAATTTTGACTAATTGAAGTATTCATTGACTTAGAGAATATTTGTTCTTGCCTCCCAGTGCAAAACACAGAATTACCATGTGTGGGGCTGGGAGGCAACAGGCAGAAGCAAAAAGCAGAGAGGTTTTGTCTTTAAAGAACGGTGACCCTTCTAGAGTTGGATGGAGAAAGGTGAATCAAGATGTTGCTATAAAGATGGTGTATTAACTTTTTTTTTTTTTTTTTTAATTTTTTAGGGTTTTATTTATTTTTTTTTTTTATAGAGGCATGTTTTTATTTATTTATTTATTATATTTGTTTGTTTGTTTTGTTTATACATGCACTGGGTACAGTCAGAAGTGCGGGAGGGTGAGAGAATTCACCAGAGCCAGAGCGGGGAGCAGAACAGGCAGAAGGACCGAAGCACACTGCTGAGGGGAGCAGCGGGCGGCAGGAGAGGTCTGCGCACCATGTGGGATCCTCCTCCGGGGCCAGGGAGCAGCCGGGGATCGAACCGGCGCCGCAGAGGCTGTGGGCAGCTTCGCAACCCAGCGCTCAACCGCTGCGCCACCGGGGAGGCCCTGGTGTATTAACTTTTTATCACTGCTGCACTAAATCGCCTCTGACTTAATGGTTTGAATCAACCTATATTGATCATCTCATGGTTCTATGGTAGAAGGCAAGAGTGGATTTCATTGGGCAAAAACCAAGATGTTGACAGTGCTGTGTTTCTTTCAGGAGACTCTAGGGGAAAATCCATTTCCGAGCTTTTTCCATCTTCTAGGGATCACCCACATTCCTTGGTTCATGGCTCCTTCCTCCATCTTCAAAGACAGCAACATGGCATCTGTCTGAACATCCTTCCATAGTTATATCTTCTGTTAACTTTCCTGCCTCCCTCTCCCACTTTCACTAATTATATGGGGTCCACCAAGATAATCCAGAATTATCTTCCTCTCTGCTGATTAGCAAATGTAATTCCATCTGCTACCTTAATTTTCTTTGCCATTTTGACATATCAAATCTAAGATTCTGGAGTTTATGATGTGGACATATTTGGAGGCCAATATTCTGCAGAGCATAGATGCCAGGCATGGTGATGTCAAGTTTCTTGACTACACATATCCTGGAAGAACTGGGCCCAATTCCAAGAAGTGTGTCTCTGTTTCTGATTTGTAGATTTCACTCTAGCAGCTTTCCATGACAGCATCTACTATAGCATCCACATAAAAGTATTATCAGCACATGGATTGGCAGGACAATATATATATTCAGGTGGTTTCTGTCCTTGAGGAGCCTACAACCAAGGAAGTCCATGTTGCAGTGGCCAATTGTTTACAATGATCTCAGATTGCAGTGGTGTAAAACAATGGCATTTTATTTGTTTGTGACTTTGAGGGTGAGGAGCTTGCAACAATCTTGCTGGGAAGTTCCTGTTTGGAGTCACCTAAGTAGTTATAGTCATTTGTCACCAGGGACTGGCTATGGTCATCTGGAGGCCCAGGTGAGCTGGACACCAAGATGGCTCCTTTGTATGACTGGCCATTGATGCTGGCCATTAACTGGGAACTTGGTGAGGGCCATCTACTAGAGCAAGACAATGACAGTAGACAAAGCATGAGCCCTTCTGAGCCCAGGGCCCTGGCAACACAGAAGGAATTTACGTGACCGCTATGGACAGAACTTTGTTTTTGCCAGAGCTCAGGACAGCTCTGCATCAGCTCAGGTGGGCTGAGAAGTATTTAGGCCATCAGGATGCTTATAAAGTTCAACTAGGTTTGTTTTACTCCTCTTGGTTTTCTCCGTTGGATCTTTTGTGTGCTGTTCTGGCAAAAGGCCACTGTTAGAAACACTTGAAGCCATTGTGGTTCTCACTGATGGGCAGTGCTGTCTCCCTTTGCCCCATGATTACAGGAGCCATAGACTCATCCATTTGGGTCTTCTCACCTTATTGTTTACAACGTGGGTTACCTTAGGTGATAATTTTTTTTTGATGACATCATTCTGATGATACCAGCTCATCCCCAGTCACTTAATTGACCATAAAATATCAACGAGAGGCAGGGAATCCCTTACTTCTTGCCATGAAACACAAACTGACCACTCATAAAATGTGGTCCACTGAATGTCTAGATCTGATCAATTAATTGGCCACTTCTTTCCTATCAAGAGAAGTAAGTGCATGGGTGTCAGGAGACAGTAGAGTGTTGCTAGATGTCCCCTTTAGGACTGAGTTGGAAAAATGAAACAAAGGCATGGCTGGGGTCTCAATATGTCATCCCAATCAGCAGGAGCCTCCTGCAGCAGCCCTGGCCTATGTCCAGGTCTCATTTTGTTGAGAGTTTCTCCTCCTTTGATGTCAGGCTGGGCGCTGGCTCTGCATTGGCCCATCTCCCCTGAGGTGGATTCTTTAGAAGGGAACTCCCTATTGGCTCACACACCCCGACCTTGTCATTGCAGAGCTCCCTGCCCATGGTCCAGCTGCTTCTGTCTTTCTTAGTAATGCTGGAAACCAACACATCTTGGCTTCAGCATTTGCCAGTGGACATACAGCTACTTTTGCTTTCTTATCACAGCTCTTGAATAGCACGAACATGCCTGGTATTTGCTTTTCTCTTATTATGTCCCAAGATAAGATAACCATGAGCAGAATTTTAAGAAAATCCTTGTTATACATTGGAGATGCTAAGCCCAAAATGTGGTGCAGAGCTGGAAAGAGGGTCCTTCCTCGTCTCTGTATGGAGCTCACCCAGACCCTCCCCTGCAGGCCCTGCAGCTCAGCTTGGGGCACAAGAGGTTGGAGCTCCTCCTTGGGGGTACCAGTGGCTGCTGCTTTGCTGCTCTTCCTCTGATCTTTAGGGTCCTCTTCACTTGTCATTTGCTGCTCTGCAGAAAACCCTTGCTGCTGGCATCATTGCTAATTCTTATTAACCTTCACCATTCAAATTATGGTTCAGACGCGGCAGACCTCTCCTGTCTCTCCTGCTGCTCCCCTCAGCAATGTATTTCGTCAGTCTGCCTGTTCTGTTCCCTGCTCTGTCTCTGGTGAATCCTCTCATCCTCCTGTGAATCTGGCCTGTACCCCGGTTCTTGTATAAATAAATAAATAAATCTTTAAAAAAACCCAAAAAACAAGTTATGGTTCATTTTCTCTCTCTTGATTAGACCTAAGCTAATACACGCAGATTGAAATATGGCTACATCAAAGAAGAGAAATAAGAAATTTCAGGTGAGGTTTGCCCTTCCTATTTCACAGATGGGGAACAGGCGTGGGTTACATCTTCTGGGCACATGCTGTTGACTCTGCTTGTTTCCCTTCTTGCCACCTTTCAGTGCTCTTATATCTGCCCAAGCCACTTGTCTGCGCTTTTCCTGGTGGGCAGAGCCCACTCTCCCCCTCTGCAGAGAAGGAGAGCCAGGGGAGCCAGAACTCGCCCAAGCAGCCGTCAGGAGTGACAGGAGTTGGCACATGAGTCATCCAGCCTCCTTGCCTGTGGAGCGAGTGGGCCCTGGCTGTCTGTGTAGTCTGACCGCCAGTTTCCTCACCAGTGGGGTGAGGCTCCACTGTCCGCTGCAGTAACTGGTGCAGCTACACACCTTTACCAGCCCTTACTTTCCTGTTTCACTCCCCCACATCCCTGCTGATGTTTCCTTCACGTTGCAACAAACCACTCCCAAACTGACCTCTTTCTCCAGGTCTGTTTCTGTGGGCACCACAGCAAGGCACCTCTCCAAGGTCACACAAAGGGCAGTGGTAGAGAAGGGACTGGAACTCAGTTCTTCTACTCTGTAGACCTGGTTCTATGCACTGCACTGCCTGGACACTTTATTCTCTCAAGTCCTGTTTCAAATAAGACTTTGCCCTTGAACTTGTGGTTATTCTTGGCGAATTCTCAAACTGCCAGCTTTCTATCTGGTTGAAACTGTGTTCGAGCTGTGAACCATCACCTTTCTAGACACATGTCCTTCCAAAAGAGCCTCTTCTACTCAGGCTCCTGCTCACAGGGTCAGGAGCCTGTTCATAATAACATGACAGCCCTGTACTGAAAGTTCAGCTGGACACTTGAACTTGCATTGGCTGGTGCAGCCTGCACCACAGTTTTGGTTCCCTGATTCTTCAATTCTTTTTTTTTTTTCCAATTGATGTCTGAAAACCAACCTAATTCTTCAATTCTAAGACACCCCATCCTCTTACTAATTTTTTAGGTGGGGAAGACAGCACATTCAATGCATATGCCACTTGTAAGACACACCCTAACCTCAGAATGGTAAAATGTGAAAAACTACAGGATTACCTTCACTTAACAAGGAATCGGAGACTCAAAGGGAATTACTCACGTGTCCAAGTGCACACAGTTAGAAAGTGACAGAGCTGGGATTCCTGAAGCTCAGGGGCAGGAGAGGTGGCCCTTTCTCCTCCCCTCCTCCTAACCACACCCACAGCTGGCCCAGGTGTGATCTCTGACCTGTCTAGAAGGTGAGGGAGAGATACCAGCCATGGTGATATCCTTGCTCTCCTTCTAGGAAGGTTCTAGAATAGTCTTCTGAATAAAAACAATAACATTTGCTTGTTAGGCCCTGTGTTCAGCCTTTAGATACCTCACATCCCTCCCTGCCCCCAGGGGTAGCTTCTGTCCTCACCCCGTTTTATTGTTTATATTTATTTTTTAAAGATTTATTTATTTATGCATACAAAAACTGGGGTACAGACCAAAGGTGTGGGGGGTGAGAGGATTCACCAGGGAGAGTGGGGAGCAGAACAGGCAGATCTACTGAAGTATACTGCTGAGGGAAGGGCGGGCAGACCTCTCTGGTCTCACCCTGTTTTAGAGCAAGGATGCAGGCTCGGTGGAGAGACCTGCCCCCTCCCTGGGCGCCAACATCTCACAGCTGGAAAGTGGCAGAGTAGGATTTTGGATCCAGGCTTCTCCATCCAGAACTGTGTTTCTCATCTCTCCACAACCTTAGTTTGGGATCATCAGGAATAGTAACAACAAGCAAAAGCCCCAAGCCACCTTTTTATTCACGCCAGTTTGCATGAGTGTCGGATCCTTGGAACTAGGTGATTGTGATGAGAACAGAAGTTTTCACAAAGGCTTTTGCTTCCCTCTGGGTGTATCCTGCTTGACTGTGGTATCGGTGACAACATCTGCTTTGTATTTTTGCAGACTCTTTTTCAAGGCATGTGCTTGAAGCGTGACGAGTATTTGGTTTGGGGGCTGAGTGACTATGTGTTATTCCTCCCTTAACTCACACCTTTTGGGTGTGTGGCGCCCTGAACTGACCAGCGTGTTTGGTTAATCTGGGTAGCCCATTCCCCAAGCTCAGCACCTGACCACCCCTTCTCTACCCCCTTGATGGAGGAGTCCACTTAAAAAGGTTTTTTTGCTTTTCCCATAATTCATTTACCAATCCTTGTGCTCACTCGGCAGTCGGGCATCTGCTGAGCACCTAGTCTCGACTGGATGTGGTGTGGTGGCCACAGAACTCAGAGGGCGGCATCCCTGCTCCAGGCTGCTCGCTGGTGAGATGTGGAGAAGGGGGGACAGAAGGTCTCCAGTGGCCCCTCCAGCCTCCCTCCCAGGAGCTTTCTGGAAGTAAGCATGGTGACAGGGCACATGCCGCAGACTGGAGGTCTAGCAAGGCTTCCAAGTGAGTTGTTCCTGGTGTTAAAGAACAGATGGTGGTAGGTACCTGGAAAATGGGGGATGTGTGTGTTTAAGCGGGGAGGTGGGGCCATTTAGACAGAAACGACAGCAAAATCAGGGGAAAAGATAGGACAACTGCAAATCACCTGGTGTTGCAAAAGAATGGGTGAGAGGGACAAGGGCAGAATGACCAGGAGACCACACTCAAGAGGGCTGTGGGGGGCAGACTGAGAAGCAGCCCGTAAGGAATGAAGAGGTTCCAAGAACAGTTTAAGTGGGGTTTGTCGCTGCTGGGCTGGTTGAGTGGGTAGGTGGGCTGGAGGGGCCAATTCCCACTGTTGGAAAACCCAACTCAAAGGCACTTGCCCTAATTGGGAGGATGGTGGCCTTGGGGGTGGGGGAGAGAAAACAGATCTGAAAGCCTTTCGGGGTGTAGCACCAGCTGAACTTGATGACTTAGTGAAGCAGTGGGGGAGGAAAGGGAGGCATCCTCATCCGAGGTCTTGCCTCGGGGCCTTGATGGTAGCATTCTTCATTGAGACGGTGACGGGGGGTGGAGGAGCAGTGTGGAGCTTGGGCCAGGATGGAGAGATGATCTGAAATACATATGTCTGTGGGGCATTTAGGGGAAGGTTGGCTGTTGGGTAGTACAACACCAAGGAGGGATCAGGGCCAGAGACACCTACTCAGGCAGCATCTACAGCTGCCCTGGGAGTGAGAGGTGATGGTGGTGTAAGGAAAACTCTTTTGCTTATCTTAGGCATCCTGGATCTTCCCTTTCCAGTTTTTTATTTGGAAACCCCCCAGTCTGTTTTTGGGGCATGTTATCAAATTGCAATTGTACACCAACATTTTTTCCTGGAGACATGTATCTTCTCACCCGCGTGGTCATAGCACGTGGGAGCCCATGTGGAGGGATCTGCTCCCTTGCAGTCATTGATCCACCCTGTGCATCTGGTATCTACCATCCTCTGGCCATCACCAAGTCAACAGGATTCTAATATTCCGTTCCCTGATCCAACCAAAGCTCTTTGTAAATTGGACTCAGCAGGAGTAAGTCCAGTGACCTCATAAATAGTGGAAATGATTGCAAATCAGAATTCATATATGTTCCCAACTCAGTGGGTAGCCTTCTCCCCCACAAAGGAAGCAATCATCGCTTTCAAATTTCTGTTTGCCCTTTCACTCAGCTACGTTGGAAGAAAATATATAGAGAGATTTTGCTGTATAAACCTGAAAGGTCCACTTCCTGTAACCTGAAAAAAATTAAAGTCCTCTGTCTGGCCTTGTCCCACCTGGGAAATCACTCAGAGGTGGAGGGTCTGGCTGGGGGCTCCAAAGGGGTCTCAAAGAAACATTTGAAAAACTCGTGGCAGAGACTGCTGGTGTTCCACTCACATCTGTTTCTTCCTCCTTCTGTGGCACACTGCATTTCCCTGGCATGGAGTTGGGGCCATATGACATTTCGGCCAATGCAATGTGGGCAGAAGTGATTATGCAGTATTCAGGCTTGCTCATTCATGAGACCTTCCACTTTTTTTTCTGTATGCCCTGGCTTTGGCAGTGATTGAATGGAGAGCTCTGTGGTGGGGCTGCTGGATGGAAGGACACTGAGCCTGAGTCCCTGGGTGCCCACGTGGAGCAGAGCCCCACCCGCTGACCTGCATTGAACTATGCCTAGAACAGGAAATAAACCTCTCCTGTGTTGAAACACTGAGATTTGCGGGGGTAGTCTGATGTGGGAATTAGGTTATCCTTTCTGATACCTATTACTGTTTTAGGAGCCCTTCTTGAATTTGTATGGAAAAGCTATCTTAACTTCCACCCATTCCTTTCCTGACCCTTCCTCTGCTTTTTCCTATAGAGAGCTATAGGAATCCAGTAACTTCTGGTTCTGATGCATTAAAGGTCCCTAAAACAGACTGAGTGGGCAAAGGATTGCTTAGGAAAGAACATGCACAATCTTGGATTCCCATCCTGCTTGTAGCTTCTACTAGCTGATAAATCATTTAATTTTGTCAAATCTGTTTCCTGACTTGTTAAATGGACACATATGAATAAAAAGGATAACTGTGAGGTAATTGATGAGATAATATATGTGAAAGCACTTTATAAACTGTAAAGCTCAATATTCTGGTGGGTAATCATCAGGGAAGTCAGAAGATGTTAAAACTCTGCTGAGTGATGTCTTCACTTCCTCTGAGCCCTCAGAGAGGGCTGCAATTGTGGGTGTCCTCGTTCTTTTAGTGGAAACACCAATATTGTGCCCCAAATTCTGTCATACTGTACCGGAGGCCATATTTCTTGGAAACATCATGAAAGTTAAGGTTAAATTTGCTCATTCTTAATGCTTTTTTTCTCTTCTCCTTTTTCCTTTATCCTTTAGTTGTTGCTAGATTTATGGACGGGGAATTCATAGCACAGTTAATAAGTCAATTAAATTTCATTCGCTTACAAAAAAACCTCCATTCTAAAACTACCCAAGAAAGCAAACTATATCTATTCACACAAATTGCAACGCTTCTCTCTGAATAAACAATTTCTTTTTGTGTTTTATTGTTTTTATGTCCTAAAAGGACAGAGATTTCACCAATCTTGGAGTGTCCATAATTTAAGAGCAATCATTTGCTTTTTCTAATTTGTCCTAATGAGCCTACATTTTTTCTTTATCAGACCCATTTTCTCTGGCAAAAGGTCATCACGGGCAATCATCCATGTCTGTTGGGTATAAATTGTTTTCATAACAATTTTCATTTGCCTTGGAAAATGCACCAGGCTGAAAACATGGCCACTTTGTATTATGACAGCCTGAATCATAGCCCCCCATTTCCTTTGGAATATCAACCGAAAAAAGAACAAGCAATGGAGTTAGTAATGTGAGCTGGTAATATGGACCCACAAGACTCCTTGCCTGCCTGAAGGTTTTGCTTCCAGAATCTGCCTTCATATCATATGGCTGCCTCATCTCCTCTCTCTGGCTCCCCGTGGGTCTAGACCCGCGATCACTCTCCTTGACCCCCCAGTGAGCTCGCTGCCTGCTCTGGCCTAGAACTGGGTGGGGGTCCCCTTCCCTCTGTGCCCTATGACTGAAGGCTCATCCGTCCCACTCCCAGCCCCACTTTCAGCTTCTCAAGGTCTTGGGCCAAACCTTGAGGCCTTATAATAGTCAGAAAATGGGAAGAGTTTAAGAAATAGTCTCAGCAACAATTTATGAGAGTTTCAGTTTCTCCTGACCCTCACCAGCACTTGGTGTTCATTATTTTTAATTTTGGCCCTTCTAATGGGTGCAAAATGGTATCTATTGTGGTTTTGATGGGACAACAGGATAACAATGATCAATTATGGGGGAAAAAAAGAACCAAAGAATTACCACCCACTTTTGAAATCATTTATTGATTCCCCATGAAGGGAAGAAAACATATCTTCCAGATAATGGTTAAAAATGGATGTTAGCTGAGGCAGCCTGCTAGGTGGTCTGAGAGCACGCCTCTGGATTCCCGAAGCCAGGGAATGTGACTGACCAACAGCCTGGTGGCTGAGCTCCGATGTCCTTCCTGCTCTGGCCCTGAGGCCTGCTTCCTGTGGGCTGTGCCAGCCAATGACGGAGCATGGCGGGGATGCTAAGAAAGATGTGTTCCTGGAGACATGGGGGGCCTTTCTGATGGGTGACTTCTCCCAAGTCTGCTGAACTTGCCTTAGACCTGCATGGAAGTCAGGATGTTCCTGGCCAGCTGGCCAGCCCGCACACCCTCCCTCCTTCCTGCTCTCCTTGCCTTCTGTCCCTCCCTTCTTTACTCAGGCTTCTTTACGTTCAGCCTCTCTTGCTACCTTCCCTCTTTCACAAGTTCTTTCCCTTAATATCCTGCTACCCAGACTAACACACCTTCTCAGAAAGAGTGTTCTGAAGGAAAAGACTAGGTGCTTCTTGAGACACCTTTTCAACCAGGAACCATCAGGTGCTCTCATGGGGCTGGGGCCCCACGTCAGGCAACGTGGCATGGCATCCCACACATACCTAGTTCCAAGCTTGGCTCTTCACTTGCCACTATTTGATCTGGGGCAAGTTACTTCATCTGTGCAACCCTCAGTTTCCTCATCTGTATAATGGGATATCATCTTCCATCATAGGTTTTCTGTGGGTATTACTAGACTACTTTAAGGACTTACACTATATCTGGTGCAGAGTGAGCTGGTTTGATGGGCTGATCCAGGCTTCCTGCCCTTTCTTTCTCTCCTAGTTCTCTGCAGGAGCCTGGAGGAAGCCCAGGTCATCTGGTTCTCTTTCACATGTGCTGCCCTTTGTCACTGCTCCTTCCAGGTCTCTCCTTGCCAAGAAGCCATCCCTGACTTCCACAGCTCCAGGGTCGAGGTCTTTGGCTTCTTCCTGTGACCTCCTGCTGGTGCCTTTCTCCTGGTTTTGATCATGAGGGACACTGTATGTTTCGCACGTATCTTCCTAGCATCTGTAGCGAGGAGCCAGGCTCCTCCGTCCCTGTGATCACTGGGGGACTGTGTTGTGGTTCTGTCCTCTGGACAGCTGATTGTTCCGGGATGAAATTGTTCAGAAATGTGAGTTTGCCTCTTTTGGGGGGCAGCTGAGACCATCACGGGTCAAGCTCTGAAACTATTGGCAGCCTGGTTGCATGTTCCACGGTGTGGAAGGAGACAGCCAGCCCATGGGGTGATGAAAGGAGGTCATCACAGAAGAGAGGGAGCGATGAGAGCTGGACAGAGGCCTGGAGGCATCAAGTCCTTGGTGCTAGTTCTTCCTTGGGTTCTGTGAGGCACCCCAACATTCTCATTATTGACTCCATTCTTGCTTATACTAGCTTGAGTAGGGTCTGCCACTTGTAGAGAGTCCTGAGTTCTGCGGGTATGTTTTGTTCCATTGTCCCTGCTACTTGCCTACCTTGACTGGAAGCCTCTCGGGGGCAGAGACCAGGTCCTTCCCTCCGCCTCTGCCCACAGTGCCTGGAATAGTGCTGGGCCCTGCAGCTGTTCCAGACAGATGTGCAATTGACGAGGCCGAATCAAACGTTCTGCTCATGGGAGGTTTCTATATATTCCACCCATGATGTCACAGGACCGCTTAAGTCTGTGCTCAAAATTCTGGTTTAAATGTGCTAAAAATGTTTTATGGCAAGGACTGTGGACCCTTTTGGAAAAGAGCTTTGGCAGGTATTTTGTAAGCGGCCTGGTTGAGTTTCAGGTTGATGGTGTTGCTAGGGGAATCTCTGTACTTAAACTGAAGCCACATTGCTGGGCGCCCACTCTGGGCTCTCCTGCCTGCCTTCCCCTCCCCTGCTTCACCAGCCGGCTACTTAAGACTGCAGCCAGCGAGGAGGGCACTGAGGCCACGGACTGGCCACCCTGTGGTTGTAGGTGGGTGCCAGATTCCAGTCTTTCTCAAGGCTGTTTGGCTGCGAGACTCTTTACCTGCATATGAAGGTATAGAAACCACAAGAATAAAAGTTTTATTTTTGCAATTCATGTACAACCTAGGCTGGCCTGGGCTCTTCAGTAAATATTTTAGACTCAGATCCTGCCAATATTTATTTCAAGCCTCCATGAGTTTGGGGGAGGTCTTTCTCACATAGTCTTTCATTTAAACCAGAAGTCCCATCACCCAAGACTTGTGGCCTCAGTTCTGCAGATAAACAAGTAGACACGGAGTGGTCAAGCAACTTGTGCCAGGTCATACAGTGGGCCGCGCAGTGGCTGAGCCAGAATTTGGCTCTATGTCTAGTTTTATTTCTACCGCAATATGTAGAATACTAAGCGATGGAAGAACCTCATGGGCAAGCTGTTCTTTCAAAAAGAGGAAAGTAGAAAATTGTTCTCTCAAGTGGGAGGACAATTAATCCCAAGTGGGGCTCTTTTTCCTGATTCTACAGCATGAGCAGAACAGAGACTTGAGTGAGATGTGTGGACATTCACCTCAGTGCAGAATGTAAGGGATGCCAAGAAATTCAATAATCAAGAGGAATAATATTTTAAATCATAGTTTTTAGAAAAGTCAAAATGAATGAAAGCATATGTGAGCAAAATTTCAACATTTTGGCTTAGGAAAGTCTCTGGAGACTGGGTGGGGATCAGGCGAAGGTGAATGGGATAAAATGTGCCGATGTGGGGCTTGATAGGGGTAGTAGACACAGCTACAGGGGATCAAAACGCACTTGTCTTCCTCCTTGGTGTACATGTCTTGTTCTCCTGGGCAGGTAAGTGTGGCCACGTCTAAGTTCCAGCTAATGGGATTTGAGGTGGCCAGCCCTATGGCCATTCCACTCTAGCCTTCCATACTTCATGCTCTCTTCTTCCCCGGATGAGCTTGGTGGCCTCAGAAGCTGAGTTGAAAATGGAAGCACCACAGATATAAAGATCCTGGGACATAGAGCCACTCGAGAGGGGAGCACCCTCTGATCGCCACCAAGACCTCTTTTTTTGGACATGAAGGACAATTTAAAAAATTAGCCTTTAAACGACCCCTGAGCCCCTGAACTTGCACAAGAAAAAGCAGCTGCAGAAGTTACATGGTCTTGAAGGAGAGATATTTCTCAGCACCCACTTTTGATGTGGCTACAGGAGATGATGGACAAGGGACACCTCTGAGAACTAGCCAGGAGCCACAAAAATATGAATGTGGAAGATTCTCCCAGAGCAGAGTCGGCATCTGATGAAGGAAATTTCCCCACTTTGAGGGCAGGTACACCTTTTCTTATTCCTCTAAAGTTGTGGAGTGGATTGTTTTACTGGGCCCCTCATCTCACCTCCCACTGGGGTCTGTGTTCCTTGATGCCCGGAGTGGTGAGAGTATGAGATATTAGCATTTTATATCCACTCGCAAACAATATGCCAAGAGCTGTCACCATGCTTATATTCTTTAAGCCATTAACTCCATGTCTAGGGATCTAGTCCTAGAAAATAATTTGATGTGTAAATAAAGATTTCAACACAAAGATATCCAACAAAGGGGTATTTAAATGATAAAAAATTGGAGACTGCCTAAATATCCAACAGTGAACTAAATAAACAACCTAGCAAAATACAGCGTATTTATTATTTTTTTGTATTTTGTGTATTTTCATGACTTGGGGAAGTCCTTGTCATGCAAAATTGTATGCATACTAAGACATCAACCATGTAAAAGATACATGGACAGAAAAAAGACTGAAAGGAAATAAGGTAAAATATTACTGGGGATTTTATGAAGAATTGCAGGGTTGACTAGAGAGAATATCATGGAGTTTTTGGTAATACAAAGATTTTCCACAAAGCGCATAGGTTGCTTTCATAATTAGGGGGACACAAGCACCCTTGAAAGAGAAGCACTTGATATATCGGAACGTCTTACTCCTGTTGCTCTTTTCTATCCCAACATCTGGATGGATGGGCTGAAGACAATGTCATCCTGAGCATCGGGCGCCCAGAGTTCTAGACTGATTTGCTGTGTAATATCCAGCCTCACTTGGGCCTGTTTTTCCCCATTTGTACAAAGGGACTGTATGGGGTAACGTGGACCCGGCCTTCCTGGCTCAAAAAGTCGGTATGCAATGTGCTGAATCACCCCCTGCTCTATTGACCCTCTTCACTCCTTGAGGTAAAACCAACCGCACATCCTAGAGCCTGATTGACTTTGAAATTGGCCCTCATTTTAATTCTCAAGTCCTTAGCATGAGAGCAACATTCAATATGGTTCTGAAATATCTCATGCAAAAAAAGTGCCAGAGTCATAGACTGAAATATTTATTTGAATATAAATGAACTCACATTTGCCAAAATACGTTCCCCTTGTTGTCATGGACACAAATGCCTGCCTTTCTGATTTGCATTTCTTTTCTAATGGGTACAATATGTTTCAGCTCCTCATTGGTGCTGGGATTGGATAAGAGAAACTCACCATCCTGTGAGCTCCCCAAAATGTCAGCCAGTGGGGAACTTTTGTGCCTTTGATTTTACTTCACTTCACCAGCTGGAAATAAGTTTCTGTTCCTGTCGGGTCAGGTCGGGGACTCAGATGACTCCTGACCCCGCCCTCCCAGCTTCCTCTGGGAGGTCCAAGCGGTGGATTTTAGAGGAACAGGGGAGAGGATTTTAGAGGAACAGGGGACCTTCCGCTTCTGCCTTTCTTGGTGTCTTTCCAGCCCACCCCAGCTGCCTCTTTGAAAGTTCTCCTTTGCTCTCTTGGTCTGGAGTAGTGAGGGGCAATTCTCGAGCAGACCTTCCTGGTCTCTGCCAACATCTGCTGCTTCTCCTGCGTGTCCCTCTTGATCTTGGGTTGCCATCTGCTCCTCCCTCCAAGCTCAAATCCTCAGAATTATGTTCTCCCCTTTTTGCATGACTGTCTTCCCAGAGCCAGTTGCCAGTACACAGACTCGCCGAAACATACATAGAGGAGTGTATTTTAATAAAATCAAGAGTGTGGACACAGGCCAGGGGACCTCTATTTTGTATTTATTTGAAGTGTCAGCAGAATTTTCTAGGGTTGAATAACACTGGCGTTTTTCAAAGTCAGGTGATAGGAACAATGGCATGCATTCTAAGGGACTCTGACTCTGCCCTGTCTCAGGTGATTTTCTGGGTCCTGTAGACACAGATGAAGTGGACGCTGTCCCTGCCTCAAGGAGCTCAGGCTCACAGGTGAGAGCCTGGGTGACACCTGGGGGCATGTCAGGTGCCCACCATGTGTGGTCCCAGCTGCAGCTCTGTGAATCCCCTCAAGATGCCCCATCCTTTCTCTGGATCTTTTATGTTGAGGTTGACTTAGATCAGTAATTTTAAACCCTTGAGTGTAGGAACCCTCTGTTTTAGTAAAAATACTAAGTAGAAGCTGAGGGTATAAAGTAAATGAAAATGGAGCTGAGAAAAGGGACACTCAGTCCCTGGCTCCCCCGCACCCACCCCCCAGCCCAAGAATTCATAGTCAGGTGAACAAAGGGCCCTGCACATTATTCATGATTCTGAGATGATGCAACATAAGCAGGTCTGTCCCGGATCATCCAAGGAGGTTTTCTTATTTCTTTTTTTTTTTTTTGAATAAATTTTTGATCTAAAAGAGTTTGAGATTCAGAGAGAGACATGAAGATAGCACAGGGAGCTCTCATACCAGCCACACGCAGTTTCCTGTTACTAACACCTGACGTTAGTGTGGCCCCTTCATCACAGTCAGTGAAACATCATCGCTGCGTGACTGTTCTCTGAAGTCCGCACTTCGTCCAGACCGCCTTTGTTCTTACCCGCCATTCCTGGACTCCATCTGGGGCGTCACATTTAGTCATCATGCTTGTTAGGAGCCTCTGGGCTCTGAGAGTGTCTTAGGTTTTCCTCTCTTTTGATGACATGGACAGTTTTGAGGAGCTCGGTCAGGTGTTTTGTGAAATGTCCCTCAATTGGGAGTTGTCTGATATTTTTCTCATGATCAGACAGGAGTTACGGGTTTGGGGGAGAAAATGTGAGGGGTGCAGTGCGGATCTAATCATGTCCTATCAGGGCACCAGAGATACACGCGGCACATTGACCTGATCATCTGGCAGAGGTGGTGTGGGTCAGACTTTTCCATGGGAAAGTCCCTCTTTATTACCGCTTTCCACACTGTCCTTAGGGAGGGTGTCACCACACCAGGGGGTGGCCAGAATTCTTCTGCATTGGATATTTGTCTCTTCTCCCCCACTTATTCATTCACTTACTCGTTTATCTCTGTGTGGACTCAGACATTTATTTTATCTCTGGGTTATAAGACAATACTGCATTTTGATTCTCATATCATATCCAAGGGATTTTGATTTTAAGACTTGCTTATCAGGTGTTCCTGTACAAGGGAAGAGGATTGTGTTGGGGGCAGGGTCTCGTGTAGGGGGAGAGATGGACGCTATTGATTATGAGGTGTCTCCACTCCAGCTGTGCACTGTGCTATCATAGGTCCCTGGCAGCTGCTGCTGAGGACATTTTTGGGAGGTGGGAAAAGTGGAGGCATCCCCCACCCCTACTTACCACTCTCGAAAAGTTAAAAAAGAACTAGAGAGACCAAGAAAGGCCAACCTTGCTGGAGTTCTCTCTCTGTCTCCCTGGATGGTTTCGATTACATGATAGCTGGGTCTTGATCACACTATCTTCGATGACTTGTGTCATAAGTCAAAAAGCTTGTTTTTTTCAAAAAGTTTGTTGAGTAAACTGGGGAGCAAAGCAAAATGAAAACCTTGATGGTTTTACCTGCATGTATACTTTCAGAGCAAGACCTCCTTGGTGGGAGAAAACTGTGTGTGTGTGTGTGTTTGTGTGTGTGTATGTGTGTACGCGCACGCGTGCGCGTATGTGTATGTGTGCATACATCTATATGTGTGTGTGGGTGTGTGTGCAGATTCGCCACACCTGGAGAGGGGCTGGCAGGACTCCAGCATGGGAACTGGGCTGCTGGAGGGAGGCTGTCAGAGCAGGAGGACAGGCGCCTACCCCACCACCAACTTGACGCTCGGTGGGCCGTCTCCCATCACCCAGCGCTGGGTCTTGCTTTCCTCACCTGTAATGCATGGAAATTTGGAGCAAAGAGTATAAGTAACAACAGGGACATGCCGGCAATAATATTGCTTATTAAGTTCCTAGCATGTAGTAGGTACTTCGTTAAATGTTTTTACATGGCTCGTGTTATTTTATCCCTACCTCAAACTTGAGAAGTGTAGTGTCCTCATTTTACAGAAGACAAAGCAGGCTCAGGTATGGCAAGGCCACCCGATCAGGAAACAATGGTCGGGGCAGGTAGACAGTTGCTGACAGTTGCCGAGATGGGACACCGGGCAGGGCCACAGGGTTGTTGAGGCTGCTGTCTAGGAAGAGAGAACAGTTGATGGCAGAGCTGGAATTGGGGTTTTCACTCCAGACCTGGGACTTGTATGATTAAGAACACAAGCACTGAGGCAGATTCCCTGACTCGAATGCTGTGCAAGGGAGACAATTTACATGAGCTTTTTGAGCCTTCATTGCCTGTTTGTAAGTGGGGGAACAGTAATAGGATTTGCCAAGAGGTAGGAGGTTCTGTTATCTGGGAGATGGTCCTTGAAGGAAAACCTGTGTAGGGGGAGCCAGACAGCTTCAGGATGCAAATGCATACAGTTCAAGCTCATTAATTCAAACTTCAGTGGTTTGCAGGCTGGGATGATTTGAAGCCAGTAAAACCAGGCTTCCTTTTCTCTATTAATAAGAATGTAAACAAGATTAGGTGGAGAGTGTGGGGAAACTAAGGTAGGCCATTGTTATCATAATATTGCAAGGGAATGTTAATCACACAAGCAAACAAACTATTTTCAACTACTTTGAGGCTGTTGTTTACACATCAACAGCGTGCTAATTGCAAATGACTCCTTTCTTCCTCCTGCAGCTCCCCATCTAGTCTGCTAGCTTTTAGTGGGAGAACTTTTTATATCTGAAGACAGAGATTATGCTTTTTAAAAAATGCTCTGTAATTCAGCCTTACACTTTATCTTGGATTGCACAACCATTTGAGGATCCCCAAGATTCAGGAAGGGTGTTCACTGGAGACAGCTGCCTTAGGTACAGGCAGGCAGGGGCTGCAGAGAGCTCCAGGTGTGGAGCTGCCTGGTGAAGGCTTCTCAGAAGAGAGGCTGACTTTGGTCTTCAAAGGTGACGGGTCAGGATGTGTGGGGACCCTTGCTCACCTGCCCTGAGTGCCTCACCTCCCATTCCATTTCCTTTTCTACCTTGCCCTTCATGTCATCACCTGCCAGATATGAGCCCAAGGACCAGTCCCCATAGGCAAGAGTGAAGACGGTGAATGCGCCCATCTTTAGGTGTCGTCTCCAGCAGTCAAGTGGATGCGTTTGAGGAACAGGCTCATTCTGTGTTAAAACAAGGAGATGAGAGAGGGAATTAAGGTCCGAGTTCAGGCTCAGAGCCTTGGAGGCTTGGCCAGACACCCCCGTCACAGACCCTAACACTGTGCTGGGACGCCCTTCAGAAAGTGGTGTGTCCAGGCCGTGCAAGGGAGAAACCAGATTAGCAGACATCACAGAAGTGTCCACGCGGGCCCGCCTGTGCATGAGAACTAGAAAAAGGAGACCTTCCTGAGAGAAAGCAGTTCTGAGGGCACCTGGGTCAGCCATGGACGGGAGGCTGATTTTTCTTGTCCTTTTGCTTGGTTGACCAATGCCTTTGTGAAAATAACACACTTATTTCTAACAGCCCTGAATGCAAGGGTCCTGTGGTTAGGGCCTTCAGGGTGAGGCTGCACCCCAGGGGTGACCTGAGCTGACCTGTGTTTAAACCCTGGCTCTGCCCATCATGGGCTTTATTTCTAATTGGCAATGAAGTGGGAGGGGGCCAGTGTCTGCCTCATCAGGCTGCTGGGAAAATCCATGAGACAATTCAGGGAAAAGGCTGGGCCTGTCCCTCCGGGGGTGCTCTGTGCTAGGGAGTATTCAGAGGTTTCCCTGCCTTGAAAGAGCTCATGGATGGCTGCTTTCAAATGTAGGTTGTACTGTTCTCTGGTGAGGCTGGCAGATCAGGGGGTGACTATCTTGCAAAAGGTAGTTTCTTCCTTGCAGTGCTCAAGAAGAGGGGCTGCCAGGGCATGCAGGGACACATGGGAAAGTGCCAGGCTAGCTGGGAGGCAAAGGAGCGGGGGACCTGTGGGCAAGGTTTCTAAGGGATGGTGTGGGTAAAGCAGGGGACGCAGACTTAGGATTGGCTAGTTCAAATAGTTTCTGGGGTGGGGGAGTCTGGGCTGGAGGAGAGGCTGTTCTAAGTTGTCTGGTCCTAGGGTGATTATGGAGGGGAATATTAGCCTAGAAAGTAAGAGCCCTGTGAGGGCCTGACCAAGGAGCTGATTGAAGTTTGGGCTTGGATGGGTTTGTGTGATCGGAAAGACTCCTTGCAGGGTATATATAGTTTGCTATCTCTAGGATTTAGCTAGCCTGGGAGAGGCAGCATCTCCCCTGTCAGCGAGGCCCCAGATGCCAGGGCATCAAGAATATAGAAAATAAGAAAATGGAGTTGAGACACAAATGAAGGAAGCAGATCAGTAAGTAGGTAATTTCTTAGCACTGTGGGGTGAGTGCTCTGTCTGGTGATGGATGCGGAGAAACGAGCGAGTGGGGAAGGCTCTCAGGAGGATGCTTTGAGATGAGCAGGGCATGAAGGATGGCACTGAAATAGCTTCCCAGCAGAGGCACAGTGGGCATGAAGCTCAGAGGTGGGAGCTGATGGAAAACAATCACGTATGGCCAGAGTTTTGGGGCACAAGAAGTGGGTGTGGTGTTGGGGGACAAGTCAGTCTGTTGGGATCTATTCATGAAAGACCTTGGGTGCTCTGGAAGGAGTCTGGAATTGATCCTGTAAGATGGGGGTGTGGGGGAGCAGGGGGTGGTGGTGGGAGGGTGGAGTGGGTAGTAAAATATGTTGAACAGCAAGTGTCCTGGCCTCAGTTCTATTCTCAGCGGATTTATGTGGTGGTGGGTGTGGGTCACTTTCAACTTTGATGGCAATTTGACTCACCCTAGGAGCTCTGCAAGAAATACTGGTGCCTGGATTTCCCACCCTGCCTCCCCTTCCCCAACCAGTTCCATCGGAATTTCTGGAGGAAGGCCTTGGATATTAGTGTGTTTTTAAAAGTTCCCTGGGCAACTATAATACTCAGTTGAGAACCACTACCTGGAGGCAGGGAGACCAGTAGGATGGCTAAGGTAATGGTTTAAAAGAGTGTTGCTTTAAACTGCAAATTGCGCCCATCAATGGGTTGTGAAGTCACCTAAATGAGTTGGGACCAGCATTTTTGTAACAGAACATTAAAACAAAATGTCATCAGAATGTATCATATTTATTAAGGGGTATTTTTAAAAAATGTTCATTGAGTTCTACACACACACATATATACTCACATATGTGTGTATGGCAGCATATGTATACACACATATGTACCTGGTGGCGATATGAAATATGTTTGTTATACTTCGGCTGGACTGACACCTAGAAGGTGGAGTCATTCCTACCCATGCTGCATGCTCAGATGCATGTGCCTCCCCTTCTGTGGGACGCAGACCTGTCTTGTCCTCACAATGTCCACATGCCTGGAACCATGTCCTAGAGCAGCAGAAACCAAGAGGAGGTGGAATTTGGTGGTCAGCCAGAGATATCACATTCTTCCTTCATGTCTGTACACAAGAAGCCGTGGTCCCCAGGATGCTGCACCCCCAAGACAAGACAACCTTCTTGAGAAGCTCCCCAGGGCCTGACATGGGCAGCATTACCAGGAACACATTTGGTACCTGTTGCATGCCCCCAGATGTAGTTAGAGCCAGGCACTGAGTCAGTGTAGCAATTTCCTATTGTTGCTATAACAAATCACAAAATTAGTGGCTTGAAATACATTTTTTTCTCTTTCTGATCTGGAAGGTGAAAGTCCAAAATGGGTCTTATTTGTCTAAAACCCCTGGAGACTCTCTGGGAGACTCCATCTCCTTGTCCAGCTTCTAGAGGTTGCCTGTATTTCTTGGCTTGTGGCCCCTTCCTTCATCTTCACAGCCAGTAATGTATCCTCTACCAGTCTCTGACTGCTTCTCCTGCTCCTCTTATAAAAGGACCCTTGTGAGTAGCATAAGCCAGGTCATCCAGGATTATCACCCCTTCTCAAGTTGCTTAACTAAGTCATATCTGCCAAGTGCATTTTGTCAGGTAAGGCAACATATGCACAAATTCCTGGACACAGAGCTAAGATCTGGACCTCCTTAGAGGTCCATTATGCTACCTACCACAATACCCGTATGTTGCAGTTTTGTTTGCAATGTCTTTTTCTCCATTATACTGTGAGCTTCTTGAGGGTGAGAATTTTATAATTTTATAATGGGATGTGGCCCATTGCTTAACATGGCAGCTGTTGGTAAATGTAAGTCTTTGAGCAAATATAGCCTGACTTCTTCATCTCATGGATAAGGACATGAATACCTAGATGGGTGAGTGGCTTGTTCAAGGCTATACAGATCTGGGGGCAGGGTGGATTCAGAACCAGGGGATCTGAGACTCCCACTTTCTCACCTAAACCAACAATGACCCAAAGTTTCAGTGCACAAAATATTGATGTTTCTCCTGACCCTGCTGCCTGGGGTTGTTGCTCAGCACATGGCCTACCTATACAGATTATAATAAGAAAGAAAGAGCTCAGGCAGTGGAGTCAATAAGACCTAGATTTAAATCCTGCTCCCACCTTGTATCAGTAAGCTATTGCTGCTTAACAAGCCACCCATAACCTGGGGGCTTAAAACAATAGTTCATAGTTCCTAATTCATCTTTGGTGGGGGTAGTCTGTGTTCTAAGCCCAGCAAGACTGATCTTGGCTGGGCTTACATGTCTGGGGTTACCTAGTGAGTCATTGGGGGCTGGCTGATCTAGGACAGTTTAAGCTTGGAAAGATCAGCTTTGCTCCAAGGGTAAACAAACCTAGGCTTATTGTCATGCAATGGAGGGCTCTGAGCCAGAGCAGACATGCACAAGCTCAGCAGGCACAACTTCACTTTTGATGTATCTTATTGGCCAAAGCAAGGCAGAGACCAGATCCACAGGGTAAAGGCAAAGTGCCCACTTCTTTATGAGGGGATCAACAAAGATCCAGAGAGGGATGGAAAATGGGGGCCAACCGCTAGGCCACCATTTGATCCCACAACCAGTCGAGGTTCTTAATTTCTTGAATCCTTAGTTTCCTCATTTGGAAAATGCAAAATAGTAATAATACCAAATTGTGGTGAGAATTAAATGAGATAAAACATGCAAAGAACTTAACAGAGGTTTGAAAATGGTGCTCGATAAGGTTAGTGGGCACTGTTGTCACTGATGTGCTTATTATTGTTACTTCATAATAATGGTTCTATTATTATAGGCATTACAAGGACTGCAGAAAACTGTGGTTCTGGTGAGTGATAAGAGATGCTGGCCTGGTAACCCTCACTTGGCTGGGAAAGGGAGGAGGCTGAAGCTTGGCCAATTTTCAGGTTATTGAACTCCCTTTGTCCTTTTTTCCTCTTCATAAGGAGATGAGTATTGCTATAGATAAATATGAAAACAGCATTAGGGGGGAGCACATGGGATTTGAATTCAGAGGACCTGGATCCAAGAACAAGTTCCTCATCCCATTAACTGAGAATTTGTACAATGACTTTACCTTTCTGAGTCACCATTTCTTTGTCAAATGGAGATCACAGTGCCTACTTCACAAGTCTTACTGCGCTGAATCAAGTGATAGAGGTCAAAGAGGGCTTTGTAAGCAGGACAGAGTAAGGCAAATATTAGTTATTATAATCATTCCATTCTTTTTTATTTTCATCATTTGTATGTGTACCCTAAAATTCTCTGGCCGTCTCAGGACGTTGGAGCTTTAAGAAGTTCTTTGGCTTCTGGTTTTCTTTGAGCTGAAAACTCATTTTCGCTTGTGTGAATTTCCAACAGTGATCCAAGCTTAAAAGTTTCATAAAAAGGGACAAATTCCAAATGTTCAACCTTCTAAAATCGAAAGGAATGACTCACAGGTCATTAGCATCCCTGGAACATAGTGGCTTCTGTTTTATTGCTATTAAGTAGAATTTAGCTCTATTTTATTAAGGCAATTTTTATAATCATGTGAGAGGTTAATGCATTTCACACATAATCCAGTGCCTGGCTCACTAAATGCTGAACCCATTAAAGCCAAGCCATACAGGAGAAGATCTCAAGACAGAGTGACAAATTATGGGTGGTGTGGAGCAAGGGAGTGAAAATCTGTTTTTTTATTTTTCTCTTCAACATTCAAAATTTGTTCTTATGCTGCAAATAACAGGATTGTCCAGTTACAAATACTTAGGAACACATGCTACAGTGGGTAAGCCTTGCTGGGGGTTGCTGAGCTGGTGGCTAGATATGAAAGCTGCAGGCACTGAGAGCACATCCCAGCCCCCTAGCCACCTAGATCTCCTTTGATTATTTCTGTACATCCCAGGACCTGGGAGGTAGCACCTGCCAAGAATACTGCATTTATTGAGCAATAATGGATTTCTCCTCCTACGATCCTCTTTATCATAAGCATAGCTGGGTGGAGTTTTGAGCATAGCTGTCTGAAGTCCAGAGAAGGAGGAAGATCATGGAAGACTATGTTTTTTTAGAGACTTTGAGCTTTATCCTTCAGGACGTAGAAATCAACTTTACTGAGTTATGCTGCACACAGTGAAATTCACCTATGCATCCATTGTAAGTACTGATAGATGAATTTTAGTAAATGTATTCATGCAAGGAAGCACCATAGTCAAGACACAGAATGTTTCATCTCCCCCAAAAGTTCCCTCATGCCTTTTTACATTCAATTCCCACTCCCACCTCCTGCTCAGGCAGCCCCTGATCTGATTCTGTCACTATATAGATCCACTAAGCTTTGTTGAGAATGTCTCATGACATTTTTGATCCATATGGTTGTATGTCTGGAGAGTTCACTCCTTTTCTGAGTTCAAATCTTTGTCTGTTGTATGGGCTTTCACCATGTATTGATCTATTTGCCTGCTGATGCACATTTAGGTTGTTTTTACTGGTTTTATAAATAAAGCTGCGATTCACACTCAAGTGTGAGCCTTTGTACGGACATTCATGTTTTCTCTTCTCTCTAGGGGTGGAATTGCTGGGTTGGGTGGTAAGTGTATGTTTAACTTTTACCAAACTGTTTTCAAAGCTTGGGACACTTAGCGTTCTTACCACAATATATGTGATTCCCGGGAGCTCTACCTCCTTTTAATTGGAGCCCTTCGGCTGGCTGGTAGTGGTAACTTGTATTTTAATTTGTGTTTCTCTAAGGACTAGTGATATTGACATCTTTTCTTGTGCTTATTGAGAGTGGGATTTTAAACAGTTGAATCATAGCATCAAATTTGTTTTAGGTTCCTGAACCAAGATGCCAACTAAGTTCTGGAATCTGATATCTTTTTCTCATTCCTGCTGGAGTACTCCAACCCAAATAACAGGGAAATTCTATGTAATTTCTGAAAAACACAGAGAGATCTTAGCCACTTAGTGGAAGCCTATGAGTTTTAGCAAACAAACAAACAAACAAATTATTAAGGAAAAATGGAGGTGTGACATGCAGATAGAGGTAAATAATGAGTGTTTGCTCTGTTACCTTTGGTTGCTGGTATGAGAGAAGCAATTTCCAGTCTGTCCTTTAGTCCCCTAACTCTTCTTAGATCAGAGTGGTACAGATGGAAGTAAAGAAAGGCAAACTATGTGCCAGAAACTTCTGATTGTCCGCTAATATCCAGTTTCCTTTTCTTTCATAGCAATAGAACTTTCAGCTGGTTAAGGGCCACCTAGAATGTAAATTACATTTCCTACTTTCCTTTGCAGCTAGATATGTGATATGATAGAGTTCTAGTTACTGGACTGTGAGTAGAAATGGTGAAAGTGTTCTTAGAGGAAGAGTGTGCAATCTTTCCTCACCTTCCTGCTGCTGGCTGGATTATGGGTCTGATGGCTGGAGCTGAGGCATCCACTTTGGACGATGAAGTAAAGACTGTACGCTGAGGAAGGTGGAGAACAAGAGTGAAGGAGCTAGAGCCCTGGGCACTGTGGAGCCCTGTTAGCAACTCTAGACTGCCCACTTCTAGATTTCTTTTTCTGAGAAAGAAATAAACATGTCTTATTTAAACCACTGTTATTTTAGATTTTCTGTCACTTGTAGCTGAAGCTAATTCTAATTTACAAACCGTAACTATTGACTTCCCTCAGTCACTTTTGGGATGAGGTATGACTTATCAAGCATCAACAAAATATCCAAAGTGAACCAACTATACATGTCATTAGCAAGTATAATGAATGGTGAAAAGTTACTGGTTTTCTGAAGACAGTGTTTCAGAGAGAAGAACTAAAGGACCAGACTGAACTTCCAGCACAAATTGTGTCCGACACCAGAAATAGGGAAGAACTTTAAAAAGCTCTCTTAATTATACTTTTAGTGAGAACTGAAATGCTGTTATGTTGATTTAAAAAGATCAACCTGAAAACAATAAAAAGTTCTTAGAAAGGAAAGGTATGATTTTCATTCCTTTCTACCTCAGAAAAGCAAAATAGAAATAGAAAACCAATATGAAAACTTCTCCCAAACTCAGAAAATTATAAGAAAGTGCAGCAGAAATGCACCTTTAAAACTTTTAAAAATATGAGGAACTGTAAGCAAAAATAGATATGGAGGGTAGGGCCCAGAAAAATCCACCATCCATTTAATGGTAGCCCCAGAAGCAGAGAGTATTAAGGAGGTAAAATGTAAAGCACACACACACACACACACACACACACACACACACACCCCTACCCCAAAACAAACAAACAAAAAACTACTAGGCAAAAGATGTACTTGAATTGAGAAAAATAAATACATCTTCAAATAAAAATATCTACCGATAGTTGAGAAGAAACATAGAAGGAAGGTCAAAATTAAAGAGATTATCCTACAAGTATCAGACAGAAAAAGCAAAAATAAATGAGACTCACATTACTGTCTGATTTATCTTCAAATTATGTTCAAATATGATGGAAAATATTTACAAAATTCTAAGGAAAAATAGTGACTCTTATAGTTTTTTCTATAAAAATAAACTGGCAAAATAATAACAGCTTTGGTTGTTTACTAGATGCCGGGCACAGTTCAAAATG
This sequence comes from Talpa occidentalis, assembly GCF_014898055.3. Lineage (NCBI taxonomy): Eukaryota > Metazoa > Chordata > Mammalia > Eulipotyphla > Talpidae > Talpa > Talpa occidentalis. The sequence continues at coordinate 23,460,240 of NW_023605305.1, read as the reverse complement.
CATTTGTTAAATTATTTCATTTAATAATGAAATAATACTTTATGTATTACTGTTGTTTTTACAGAAGAGGAAACTGAGGCACAGAGAGATTAAGTAACTTGCCCAACGTCACACAGTATAGTGGAAGAGACAGAATGTGGATTCAGCTTATGTTTGTAACCTCTGTCCTAATCTACATCCTAAAATAAGGAGAAATACCAATCAGCCTCTTAGTGCGGGAACCAGACTTGAACCAACTACTCCCACAAAAAAATACAAAATTGTAACTATGATTAATGGCTTGGGGGGAGGGGATGCTATGGAACTTTGCTGTTTGGCAATCCCAGCTGTCATGTCAGCACGGCATGTGCCTACTATTTATTGGCTGCTTTCTTTTTTCAGGTCCTGAGTGTCACCCAAGAGGAAAGGTAGGGAGAGAGCCCTGGGTGATGATTTTGCACTTACACGAGATTTATGGGGACCCTGCCTGTTGGGGAGTGGATCATCTTTACCACATCCAGGGGCTGCTTAGAACCCCCATCAATAGGCAGCTCACCTCTGCCCCCTGGATCCTGTGTCTTCTTGGATCTCAAATCTCAGGCTGTCCTGGAAGGTTTGAGATAGAAAGTGATCCTGAAATCTTGGCAGGTTTGCATGATAGTAAAAGGGGCAATGCACTGTCTCCCTTGCCAGGCTTTAACTCCCTTTCTAAAGGCCAGATCATGCATATCTTGGAGAAAGGAAGTGTTGGCAGAGGCTATGGCTGCTGCTTCCCAGGACTGATGGCGCAGCCACACCTCTGGGCATCTGCGTGTCCACCAGTGCTCAAGGGCTCACCTCTCTCCCCAGTTACTTCTTCGTTCATGCCTTCATCTGCTGTCTCTCCTACACACACCCATTCATTCCTGTCTCTATTTATTTTTTTCACTCATTCATGATCCAGGGAGCATTTGTGAGGCTCTGCAGGACAGGGAACAGGACCATCTCCCCTCTGGGGAGGTGGTACCTTTAAACTCTGCCAGGGGTACCTTCAGACTCAAGTTGTTGACTATAGACAAGCCTGCAGATTCCGAAGAGTGAGGGGCTGGGAGTGTGCAGGCTGTCCAAGAGCACCAGCGCTGTGAGCTGCGGGGTGAGGCCGGCACTCAGGTGTGGGTCGCGCCTTGGAGCACGTCGACAGTACAGGGGCCAGTGATTCAGGTATTGGTCTGATGTTGTTTCACTCCCACCAAATTTACGGTTTTAAAAATTTAAGCCAGACATGACTGGGGAGTAAGAGAAGGAGCCAGTACTAAGAGAACATTCTGTGGCGTTTCCATATAGGCTAGAGGATGAATAAAGGCAGTATACCTCTTGCAGGCCAGAGGGGTGCTTGGTTAGGGTCAGGGTCACGGCCAGACTGGAAAATGGAGACTAGATCATGAAGAATAAATGGAGCTCAGTCCAGGGACTTGGCTAGAAATTGGCCTGGCTTAGGGACCACTTCACACCAATGGCACCTTCTTGGGGTACATCCCTCACGGCGCTCTTACCTGTGCCCCTCACCTCCACTTGGGTGTCTCCCAAGACAGGTCTTTGGGTACGAGGAGCAGCCCACTGAGCTATGGAAGGATCAGGTCTACACCTGTGCACATGCTCCCCGTTTTTCCACCTCCCTCTCTCCCATGCCCCCTCCCTGGCTTCTTTCCTCACACTCCTCTCTTTCTCCTCTTTCCTCCTCTTTCCAGCTTCTTCTGAGTCCCTCTCTTTTCCTCCCACCTGTGTTCATTTACCGCCACTGCACTGAATACTGAGCGATGTCTTCCACTTGCCAGATGCCAGAGGTCCATAGATGAAAGGGTCAGAGCCCCCCCACTGTGGAGCAGTCTGCAGGGGGGACAGACACAGGCATTCCAAAGTTAGGAGGAAGCTCCAGGTGCCGTGGGGGCATTGAGGAGGGAACGGCTATTAAATTGGTGGGGGCTGGGTGGGATGGGGGAGCAGTTACAAAGAAGAAGCAATACTCGAGACAGGCGCTGACCAGTGACAGGAGTCTGGTGGGCAGGGGAGAAGGGTCTTCCAGGGAGGCAGGAGGAGCATGATGGTTAGTGCGCTGGACCTCAAGAGGTGTGGATTTGCTGGGAAGTAACTGATCATAGAAGCTGGAAAAAAAATCCCCATTGTTTTATCCTGAGGACAAGGGAATTTGCTTGAAGATCCTAGCAAAAGCATCTGCAGAAGTTCAGGCCTCTGGCCAAGAGGAATTTTGGGGAGAGCCCACCTTCACATCCTAGGTTGGGGGGGCCTGATGAACACAAACTCGTGGGAGATGGGGGATTACTTCCAGCTCACTGCTGGGCCCTGCCCTTAGCCACCGTGTCCTACAGCCCCTGGGGAGGCAGCGAGCACAGGGAATCGGGGAAAGATACCGTCTTAGCTACCCTCTGGGTAACAGCTGAGACTTCCCTAGCCAGTCTTCTTGCCCAGTGGTTATTCAGGGAAAGGCCAGGGTAAGCTTCTGGTGAATGAAGGGGGACGAAATCTGAACGTTTTCTAAAAAGCAAGGCATCACCTCCTTGGGTACACCTGAGCTTCTTGCCACCTGTACAGGTAGCCCTGGAGGACTTTGCTGACTGTGCTGACTTCCTGGCAAAATAATTGACAGCATAGTGCAACCCCCATGCCCTGGCCAAGGGGACCGGACTGCACAGAAGTCTGGGGTCCCTGTGAAGCAAGGACCAAAGAGGCCCTTCACGAGCCACAGGACTTCCTGGGGGGCCCAGTCCACTGGGGCAGGGCCCAGTAACAGCCTTGGACCCTGGGGCCCTTTCACATGTGGGTGCTGGGTCCTCTCCCGCTGTGTGTCCACCAGGACAGGAGGGACAGTCTTCCCCACGGTGTCCTACACCTCGCGACCCAGCCACCTGTGTAAGCCTCTGCTCAGCAGTGCAGCCAGCGCTGAGCCGGAGGCCTCTGGGCTCATGGCTGTTGCTGTTCTGGAACTTGGCATGGTTACTAGCATTCCTCAAAGTCATAATTACCACCGCTTAGCCTGGGTTAGTGATCTGGAGCAGGGAGCAGCCCAGTCCTCATGCCCCCTGCTGCCAGCAGACCGACACTGGTGATAGCTTCGTGGTTCATAATAATAATAATGATGATAATAGCTATCATTTATTGGACACTCGCTGTGGCCCGGCTCAGGGCTAGGTGTTTTACATGCGAGACAGGGCTCGCTCCTGCTCCTCCCCCAGTTCTCTCCACCTACCTCCTCCCACCCTGGGCCTGGTTCATAACCACTGATTTGCATGGCAGCTTTATTTGCTAGCGGGAGAGGAGAAGAGTGTTGGGGAGCCAGGTTGGAGTGATGATGTGCACTGTTTCCCATCTAGCCCTTAGGGGTGAGCACTCTCATCAGGGGGAGAATGCCAGGCACGGACAGAGCTCTCTTTTCATGAGACACCTGGGGAAGCTTCTAGGTAAGAAATTCTGAGCAGAAATGGACAGAAATTCAGGGAGAGTTTGTAAGGCTCTCCCCATCTCTGCCAGCATCCCAAAGGTTGGTGGCTTTGGAAACATCCGGAGTAGCCTGTGGGCAGAGCCCACGGCCACCTCATGGTGGACAGTGCAGGTGAGGCTTCTTGTGACAGGTTGCGTTCTCCAGAACAGGTGCTGGGAACAGGTGTTATTAGGATCAACACCTACGAAGGAGAAAGAGCACAAGCTGGGTGGGCGGGGGAGGCAGCTCAGCGAGGACGCAAGCCCAGCCAGGTCTTGGCCAACCTGATGGGAGCTCTGAGATGAGTTTGTTAATCATAGCGTCCATGTCCAGCAGAAACCGCGAGGCCCTCCTACTTGTGCTCGCTCAGTCACTAGGCACAGGCTGCCCCAGGGAGGGCGCTAAGGGTGAGACTTCGGGGCAGACAAAGAAGGAGCTGAGAGCCGAGGCGGCTGCACACGGCACTCCCTGTCACTGGGATTCTTCAAGCAGCTTCCTGCAGGGGTGGGAGTGTGGTGGGAAGCAGGGACGAGGGGAGTAGAGATGGGAGGAGAACAGGGCTGATGCCAAATGGTGAGGGCAGCTGTCTGGTTGTGTGGGAATGTGTGATTTTCTCTTTGGCAACTCCTAGAAAAAATTGGGGGACACTTTGGGGAGACTCATTTCCATCAGTCACACTGGTGACTGGTGAGACTTGGAGCCACCAGAATCTGGTCCTGAGATTTCAACACGACCTTATTTTCTAGTCAGACTGGTGAAATGACGTTTATGAACTAGTGATTCCAAAGAGAATCCCAGTTTACAGAGGAGGACATGCGTTCCAGAAGGGGAAGTAGCTTAGGTGTTCAGGTCACCAACCCAGGTCTGGCTGGTTCTGAAGCTCCTGTGTTCCTATGGGATCTGCTGCCTTGCAGGGCTGGTGCAGGGGCCAGAGGCTCAGGTGATGTTGCCCCTGGTGGAGCCTCCCTAACCCTTAGCTCCCTTTCAAAAAATGGAGAGCAGGACCAGTTGAGTTTTTCTGGGGCCGCCTAACAGAGACCTGGGTGGCCTAAAACAATAGGAATTTGCAGTCTCCCAGTTCTGGAGGCAAGAAGTCCACGATCAACGTGCGGCAGAGTTGGTTCTATCGGAGAGCTCTGAGGGAGAATTGGCCACATTCTCCCAGATCGGGTGGTCCCGGGGGTCCCTGGTGTTAGCTGCATTGCCCCCGCCCTCTCCCTATAGGGACCCTCATCCTAGTGGGTTAAGACTGTCCAGCTCTATGTGACCTCATCTTAACTAATTGTGTGCAGCCACTGATTCGCCAGTTAGGTCATGTTCTGGGGTATTGGTATTCTAGGACTTTAGCAAATCTTTTTTTGGGGGAGGGACACAATTCAGCCCAAAGCAAGACCTTCAACCCTCCCTGAATCCACCAGTTACTTCTTCTACTGCCTCTGGTTCAGTGTACCAGGACAGTAATATGAAACTTTGGGGTCCACATGCAGACTGGGGGGTGAGCTGGACTTCTCCTTGCTGAAGTACATAATTTCGCCCCCAACCAGGGGGTTCATGGAATCACCAGATGGTGTCTCCAGAGAATTCGCTGTGCCAGACCAGCAGGGCCTGAGACCCCACTTTTTAGCACTGCCCCAGGAGCTTAGCATATGGCGGAGCAGAAAACTGAAGTGACCCCGGAGCAGCTGAGCAGCCTCATCAAGTGAGGGAGCCTGGGGCGGGGGGGGGGGGGGGGGGGAGGGTGTCAGATGTACTGCAGAGAATTATCTGTGATGAGGAGATGAGGAAGCGAATGTGGTGAGGGGAGATGGTGCTGTGGGAGTTTTGCTGTGACCAAGAGAACTGAGACAAGAGCTGGGGGTTCGGCAGAGGGCTGTGGCATCAAGTGGGGTAATTTTGAAAGTGGGAACCTGAACCTGTTTCTCGCTGGTGCTAGCAGGTGCTGGCAGGCAGGCATGGTCCAAGATGCCCGCAAGAAAAGGAGCCGGTTGGGCTGAGGCCAGCAGATTCTTCTGCCTCTGAACCCCTCCAATCCACACCACCTGGGTCCCCTGGAGATGTAAACCCCTCTCCTCACCTGCTTCAGATACAGCCCAGAATCCTTGCCAGGGACTCGTGGAGATGGTGGGTGGGTAGGCCCCAGGGTGGTGGGCGCTGGTTCCTCAATCTGTGCAAGGACACTTGGCCCTGGCTTGTGTGTCTGATACAGTGGCATTTGGTGGTTTCCTTCCCAGCCCTCCTCTGCGATTCTATCGACTTCGAGGCCCTCAATCAACATTTACTGAATGGCAAATGAATGCATGGCTCCCAAGGACAGGGTTACGGGGCGCTCCTGAGCATTTATCTTGAATCTGGAAAATGCAAGAAAAATTGGCCCATCTGTTTCTGTATCATATCAGGATAGCAGAAAGCCACAGAACTTAACTGTAGCCAACTCAATCATGTGTGACAAGCCAGCGGCAGCGCAGGACGCATTTGTGTAAACCCTGTGTGTGTGTTTGTGTGCAATAGTTGGATATAATTGCATATAAAGTCACGTGTGTAGAGTGTGTCTGAGTATGCATGTTAATGTGCCTGTGTGTGTGTGTGTGTGTGTGTGTGTGTGTGTGAGTCTACGTGGACATGTACTTCAATATGGGCTCAATATGAGCAGGTGTGCTGCAAATCGCCATCTGGTTGTATCCATACATTAGGTCCCCCCAAAAACTCTCTTGCTACCAAGCTCTGAATGTATCTGAGAAGTCCTCTACCTCATGCTTCAGACTAACCTGAGCTGAGCCAGAGTGCATTGGGTAACAAAACAGAATTACCAACTACTTAGAAAGACAGGCCACTATTACCATACAGAACAGCTAGTAATTAAAGCAGGCTTGCTTCCCACCCGATACAGCTCCCAGCACTTCCCCTAGAACCTTCTGTGATGATGGAAATGTTCTGTCTGCTCTGTGTTTCGAGGACACGATGCTGTCCAAGCATTGAACACTCGAACATGAGGCACTGAATTTTAAATGTAATTAACTTTTAATACATTTAAATTTAAATGGCCACATGTGGGTAGTGGTCACAGTATCAGAGGGTGCAGATCTAGACGGTGGTTCCATGCCCGCCCTTTCCCATGTTTCCAGAGCCCAGTCTGGGGCCAGACTCTAAGCAAGTTTCAGCTGACAAAAAGGCATAAAGATGGGGCAGGGTTTTGTGGATTTTGCATTATGAATAGAAGAATGGAAATCTGATATAATAAATGGGGAAAATAAATATTGTTTGTAGGTAAATTAATGCATCTGAAGTGTTGGATAAATATCTTCCCTAAAGAATTACACAATGTCTTTATGGCAGAGTTTATCCTGTTTATTAGTACTTTGCCATTCTCTTTCTCTCTCTCTCCCCCCCGGCCCCACAGCACAAGCAAACCTCACACTCCCATTTGCACGAGGTGTTAATATCTCCCCAATGGTGTTTCCATCGATAACATGAGGGAGCTACCGTCACCAACCGCTCTCTACCTTTGTGTGTTCTCGTGAGCGTGATATCTCAAAATCTGGGTTCTTCAAAAGATCCTCCATCTCCAAATACACAACATAGAAACCGAACAGAACCTCTGAACTAGAAGGAGACTCAGCAGTCACTCAAACTATCCCAAGCAGCCACTAGTGCAGCCTCAGCTCACCAGTGGGTCACAACCAGACATGAGAGGTGTCCAGGTTCCCATCCATCTGGTGGCTTCTCCCTCTGGGCCTGAGATGGCACTGATGTTGGCCAGAACTCCCCCATTTCTCACACCAGCTGCGCTGCTGTTTCTCTGCAAGTCTATGCACTAGCTTTTATGCAGGTGTTGCTCAGCGTGACAAGTGCAGGGCGCCATAGGAATCACCTGTGAAGTCTCTGGACCTCAGTTACTATATCTAGAAAATGGGGATGACTTTAGGTCCCATAGCCCCCACTGCACAGTGTTGTGGGGACAAGCAAATGAATTAGTCAGAGGAGACCCTAACATGCAGTAAACCCTAAATAGCTGTCAATTATCAATATTAATATTGTTTTTAATCATTATGTCATCTCATTAGAATCTGATGATTGACCAGTCAGTTGAAATAGTTTATTTAATGACACTATTGATGATTATCTTTTCTTTTTTTTCCTGATCATTAAGACATTGTGAAGCCAATACTCATGGTTCTTTAAAAATACCTTTAATCACAATGACTACGATTTAGTCTATAAATCAGTAGTTTGTACATTTAAAAATCATGGACTTTTAATTTAATGGAAGCTCAAAATGTAAAAGAGGTGTTAATGGGAGGAAAGTTGGGTTTCAAGGACCTACCTGCCCACTCTGTCCTTCTTTGAGCCTCTTGTAAGCTCTGGACTCCAAGAGCATCCTTAAATACGCCAGGAAGCATGGAGCATGCTTGAGGAGTGTCATTCACATCTCAGCCCCGCTTCACACTGGAGCAGAGACATGCACCTTTCATTACTTCATGACTTTGCAAGTGTTAATGGAGGCTGCCGGGTAACTATTTTGTGTGTTTCCTCTCCCAATCTGGAACATTCGTCTCGTCCACTGTCTTGATTTGCACCAAGAACCTTCCTTGGTTTGTTCAGGTAGATGGACTCTTCCTTCTGATGTCCCAAGTTCTCCTTGCAGGAAAGCTTATGGACACTCACTGGAGAGGCTCTAGGAGTCCCCAGGTGTAGGGGGCAGGAATGACACAGTGCAGGTTTTCTATGATCCAGCAGACCGGGTAAAGGAGTCCTGGCGCCCCCAGTGGCTTTTGCAGGCTTTTATTGGGATTACCAGGTACACAGCAGGCAGGGGCGCTGGAGGGGCCAGGAGGCTGGCAGTCCTCCCAACCCCCAGCAAGTTTTCACTCTGGGCTCTCTGGCCTTCTCTCACATTCTCTCTGCTCTTTTCATGGCTCTGCTTCTCTCTCGGCTTCTCTGCTCCTCTGCTTCTTTCTCAGCTTCTGCTGGCGTCCCTGTGACACCATCCTTAAAAGCCCAGTCTTAGGACAGGTGAATCCCATCTACCTATGCCCACACCCTACTCCAGGTGCCCGCCATCAGGCATGCATTCAGGACTGCAGGGTTCCATCATCTATCCTAATGGCGGGAGGGCAGAAAAGCCTGATGCTTTTTACCTTACCTTACACTAGGGTTTAGATCACTTGTAGTAGCCCATACTTTTGATCATTGAAGACCATGTTGAGGTGTTCCCTGGCCTTTCCATAGCCTGATATAGTGACTCAATGAATATTTGCTGAATGAGGTATTTTCTTAAGAAAGAGCAAGAGATTTGGAGTCAGAAGACCTGGGCTTACATCTTGGTTCAACTATGTGATTCTGGGCAAGTCCACTGGGGCTCTCTGAGCCTCAGTTTCCTCATCTATCATGGAGGGATGTCTAGCTCATACAAGGGTGACAGGAGGTGAGATTTGAAGAGCTTTGTAAACTGTGCAGGAGAGGACTGTTGTTATTGTATCTATAGGGGTCAACTCTGGCCTGGTGAGCCTTCTGGGCTCCCTTTCGGGGGCTGAACAACAGGATGGATTCATTTGCAGAAAGCATTTGCTAATTATTGTCTGGTTTGAATAATTATCCAGGGATCCTGGAAACAGACCTTCCCACGGATCAAACTGTCACATCTGCAGCCGACCTTTAAGTAATCTGAGTGGGGGTAATTACAAAGGGCTGGTTTTCTCTAAATATAGCTGTTCCCCAGCTAAAGGTCAACTCGAGGGAGCACAGTTTGATAATTGCAAGTGGTTTGAAAATGAATTGGGGCAAACATTCCCAGGGGTGCAGTCAGCAGTTTCCTCTTACAAAGACCAGGGTGTGGATGCCTGATGGGGAGGACCTGGCTTTCTGACCCCTACTGGAGAGCCCAAAGTTCCCCCACATTATCAGTATTCCCTCCATAAAGTGATATTGTTCATGGGAAGGTAACTGTAGTAAAACCTTTACAGAGAATAGGGTTAGTTCTTCTGCCTCTGGGGTCCCCGAGTCGCGGATGCTGGTGCTGTGTGGTCTACTGAGTGTTCCTTAGCATATGCCTCATCTCCTAAGGGGGAGTTTTAGCAAAAACTATGGCTAAGATTGCTAAGAGGTCTGACAACTAAAATGCCGGAGGTCTGACATCAGAGAAGACTTGGTGTGAGTCCTGGCCCTGCAACGATTCTTTAGGGGGTGGGGGACCTTTAGACAAGCCACTCTGTTCATTGAGCTTGAATTTCCTTATCGATAAAGTGGGACCTGGAATGGCTCCTGGGAGGACCATTGAAGAAATGTGTGGGAAAGCATCTGGCAGCCCCTGGGTGCTCTGTAGATGTGAGAGGAGGTCACGCCAAACTCATTCTATCTTGTCTCCTTCTTTGGGTCTTAAATCCTTCTGTCAGGATGTGGGGGAGGGGTGTCGCTTATACTTCTTTTGCACTATCCTCGCTCTTTATCTTCTCTCTCCCCACCTGGTGCTTAAATTCACTACAAATTTGAGGGAAGTGAGTTGAAATCAAAGAGAGGAAATAGGAAAATTAGATGGAAGATGCCTATTTTGCAGAATGAGGCCACAGAATCAAAGTCCCCACCTTATATTTCCTTTTCCTTCACTAGATTCATACTCCATCCCAACCCCTCTTCTAAGCCCAACTTAGTGCCTCTCAAGTCCAGAGATATTTCTGCTATGCCTAGAGTTTTTCGATCCCATCCCTCACAGTATCTGGCAAGCACTCCCTCCTCCTGGAGAAGCAGCTTGAATAGAGTTGGGCTGCAATATCCCATTGGCCAGCAGGTGTCACCAGGGAGGACGCAGTGAGTCGGTCGCTCCCTTACCTGCTCCTGGAGACCCTGTGTGCCAGGCCCTCTTCCAGGCGTTCGAGGTACAACAGTGAGCCACACAGACAACATCCTTGCCCTCACGAGGAAGGATGCTGAGTGAGTAAACAGATAGCTGTGTAATGTCAGGTAATGATGAATGCCATGGAGAGAGGGCAGGCTAAGAGGATAGAGACTGGATAGAGGGGGTGGCTATTTTAGACTGTGGTGAAGACAGTCTTCTCCGCGAAGGTAATTTAAGGATGGCCTAGGACCACAGAGGTTATGTCTACATCTTCAGCTGTGTAAGACATACTACCCTTAAGTTTTTTTCCCCCCATTACTAAATTGAATTTTTGACTCTGAACTTTCAATTCATAGAGCTTGAGTGGGGGGTGGGGGGGTGCAATCAACCCTAGTCTTCCTTTGGGATCCTGCTCCCAGGAAAGACATGAAATTCTGGGCTCTCAGGTAGAGGCAGAGCATGGGAGGGAGAGCGAGGGGATGGTGCTCTTGGCCATTTTGCCCCCTCTTGGTCCTGACAGCACCCTCCTCTGGCTGAGTGGCTTTCTGCAGCTTCTAGGTAATGTTTGAGGTGGGAAGTGATTTATGGACTGTTCATGGTTCTGTCTGCCTGGGTGACCTTCCCAGAAGGGCCAACAGAAAGGGTCTTCTCTTCGCCCTTCTGTCCTCTGCTCTTGCGGGTTCTGTCTGACCCTCTGGGGAAGGCGTGGGGAGAAGCACAGCTCTCCCTCTGCTCCTGGCTAAGACACTTGTCCAGGCCCAAGACGGTCCCATTCCCTATGGAACTCAAAAACAAGCGAGATTTGCAGACGATTACTGCAGTGAGCACGGTGCTGAGGCCTTGCTTGGGGGTGGGAGTGATCTGGGAAAGTAAAGGAAAGCAAAACCACAGATTGGGTAGCTTCACATCTCAAAATACCACCTCAGCCACACCTGTGCAAGAAATTCCAGACTTCCTTCATTTGTGTGGGGTGTACTTAAAAAACGAGGGTCACCTGACATCTGTGTGTTGGCCCACATGCTGCTTCAAATCCCGGCCTGCTTCCTCTAAGGTAAGTATAGTCTCTTCTCGTTAAGTGTGGAAAAAAATGAAGTCTTATTAATAGTCTCTCCCCCATGTGAACAGTGATGCTGCCAGGCAAAAGGCAACAAAAGCATTTCATTAGCTTTTGGGTGACTTGGAAACTCTTGTCTAAAAATACAGGCAAGCAGGAGTGTGAAGGAGTGTGTAGGAGGGCTGTCCCCACAGCCCCCCACTGTCAGGACAACAGGAACCACTTATGGGAAGAGCGCCAACACGTCTCTGCTAGAGGCGCTTTTAAAAGAAGCCCCTTCCCACCCCGAGGTTTGCAGGAAACTTCTCAGCAGATGTGGGCAATTTCTTCCCAGCCCTGGAAACAGAAGACAAAGGGAACTGAGTGACAGGGCATCAGGACGTGGAGCAAGGGGTTGCCGGGCAGGCCGGACCAATTAACGGCCTTCCGCCCCTCGGCTCTCTGTGGTGGTCTCCCAGAGTTTGCTGGGAGGTGAGGGGAGCCGCTGGGCCCTGGCATGCTTGACACCCAATTAGTGCTCATTCAGCAGCTGACCGGCAGCCTGCTCCCTTCCAGCTGCTCAGCAGCCCTCTCAGCCAGCAGCTCTAAGAGCCAAGGGTGCTAATTGGAAGCTAAAGCTAACAGGCCTCTCCGTCAGCCCGGCCCAGGCTGGCCTCACACAGGTCCTGGCTTTCTTGACTGTGCCTGTCCACCTGTCCCAGGTTTTGTCCCCTACTCAACCTCCCCGGGAAAATGCAGTTCCTTTCAAGTGGAAACAGATGGCTGACTCAGAAGCTTCTGCCCAGATTCTCTGAGAGTCTAGGACAGTGGCAGATAAATGTGAGGGAGAGGGGACTGGGAGGCCTTGGGCTCTTGGGGTCCCCTGGGTATTGGAAAGTATTGAGGAAGGAGTCAGGGAGTCCTGCCTCTGACTCTCTGTGGTTCCTTTCCTTTCTTGACCCTCAGTTTCCCCATGTACACACAAGGGGGCTCTGCTAAGAAGCCCTGCCTGCCCCCTCTGGCTTGTGCCAAGACTCTGGCAGATCCCTGTAGGGAGGTGGGCTGTGTGCATCTTGGCAGCCGGAGCCACAGGAGTGCTCTTGGAACCAGGCGAGGCTCTGGTGATGAGGGTCAGAATCCATCTCCCAGAAGACTGGCTCCTTTGGAGCCAAGGGGGCTAACCCTGCTGCTTTGTCCTGCAAATCCAGAGGCTCCTGGCATTGTGTTCATGACTCCAGGGAGGTCACAGGGTCACAGCAGAGACCCATGTGCTCTCCAGAAGGAACACTGTTCCCCAGCAGCTCCAGATGTGTGTACATCGGCAGCCTCAGTGACCGGCCTCTCTGCACTCTTAAGTGTGCTGGCTGACCCTGCAGCAGACGTCAGGGGCAGGAGTGCCAGTGAGAACCCAAGTGCTGTTGTCTTTGTTGCTCTGGCTCATTAGCCCTCCCTGGGTTAGAATTACACCCCCACACCCTTTATCATGTGACTTTGCAGTTCCTGCAGCTGCAGTGGGTGGCCTGTGTCTTCCTGCCCCTTTGGGGATGAACTGGGTCAGATGACTTGCTTTGGCCTTGGAACGTGGGCAATAGTGACTGTGTGTCAATTGGGAGCTGAGACCCTAAGACGCACCCCTGCTTCTCCTCAGCTTTCTTGTGCCCCTGTGGTCAGCTGTGGAAAGAGCGTGCTCCAGCGGGCCACAGCTTCCGTGGCCTGGCCCGGGAATGAGGCATGCCTGGAGACATGCCATCCTGATGTCTGGGTCCAACCTGGCTTGCCCAAATCTCTCCAAGTTAGCCAAATCCAGGTTGACTTACAGGTGTGTGAATTTGGAAATAAATGTGTGTTGCGTTAAACCACTGAGATTTTGAGGCTACTTGACAAAGAACTGAATACTATTCCAACAAAGGTGAGAACCTGTGCAAAAGGGCTATTAAGAGCACTGGGCATGGCAGAGGAACAGCCACACCATGAGGCTGGGGCAGCAGGGCCCCATCTCAATGCTGGCACCCGATGGGCCACCTGCCAGCATCTAGCCAGTCCAGCTCTGGAAGACGCCACCTTCCCAGAAGGGGCTGGGGAGAAAGTCCTGAACTGTCTTTCCTAAACTTGTCCAAGGCTAACACTGCTATTATCCCAGTCACGTGCTTTGGTAAACCTGGCAAGAGGGCAGGGAGGAGAAACAAAGATTCCCGGGCTGCCAAGGGCATCTGGGATGACCCTGGAAGAGTTAAGATCCATGCTGAGTTGGAAGCTTGGGCATTAACTCCACTCACTGCTGAGATTCAGGAATGTCGCCGAAACAGGGAAAGTGATTCCTAATCAGTTTAGCCAAACGACAGATGACTCTTTCCCCGGAGTCTGCAGCGCCGAGAATTGCTGTAATTGCAGGCACTTGGCTGAGAAATCAGGCGCCTGCCTTTAGTCCCTTACATTGCACACCCTGGGGACCCCCAGTTCAGAGGCCCTCTCACTGCGACTTGGTTCTCTGAGCTGAGTCAACCCCTGGGTGGATGCTGACCACAGCTTGTTTACATGTGGCTTGAATTTTGGTTAGGGGCTCTCTAATTGTAGCCTGATTCGTCATTTAAAATATGCACAGAAATTAGGATGCACATGGAATTTTGATTCTAGTCTTTCTTTGTGCTTGGAGAAGCAAGGCTTCTGGCTTCTCCCAGGAAAGGCTGCAGAATTATGCTTCACCAGGGAACTTCTGTGGCTTTCTAGGAGTTTCAGTCACTCAGGAAAAGATGGCCATGGGGCCTAAATCCTGGTCCTGGCCCTGCCACCCACGTGAGTGTGACTTTGGGTAAGTCTGGTCATGGCATCAAGTACCAGTCTCACTATCTATGGTGTGGGGGTAATAAGAACCAGCTTCCGAGGGATGCTGTGAAGGCCCAATGAGATAGCACGTTAGTGCTTATTACCATGACTGGCACCCAGTGCCACAGTGTCACATGCAGTATGTGGCACCTAATGGTAGCTTCTGTTATCGTGATTTTTAATAACAAAGTGATTAGCATGCAATCAGTACGCCATCAGTGGTAGAACTGTTATTGTTGCTGTTATTTATTTATTGCATTTTTTTTAAAGATTTATTTTACTTATACAAGAACCGGGGTACAGGCCAGATGCGCGGGAGGGTGAGAGGATTCTCCAGAGTGGGGAACAGCATGGGCAGAATGAGTGAAATATACTTCTGAGGGGAGCAGCGGGCAAGACAGGAGAGGTCTGCCCTGCCATGTGGGTTGTTCTGAGGCTAGTGGGGATCGAACTGGCACTGCAGAGGCTGCGGACAGCTTCACAGCACTGCGCTCAACCGCCTGCACCACCAGGGAGGCCCCACTGTTATTTATTAAAACAGTCTGATCATGTGCATCTCGTGTCTGAAATCCCTCAAGTCCTTAAGCCCTCAAGGGGGTTTACTCACTGTACTGTTTAGTGCTCAGGAGCTCTGAGGCTGAGTACTTGCCTGTTTGATCTTCAAGGAACTGAGGGTCAGAGTGATACCAAAATGTCCAGGGTCATATAAATGTGAAGTTACAGAGCTGGGAGTCCAGACTAGTTATTTCACCATTCTTCCTGATGCACCTCGTGACCCAGGCACAGTGGACCTCTCTCTCTTCCCAAAGCTCCTCTGATAGCTTCATATTTATGCTGCTTTGCACAAATCGTTCCATTGCCTGGAATCCTCTTTCTACCTCTCTGCTCCACCTAAGCTGCATCCTGTCTGGGAAGCCTCCTGAGTCCTCAATTATCATTGCTTCCATGCTGGATGCTTCAAAGCTGGGTGTCTCTGTTGGAGCCTGATCCTGCATTGTGAAGGTCTGTTTTGTATTTGACTGTGATCCCCAGCCTGGACCTGGTCCAACCCTTCCCTGTTATCCCAACCTCATCGTTGACTGAGTGCAGGATGAGTGGTAAATGAGCCAAACCGAGGATGATTCTAGGCTGGCTATAAAACTGCTGGGAGGGCTCCGACCAGCCATCTCATTCCAGCATTGCCCTTGCCCTGAGCTCATATGCATGAGGGGAGAGTCAGCAGGGCAACCAGAGTCCTGCGGGGCTAAGGCCTGGCATCCTGGCATGACTCCACACATTGGCCTTGCTGCAGCCAGTTGCAAGATGCAAGACAGGATGTGCAGTTCAATTAGAATCTCAGATAATCTACTTTTTTTTTAAAAAAAAGATGTTATTTATTTATGCATACAAGAACTGGGGTACAGGCCAGAGGTGAGAGGCCAGAGGGTGCGAGGATTCACTAGAGACAGAGTGGGGAGCAGAACAGACAGATCTACTGAGATACACTGTTGAGGGGAGCAGCAGGCCAGACAGGAGAGGTCTGCTGTGCCATGTGGGTCAGCTCTCTGGCCAGGGATCGAACTCAGGTGACAGTGGCTAGTGATAACATGATAGCACTGAGACTTAACCCCTTGAGCCACCAAGGAGGCCTCCCCCACTTTTTTTCAGTGTGGGGTAGTTTTGTGAAATATTTGGGCATACTTGTATTGCTTTTAATCTGAAATTCAAATTGAAAGGTTTGTCCTATATTTTCATTTGCTAAATCTGCCGACCTAATAGCCCAGGTACATGCCCTACCCTGGCATGTCTGCAGAGATGGTCTCTGGGAGCTGCCTAGCGTGTCCATGCATGCTAGCTCTGGGCCTGTTTCCATACAGACAGGTGATTTTCTAACATCACATTTCTGAGATATCGATTTCTTCCCAGTCTGCACCTCTACCATCAGGACTGTTTCATCACCTACCAGTCACTGCTCTTCAGACAGCAGTGTTGATGGCCACTCCCTTCCCCCCAGCATTTGTGATCATTGTGCTTATGCTGTGTCCTCACCGGCCCCAGTAGCACCAGCAGAATATTCCACAGCCATTTGAAGAAGGGAATAAGTCCTGAGAAACTTACTTGACAACTTCTGGGAAGATCAAGAAAGAGCCAGATTCACAAAAGCAAAAAAGGTATAAATGGCTTGGAAGAAAATTCCAGAAACACTAGCAGAGCCCACTGAAGAAGTACAATATCACTTATGTTCCTGATGTCTCAGGGGATGATCTTGGGGAGATCGTGGACACTGTGCACTCTGCAATGTGATCAGAGACCTAGACCCTGAAGAGGGTGGTTAGGAATACTCTTAGCAATTCATTGCACTTAAAATATTCTTTGCACTTATAGTATTCCTTGATCTATAATAATGATTAAATCAGCATGAAAGAACACTTTCATTAAGTATAAAGGGAGAATGTAAAGGATGATAAGGCATTAGGTCCCAGCACTTTCCCCTTAGTCTATGAAGCAATGGTTCCTTTACAATCAATGACACTGTGGATTGAATGAAACACAGGTCACTGAATTCAGTTAAACCATCAGTCAGTAGGCCTAGACTAATTGACTTGATGTGAAAGAAACCCAGCAGGTCATGAACTTTCTCTGGTGAGATGGCCCAGTGGGATGGGTCTAGAGGGATGGTCATTTTTCAGGGAAATCATGTTCTTTGCAGGAGGACTGCAGAGGGAGAGCTAGTGGCATTTTAGGAAGGGCAGCCTTTTGCAATGACGCTGTGTTCTAGGTGTGATGGGGTGTTCAGTATCCCCAGCTTCTACCATATTCTGTAGTGCCTCCCAGTCACTATGACAGCAGAAAAATCCCCAGGTCCCCATTCATTCCAGGCTCCTTCTGGTTGAGTCCACTGGATGCGGTTGGTTTAATAGCCCTGCTGCCAGTTGGCAAACAGCACCTAGTGCCCCCCTGGTAGCCTCGAGTCCTCATCTTCCAAGAAGTCACAGCACTGCCAGGATTATAAGATGAAGGTGTATGCCCAGGCTGGTTTGAAGGGGTTGGGGGCACAGCCCTGGTCATTTCTGCTGCCCTGGGCTGCCCCCAGCCAACCTTCCTCTGCCCTGTGTCCTCCTTCCTGGAGCAATTTCTCTGCATTCCTACAGGCAACCTCTGAGAGAGGCACGTCGCCTCCTTTTCATTTACATGGGGATTACTGGAGACCAGAAAAGTGCTTTAAAATGATATAATGTCTCTGCACCTCATCAAACCCTTCCCCTTCCACCAATTTCTGCCTGATTTACAGTTAATATTGCACACTCCCATCACCCTGCCGGAGAAGCGGTGATTATTTCTCCATTGCCATAAAGAATGTAAAGGAGATGGGAAAAATCAGGTGAATTCAGAGAAAGTTTAGTATAAAAAAAAGTGCTGGGGGAGGGGGTATCAGGGAAGGCAGTATAATAATGGGAGCAAAAGTATTCCTGGAACCAATTTCAGAGTCAAGTGGCTCCTCAGGGCCCTGCAGGGAGCCTGCGGGGGGTGGGGGAGGCCTGGTGCTCCTGACAGATGCAGGCCCGGTGGGCTTGGGGGCGGGAGGTGATCTGAAGCCTGACCTGGGTGGTTGCAGCCTGGGGGTGCGGTCTGGATGAAGAGCAACCCACCCTAAGAGTGTGAGAGCCGGGACCCCGGAGCCTGGGCGAGCCTGAGGTGAATACCTCATGCTACAGGGGTTTCTCTTGGGAAGCAGAGGGCAGAAAGGAGGCCAGGGATTCAATGAGGGGAGTGGAGACATAACTCCAACTTTGGAGGAGCAGCGGAAGGAAGGGAAATGTTTGCTGAGAGGAAGAAGACCTTGCCCCTTCTGCAGGGCCCGAGGGGAGGGTGGGCCACTGGTGGAGCAGCTGCTGAGGCAGGAAGAGGGTGGTGGGAAGGAGCAAATGTAGCTGTGCCTCTGCTGAGCTATGTGCTCCGGGAGGATGCAGTCTTGTCTGATTTCTCTTGTTTCCCGTGAGCTGGCTTTGTGCTGGGCATATAGTAGGTCAGGAAATGTTGGGTGACCTCACTCCCTCACAGCTGTCCCCTGGGAACCAGGGTTCAGGAGGTAGCGTGTTGCTCATCCATGGATTTGTGTGAGCCGAGGCCAAATAGCTATGGCAATGCTTGAACCAGACGCCTCTTGGAAGGACAGTACAAATCCTGGATTTCATATCTGGGGGTACACGTCATTCAGGTGGTGGAATTATAAACCAAAGCCCATTGACACAGCAGGAGGGTTTTATGTCCCCCCTCAACCCTGGCCGAGCCCTCCCTCTCCTCCCCCCACCTTTACTCTGGAAGCCCCTGGCAGAGGAAGTGGGTCCAGGCTAGGGGCTGGGGCAGAGTGGGAGGGAGGTGGCCCATCCTTCCTGAGCCTGCCGGCAGTGGCAGCCTCTAAGGAGCTCACCTGGAAGTGACCTTCCCTTGCCCTTCAGCACAGGCCACCTGCAGGCTTCCCTGGGTTGCACCCGGCACCTCTCCAAGATGCTGTAGGCAGCTTCTAAACACAAGCCAAGGGGGAAAGAATTCAATGTTTCGGGAACAAACACATAGCAATGTTTCCATTTTCAGAATTGCTTTTCTGCTGAGTCTCTGGTGATGACAGGGGTGCCCTGGCTGGTGCTAGAACAGGCAGAATAGGCGCCAAGGGCATTGGCATTCCTGGGCACACCAACATAGCCACAGACATGGGGGCATAGACACACTGCTGCACCTGCTATTGAAAACACATCTCTTTGCAAGGGCTCAAGATCACACATACCTGCACACACATACACACACACACCTGCACCACAGAGGCACAGTACGGGCAGGTTCCACTACCAAACATATGCACCTGCACTTAGAGAAGACACACCTGAAACCATGGCAGGACACTCATGCATGCACATGAGGTGTGCCCAGAACACAGCTATGGGTGCTCAGCAGGAGCCTCACGCAGAGGGAGACGAGCCCGCCACCCGTGTGTGTACATGCACATGGGTGTGCCTCAGGGACACCATGCAGCCATGCGCACATACTCACGCAGGACACTGCTCACGCACAACTTCCCCCTCCTTTCACAAATGAGTGTGATACAACACAGCCGAGCGGGAAAGACAGTATGGTTCAGATCCTGAGCCGGCCCTTTCTAGCTCCTATGACCATGAGCAAGTTACTCAGTGTTTCTATGATGCAGTTTCTTTGTCTACAAAATGAGAATAACAACAATTACCTCCCTGATTTTGACGTTAATATGTGGGAAGCCTCTGACCAGTGGCTTGTCTGGGGTAAGCCTTTGACTGCCATAGTGAGAAAGAGGTAAGCCAGCACAGAAGCAAGGTCGCAAGAGGCCTCCATTTAATTCCTGACCTTGTCGTTTAGGCCTCTGTGACTCTCGGCTCTGGTTTCATTTCTCTGTGCCTCAGTTTCCGCCCTTGTGAATGGGATGGGCGACTTTTACTGACAGCTTTGCAGGGCTCAGGAGATGCAGCTATTCAGGATCTGTGAAGCGTGGTGATTCTTGAGCGAAGCATCACTGGTGGAGAACCACAGGATACGGGACACTGGGGCCTGGCGATGGCCTAGGGGTGCTGACGCATGGGGCGGGGGTCCCAGTGTCTATGCTCACCACCCGAGTCTCCCACGCGGGGTTAGCTTGTGTGTGTGTGTTGAAGTCCAGTGGGGCTTGGAAGGAAGAACACTGCAGTGTCTATACTCCACGGAATTCTGGGATCAGAGACTCTGCCTCTTCTTTGGAGGGTCCTCCTCATCTTCCTAAAGGTGTTATTTGGAGAAAGAAAGAGCCAGGTCAGCCAGATAAGTCAGCGCTTTTGGTTTCACTGGGACCATGAAAGAGACCATGGCAGGCCGTGTCACTTGGCCAAGGAATATTCCAGCATCTTCCAGTGTCCTTAGTGGAAACTCCATTGCCTCTTCTAGACCTTCAAGATCCTCCATAAGCAGTCTCTTTCCACCTCACCCCCCTCTCACTGCCACCCTCCTTGTTCACTCTACTGCACTCTGGCGGCCTTCTCTCTGCCCCAAGCCTGCTCCTGTCCCTGCAGGCTCCTCTGCCCGGAGTGCTCGTCCTCCAGACTGGCTGCTCCTCACCTGTGGCACTCAGAGAGGCCTGCCCTGACCTGCCTGCTTCCACTCTACCCACTGTTGTGCTTTATTCCCTCAATTTAGTGCACCATCACATCACCTATTAACATCATCTTTTAAAGATATATTTATTGCTGGCCTCTCCCCAACCCCTGACACACACACAATAATGGTGGCCCTAACACATCTCCCCAGGGTCTGGCACATAGCAGATGCTTAGTGAGTATGCACTGTAGCATTCTCACCTGCTGCTGGGGACTCAGGAGTTCTTGGGGGCAGGTGACCCACTGGTGATATGTGGTGAACAGTTAAGTGCCAGGGCTGTGAGTGATTTTTTTTTTTTTTTAAAGAAATCAGAGCAGAGTCGAGGTCCTTCCCATCACAAACCCTTTCTCATACCCCAACATGGGTTCTGGTGAGACAGAGGAAGATGGAAATTGCCCCCCTAGTCCCATCTGCCTCAGCTTTTCAGAAAGACCCGTGAGTGATGGACTGTTATCAGGGTTACAAACTCACCTGATGCTCCTTGTCTTGGACATGCTTTTGGTATCATCAGAACCTGGGTGCTGGGTGTGCCCATGAGATTTTATCCTCAGGTAAACTTCCCATGTACTTAAGAAGATAGCGACAAGAACCCCTAGTGCAGGAGGTGGGGGAACCTGCAGACATGGGGGAGAACAAATGCTTGCTGTTGTAAGCCACTGAAATTAGGGGGTGTTTGTCATGTGGCATTATCACAACTGTTGTTGACTAATACATGAGGCAGGTGAGTGAAAGTGTTGTGTTAATAAGAAAGCTCTTGCCCAAATGACTGTGATGCAAGGTGCAGGGCATCCTTTTGGGTGGGGTGCCCATAATGTTATTGGTAATGTTGGGATCTTCTAACTCATCTGTCTTTTTGTTTTAAATTAAGTTTTAGTCCCAGTCCAAGGCCTGGAACACTGTTGGTGATCAAAAATTATAGACTGAGGAAATGAGTGAGTAGCAGGCCCGAATCTTTTTTTTTTTTTTAAATGGATTTTTTTTCAAATATTTATTTATTTATTTATACAAGCACTGGGTACAGTCAGAAGCATGGGAGGGTGAGCGAATTCACCAGAGCTAGAGGGGAGAGCAGAAGGCAGATTGATGAAGTACACTGCTGAGGGGAGCAGCGGGCGGCAGGAGAGGTCTGCGCACCATGTGGGACCCTCACCTGGTGGCCGGGGATCGAACTGGTGCTGCAGAGGCTGTGGGCAGCTTTGCAACCCAGCGCTCAACTGCTGTGCCACCAGGGGAGGCCCAACAGGCCCGAATCTTGATCCATAAATCAACTGAACAAGAACCATTACATTTTTTAAGTTAAAAAAGTAGAGTAATTTCTAATCTCTCCTAGGTGCCTGCGAGGAGCCTGGGAATAAGCCAGGCTCTACAAGAGAAGTCCATTTTCTCATCCATTTGATTTCCTGCCTCTAAGGGCTGAGGACAGCCCAGTGGAAGAACATGAGACTTGGTTCAGGATGATTTGAGTTCAGATCCTGGTTCTGCACTTCCTAGACATGTGACCTTGGGTGAGTCATTGGTTAGAATCTCAATGTCCTCATCTGTAAAATGGGACTAGTGAT
This sequence comes from Talpa occidentalis, assembly GCF_014898055.3. NCBI lineage: Eukaryota > Metazoa > Chordata > Mammalia > Eulipotyphla > Talpidae > Talpa > Talpa occidentalis. The sequence goes on along the minus strand of NW_023605305.1, from coordinate 23,438,407 downwards.
TCCTTCCTCCCTGGGTGGTTGCAGGGTTCAAAGATCTGATGCAAGGTTCTCAGGGCAGTGCCTGTTTAGGAAAAGGGTCAGGAAATGGCTCTCCTGTGGCTCCTAAGCTGGTGAGTCAGCTCATTCTGTTTTAGGAGAGTAAAGAGTCTCCAGCTATAAGGATCAGTAGCTCCTGGCCAGCCTCAGGGGATCTGGGACCTCCTCTGCTCCTTCCCCATCCCCTCAGATTATCTTGAAGCAAATCCCAGAATCAATCTATTTATTTTCTCTTCTTCTATGGATGCTTGAGATTTTACATAATGAAAAATGACAACGTGGTGATGGCAGGAGATAATTTATGCAATGTGCCTGGCACTCAGCAGGGTTCTAACCCCACCTGGGATGGGGAAGGACTTCTAAACAAAGCATCTCATCAAGGACAGAGAGAGTTAAAAATTTACATATTTCAAGAAACAACATACATGCAATTAAAGGCTAACCAACTAAAAAACAAAGATTTTCAACAAGTATAACAAAAGGGGTTAATATCCTTGTTATATACCGAGCGCTCTGACAAATCATTAAGATAACACTAACACTTCAATTACAAAATGGGAAAATAACATAAACAATTCACAGAAGATGAACTACAAATAGTCAATAAACATGTGAAAAGATGTTCCACTTCACCAGTAATCAAAGATATATAAATTAAGACAAAATGCATTTTAAGCTACTAAATCAGCAAAGATTTAAAAACCGGTAATGCCCAGGGCCCACTAGGAGGAAGTGACACAGCAATTCTCAGATTCTATTGTTGGTGATTTAAATTGGTAGCTCTCTTCTGAAAGCAAGTCAGGACTAGACATCGAAAACTTAAAATACAAACTGGGACTATGTATCAAGCACCACAAAACCTCCTATCCTCTGGAGCTGGGATTCCACCTCTAGGAAACACTCAAGAATTCAGTTTAAAATTGATACACAATGACATTCATTATTTATAATTGAAATTTTTAAAAGAGGAGCCAATCTAAATATTCCACAGAAAGAGAGTGGTTAAACTATAGTACATCTATATGATATAACATTCCACAGTTATTAATAATTATATTTTCCAGGAATTTTTAATGGTGTGGAAGAAGACTTACTCTCTAATGTTAAAAGAGAAAAACAGGATACTGAGCTATATGTTGTCATGCTCTATAATTCCAATTATGTAAATAAATACATATACATGTAGAAGGGCGATCAGTGAGGCAGAACGAAAATATTGTAGAGAGATTCTGTACTTTTTAAAACTTGCTAGCAGATTTAAGTCCCTACTCTGATGTTAAAGTCACCTTGGAAACACGGTTCTTTGTTTTAAAGGGTTGTCAGTTACCTGTGTGTAGCAAGATGCCCATTTAGTGTCCCTGGAATATTATACCCAAAGGCAAATTACTGAAACTGAGAAGTAAAGTATTTTATTATTATTATTCATTTTCAGAAGAAAAGATCTTGTTTTGCGATGGAGTGGATCTACATCTCAGAGAGATGTTTTTGACATCAAAAGATTCCCCTCTTTTTGCAGGGAAAGAAGAGTAGGGAGAAGGAAAGGAAAGATGGTTAAGAAAGGTCTGGTTCATTCATTCAATAAGGGATGATTTTCTGCTACGTGGTTGGCTTGTTTTAGATCTCAGCATATTGTCAATCCAGATCAAGTACCATCTAGTTGAGGGAAACAGCAAACCAGTGCAATAAGTGTTCATTTGATGGTTTTGTCAAATGTCTACACTCATGCAACTACCATCGCCTTTGAGATATAGAACATTCCCATCACCCTTGTTCCTCTTCGCCATCAATGCCTGCCTCCCTGCCCTGGCCAACCACGAGCCTGTCCCTGTTACGGGCAGTATGGGCTCTTGTATCTGCTCAGCACACTGGTTTTGAGATTCACTCACATTGTGTCTATTAGTTTTTTGCTTCATTTTTCCTTGTATGTCTCTACCCAAGGCATTTATCCATTCACTTGTTGATGGGTATTTGGAGTTTCCTCATTTGAGTCTTTAATGAATAAAATGGCTGTGAGTATTCCTACCTGCATATGGACACAAGTACTCATTTCTCTTGGTTGAGTGGAGTGGAATTGTGGGTCCTAGAGGGACTGCTTATCCTTATCCCTGGGCAGAAACGATGTTTCCTGTGTCTGTGCTGTGTCCCCGGCACAGGCCACTCTTCTGCGTCATCAACCTCCTGCCTTGTTGCTGGAGCCCACTGATACTGTGCTAAGGGTTCTCTGTTCTCTTATCCCAGCCCCCTGACCTAAGACCCCCAGCAGGGGTTATACTCAATGGAGGCTTCCAATGACTAGAACAATCCAATAATCTCTGTGCTGGGTCTTATCTTCTACCCCAACTGCCTCTTCAAGTCATTTCCCAATGAACATGGTTTTTAGCTGAGGACAATTTTGAGGACCGCCATTAAGTTAATACATAATTTTTAATTATCACCTCAAGCCCTGCCTGGGCTAATTCTTAATGGAGCCAGGGCTCTCCCAGAGACAGGTGGGACTGCCAGGAGCTGAAACCAGTATCCAGGCAGGAGAAGGACCTCTGTGTACACCCCTGGCTGCCTCCACCCAGCAGCCGTGACGCCGCCCTCTCCCAGTTCTCTACTTGTGTTTCCTCAAGGAGATCGTGAATATTTATCATGTATTAGGTGAAAAAAGAAATGGAACAGGAGGAAATTGTGTTACTGCATATGAAATTTGCCTGAAAAGTTTCCACTTTCCTCTAGTTGGAAAATAGTTTTGATTTGAAATATGAAGCTTCTCTCCAACTTATTATCTCAGAGACGAGAATGGAAAATGATGCTCCTCGGGCTTCAGGTGGAGCCGCTGGAGGTGGTGGGCGTTTACGGGCACCAGGAATTGTCTGTAGAAATTGCCCCCGTGCATCAAAATTGCAAATTTCTTTTTTCTTCCCTCGCTGCTTCCCCCACCCAAATTTCCCTGTAGCTAAAAAATGGAAGGGAGCAGAGGGGAGAATGCAGTGGGCGACAGCAGGGTCCCTGCATCAGACAGAGAAGGAGGCTTGTTGTGTCCTGTACAGACATCTGGCGGCAGCAGCCTTTGCTCCATCTCATTCAGTTCCAAGCTGGAAGGGATCTCACAGGCCACAGAGCCCAATTCCCAAATATTCTCTGCTTTTCTGGGTCACTGCTCCCTTTGAGCTTCAGAAATCAACTGTGGATTCACCCTCCAGAAAAGCACACACGCACACCAACTTGCGCCTTTGCCTTGACAGCATTTGTAGAGTCCCTAAATACAATCCACAAGACACTTCCAGGTCAAAAACACTCTACTGAGCCATTTAAAACCACCACAACAAGATCATAATAAATGCTATTTATTGAGCACTTAGGTGCCAGCTACAGCACTAAGCTTCACTAAATGAGTTAACACGTGGAGAGGTGCTTAGCAGAGTGTCTGGCACATAGTAGGTGCTTTTACGATTGTAATTCTCATGTAATCCTCACAATAACTCTCAGCGCTCTTATCCCTTTAGCATAGAAGAGAATCCTGAGACTCAGAAAATTTAATTAATTTGCCAAACATCAGCAGCAGCAAGTAGCAAGAATAAGGTCTTTCTGACTCTGGGCTTGTGCTCTTAATATTCCCGTTGCAAAGCGTCCTCACCTCTCCTTGTACCCCTCCAGGACAGGGTACCCACACTCACTTGAACTGGGCACCTGGATTATTCTCACTCTTGGTAAGACTTTCCCTTACCTGAGGGTCAACCTGCTCCCCAATCTTAGCCCTGATCTCTATGGCCACAGAGGCACATAACAGCAGCACGTAGCATGTAGCATGTAGCATGGAGGTACTGGGGCTGTCCTGTCATAAGCTGTGCAAAGAACTGAATCCAGTCATGCTTTCTTCTGGTTCTGTTCCTTCCACTGCATTCTAGAGATTTGCTTAAACTCTCAAATCTTGAAGCTGGTGGAGGTAAGATTCAACTGAGCATGTTAGTTTCCTGTGGCAGCTGTAACAAATGACCATAAATTGGGTGGATTAAAATAACAGAAGTGTATTCTCTCACAGTTCTAGAATCAGGACTCTGAGATCAAGGTGTTGGCAGGGTTGGTGCCTTCTAGAAACACTAAGAGAGAATTTGATCCTTGCCTTTTCCAGCTTCCAGTGACCGACAACTTTCCTTGGCTTGTAGACACCCCCCTTCAATCTCTGCTACTGTCTTCACATTGTCTTACCCTCTGTGTGTCATTTCCTTTTCTTTTAAGGTATTATTATTTTTTTTTTTACTAGATTTAGGTTCCTCCCAGAAAATTCAGGATGATTTCATCTCTAGATCCTTAGTCTAACTGCAAGAGCAATGACCCTTTTCTGACTTAGGTCTCAGGCACAGATTCCGCATGGATAGATCTCATTTTTGATGGTGGGATGGGGCACCATCAGCCTACCCTGTAGGGCCTGGCTCTCTCCAGAGCTTTGAGCTTGACAATTACACCCCAATAAAGAAGCCTTACATTGCCACACCAAAGGCAGAATGTGACCCACAGATATATTTGATTTGGTCTAACAATCTTTTAAGAGTAATTTGAACTGAACACTAGTTAGCAGTTGAAGACTTCTGATCCGTGGTTATGTAAAGCATCATGTTCTCTTCTCTTGGAAAACATCACAAAGCAACAAGTGCAAGAGAAAAAAAAAGGCCATTAAACTTCATTTTTAGTGAAACTAGATGGCAGGTTTAATCCCCAGACTCTAATTCATGTGAAAGGGCTGCCAAAGTCAGCTGAGACCAAGCAGGATCTCAATGAAGGAAGAGACAAAAAGCTGAACAGAGAAATCTTAGCAGTGAGAGTGTTAACAGCAAAACTAGGGGTACCCAGGGGCCCCCAAACCTGCATACTGTAAAGGGGTCTGGCCATCCATGTGCACACACAAAAAAAGAAACTCTTAGTGTGGAAGAACTTTAATAGAATTAGGGTGCATAGAGAAAAGAGAAAAAAGATGGACCCCACTTTTTATGGAGATTCCTCTGATACAAAAGGACTTGTTGCTGGGACATTAAAAAAATCTTCGGAGAAGAGGTCATTTGGGTGGACCCTAACCCAAAAGGGAGACATTAGAACCCAGAGATGGACAGAGACACAGGGGAGACAGTGGAAGACGCATAGGGAGAAGAGGACCGTGTGGCTGCCAGGCCGCAGTGACACATCAACAAGCCAAGAAACACCAAGGGCAGGTGCAGAAACCAGTGGCTACAAGAGACAAGGACAGATTCTTCCCCAGAGCCATCAGAGGAAGCAAGGACCTGCCAAAAAACTGATGTCACACTTCTATCCTGCAGAACAGTGAGACAATACATGTATGCAGTTGCAAAGCACTCAGTTTGTGGTGCTTTGATAAAGCCCCAGGAACTAATAGGTCATAAGGTCTTGGCACTAGGTTACCATTTTAACTTCAGTAAAAGAGGAATTTGGGGAAATTTATTAAATGAGGTGCGAGAACTTTCTAATAACATGACACATGTCTATGTATATACTAGCAATCTGACGGGCATGTTGTATACTTAACTGCAGTGAAGATAGAACAGCTACAAACTACAAACCAAATAAAATGACATCTACATGCATAAGTATAGAACTTACAAGAAATACAATACTCACAAGAAATACAATATTTACAAGAAAATTTGGGGTTTTTTGTTTGCCAGATTAAGTGGCTAAAAAGTAAATATGAATAAATAAGACTTAAATATAATTAATAAGGTGTATATATATATATATTTACCTGCTAGAGAGAGCCAGAGAGGGAGAGAGAGAACTCCTCTGCTGCAGTCTTTCTTCAGGTGTCCTTGGAACATTTCTAAAATTGACAATATTTAAAACTACAAATTAAACCTTAATAAGTTTCCCCCTTAAATGATAATAATACAGGCATCATTTTCCAGTCATAATGCAGTAAGGTGGGAAACAACATGACTGGAAAAAAGATAGTCACTGCAGCATGGAGGGGGTGCTGTGGAGTCAGGCTAGATGTGCAGAGGGAAAAGTACAACCTTAAATGCCCACCTATAGCCAACAAGGAGGAACGCAAGCAGAACATCCAACCTATGAAGTTAGGAAAAGAAGGACAAAATCAGCCTAAGGAAAGCAAAAAGACAATCTGTAACTTGAATGATGTACTGAGTTAAAAAGTAGAAAATACAGTAGCATAACTAAAATCCAAAAAGATTTAAAAAGACAGTAGTAAGAAAGATAAATTTGAAGCTCCAATAAAAAAACAGAATTTACACATAGAGAATAAGAAAAAATGAGGAATTAACATTGAAACAAAATTAAGTATAAGAAATGTTTACTCAAATCTATGAAGACAAATTTGAAAACCAGAATGATTGTGGAATTTTCCAAGAAAATCTAAATTACAAAACTGATTCCAGAAAACAAAAAATATTTGACATGTATTGATATCCATGAAAAATGGAGAATGTTGTCAAAGAGCTGTAGCTCAGAAGAGCACAGGAGAATTTTATCTGTTTTAAAGGACAAATAATTTGAATATTCTATTTTTCTGTTCTAGAAATTGAAAAGAAGAAAATCCATATCTTAAAAAATGAATTAGATAATACATTGGTACGAAATCCCAGAGAAGATTGAACACAAAGGAAAGGCCAGATTAACTTAAGAATAAAAAAATTAAATTCTAAATAAAATGTTAGCAAACAGAATTAGCAGCATTTAAAAGTATAATAAATTACATCCAAGTGAAACTTATTCTAGGGATGCAAGGATGGCTTAACATTAATAAGTCAATTGAAATGGTTCATCATACTGAAATGATTCATTTATGAAAAGGAATGATAAATTCTTGATTTTGAAAAAAATTCAGTAAAATAGGAATAGATGGAATAAAGTTAGGAAAAGAGTAAAATCAGATACCTGAAAGACCTAGAAAGACATGCTCTATTACTGCTAAGAATAAGAAAAATCAATAAGCTAGCAATATATGAGATAAAGATACAAAAACATTAGCTTTCACACACTTAAAAACAATCAATTAGAGGTTATAATGGAAGAAATGAGTGTATTTACAATATCAACCAAAAGCAAAAGTACTGAGTAATAAACAAGAAATGTCCAAGGCGTATATGAAAAAATAACAAAACCCAAAAAGTCTTTACCTCTGAAGGACACTTGAGAGAATCTTGGACAAATGAGAAGTCTGTCTGTATTTCTGGATGGGGAAATTTGACCTCAAAATTTCATTTTTTTCCTAAGTTAATATTTAAACTTAACATGATCCTAAAAAAAAAATCCCCAAACCCAATAGCTCTTTTTGGGGGAGGGAATGAGGAAGCAGGCAATGTGATCCAAATGCAAAAATAAACAAGCATAATCCTTCTGCAGTTTGTTTCTTTTTACTCAAAATTATGTTTTTTTAAAAAGTTTATCCACATTAATGTGGATAGTGATAAATCATTCACTCTAAATGCTGCATAATACTTTTCTGTTGTAAGAAGACACTGTAATTTATTAGCTGATGGATATTCTTCATGGAATGTCCTTAATGATGGTTCAAATCATCGTGTGTGTGTGTGTGTGTGTGTGTGTGTGTGTGTGTGTGAGAGAGAGAGAGAGAGAGAGAGAGTGTTAGTGTGTGTGTGTGGGGGGGTGAGGTGAGGGTGGGGTGAGGGGGTTCAGCCAAGCTCAGGGCTCCTGAACCATCCAGGGAATCTAAATTCAGACCTACCATGTGACAGTAATCTGGAATTTGGAATTCTTACAGATGACTTGAAATTTGTTTCCATCCATGGCCCTGATGCTCCTCTGGGCTGATGGAAAATGCATTTCCTGATCCCTTGTGAGAGCTTGATGCTGGAGGTTGTGCTGCCCCTGTGAGTATTAAAAGCATCCCTGCCTCTCCCCAGTCATTAGGTCTAAGACCCCTGTTGCTACCATAGTATCTGTTCTGCCACTGCTTTGACTTTGAGGTCCCTTGTTTTATCTGACTCCTGGGAATTCTAGTTCTTTTTTCTAAGCTTAGCTCTATATTCGGAATCTTTATGTTGCATTTTACTTAGCATTTCTGCGTGGCTGTGGGAGACTTGAGGAGCTTTTATGTTGCTCTGTTCACTGTTCACAGGCCCACAATGGGTCCCAGTACACTCCATCTCACCCACTTACTCCAGCCAGTGAGTTCTTTCTGTGTGCTGATTCTCCTTCCCCATCAGCCCTGGATGCCTTTATCCAGGTCACAGAGGCATCAGATCTGAGGAAGTGCTGTGCGCAGCATGCAGTGCAGAGGCTGCCCCAAAAGTGTGTGCTGATTTAGGATTTTAAAAACAGACATTAAGAGAAGTTGTTAAACTATTCTCCAAGTTGACACTAACCCATTAATCAGTACAGACGGTTCAACAATTTTCAAACCTATGGGATTATATTACCAACCAGTCCATCTGTGCAGCATCCACCCTGCCTTCTAGGACCTCGTGTTGGGACTGTGGGGAATGGAGGGTGTGGGGTCAGGAAAGAAAACCGGGACAAGATCTGTCCGAGACTGGACAATTGACTCCTCTGTGTTTGCCTTCCATGTGCCAAAGGAAAGATGTCTGATATAATCAGCAGAGACATGGGAGGATTCTGATTTGGGGTTTAGCCCATGACCAGAGCGATCAGGGGCTATTTAGGCAATTTGTCCTAAGTTACTCTAATATTAATTACTCAGCTTCCCACTGATTTGATTTGATAGCAGGGTGTCAAGCTACCATAGGGCCTCCTGACAGCAAGGGGGCAGCCAAGAGCAGCTCAGGACACAACAGGAGGAAAAGGCTCCCTGGTCCATGAACCCATGCATGGAAGGATGGGGAAGTATGTAAGCAGATGTTTAGGGCTGAATAGTACTAAGGACACAACACCTCAAATGCCTCTGGGGGCGTCAAGTCTCCCTTCTACTCTATACCTTGATGTTAACTTGGAAGGCTTGGGGACAATGCTATTCCAGTGAATTCTGGGAAACTGTAGCTCACAAAGCATCAGGAAGACAGAGGCAAGTGTTCCTTGTGGCTCCTGGAACCCCAAACATCCCCCTTCCCAGTGTAGAGGAAGCTCCAGTTTTGTCAATTTCCATGGGGCCTCTCTATCTTTTGTTTGTTTGCTTTTGGATAATCTAGCACAGTGATTCTCCAACTAGGGGCTCAACTTTGGCCCTTAGGAGTAACTGGTTGTCACAACATGTGTGTGTGTGTGTGTGGGGGGGGGTGTGGTTCTATGGTATCTACAGGCCAGGGATGCTACTAAACCTCCTGTGACACACAACAGAGAGTGACCCCTCCCCAAATATCAAGGATACTGAGGTTGAGAAATACTGCTCTAGAATAATCTTTCTCAATGAGTTTATGTTGTCCAAGGTGAGTGCCACACTTGAGGCTACTTTTGCTTACCCAGCCAACATCCTCAAGGTAAGAAGTCCTGGGTTTTTCTTAGAACTGGTGAGGAAAAATCATAGAGAATAAAATACATGTAGCTCTCTGATTCTTCTACATCAGGGAAAACAAAATGTAAATGAAAATTTCAATCTATTATTCTGCCACACCTTCAACCTGCCAAGCTTTGAGGTGCCTAAGGACTTCCAACTCCACAATTTTACTTTTCTTCCTTTCTTCCCCCCACTTTTGGCTTCATGCATCAGTGTGGGGATGGAAGTTGAAAGTGTGGGAGTGGATGAGATAATTTTTGGAGCACTTTCTCTGCAGAGTGGGAAGAGTAGAGGAACAAGGACAGAACCCCAAGGAATGCAGACATTTAATGAGGGGCACAAGGGAGGAAGAAAAGAAAGAAATTCTGGGGGCGGGGGGAGCAGGGCAAGGAGAATTGAGAAAGGGGGGAGAATTCAATACAAACATCTCACACATTTCGAAGCACTGACTATGTGCCAGGCACTGTGCTGGAATTCAGAGATGCTGGCGTATCGGGATTCAAAAGGTTTCAAGAAAATGAGGGCTTCATTTGCTCATCCGTTTATTCATTCCTTCATCTGTTCATTCAACAGCTCTTTACTGTGTGCTGCTTTGTCCCAGGCTGTTCTGAATACTGAGGTCAGTGATGGTCAAAAGAAAGTCTCCCCTCATGCAGCTGGTGAGAAAGACACATGAAAAGCAGGGGGAGAAGGGTTGCCAAAGAGGCCAATTGGGACTAGGGCTGAAAAGAGCCCAATTAACCTGGCTTCCTTGGGGATCACACAGCAGTTCCGACAGGCAGATGGGTGCCAGAGCTGACAGCAAATGGTTCAGGGCAGGGGACCAGGGCAGGGACAGGGGACAGGCTGGCACATAGTAGGTCTCTCCAAATGGTGGACAAATAAGCCAGTTTCTGGGTCACTGCCTAGAAGCAGCCTCAGTCTCCTTCCCTTGTGACTGATTAAAGCTGCTCTTACCACCTTTGTGCTTTTTCTGAAAAGTTTGACGTAAAGGAGGAAATAAAAAGTGTTAGAGTCCTAGATTCCGGAAGGGGGAAGGAGGTATTTATTATTCTTTTAGTATAAGACAAGGCACAGTACCAGGAAAGGAATAATCAAAGTTGACAGCTCATAGGAGATGACAGGAAATGGTTTGGAGGAGTCTCCTTTGGTCACGAATGTTAAGAGAATTTGTGCCGAACGAGGGAGTTAACTGTGAGAGATTTTGCCTCAAAAACATGTCTAATTTCATTTTTTAAACCCTTCTAGCAGAGGTGAAGCGGGCTTGTATCTGTGGATTATACCACCCCAGGAGGGCTTCGGAATAGACATGAAAATAAATTAGTTATGACAGCCACTTCCTGGAGTCGGCAATGCTGGCTCTCACTTGAGATCCGGTGGCCATCGGAGCTGTGGAGAAAGAGTTACGAAAGCCTTTCTGTGGGTGTGTCTTAGGGCCCAGAATCAGGGCCTGTTAGACAAAGTCCACCGTGATGCGAAGACCTGCAAATAGGATGAAAACAAGAGCCATTCCTGAGGGCTTGTTTGAAGGAAATGATCCTGGGTTCCAAGCCCTGATGAGACTTGACATTCACATCAAACCCAAAGCCAGGAGGCCCGTGTCTGAACCCATGAGAGCATCTGGCCTGTCTGAGCTTCTGCGAGTTGGGCAGTTGGGCCTGAGGCTTGTGAGGGCCTGGCCTTGTTTTGCAACCCCCATCCTCCTGCCAGAGTCCATGCCCCACTTGCCTGGCAGTCACCTATCTCCCTTGGGTGACTCCATCTCCCATGCTGGACAGGGAGCTTGTCAGCCAACTTCTCCTCACCTGTGACCAAGGCCAGCCTCGTCTGCTTCTCCTCTGTTCTGAAGTTTGGTTCTCCACTGTCTCTTCCACCCTGCAAATCATGCCATGCCTTCCATTCAGTCCCCTCTGCCTCCATTAGCAAGTTTTGTTTCAGTGACTTGCATCCCATGAGTCCAGCGCTACATAACACTTTGAACTTTGAGATTTGGGGGAAATAATCCTAACTCACCGCAATGTTGCAGAGGTTAAATGAAATAATGGATAAGAAACCCCTGGCACAGTGCCTGGCAGGACAGCGCCCAGTCCAGGTGAGTTCTCTCCTCTTCTTCGTCTCCATGACTTGTCCATTAAACATGCCATGGGTGAGGGATCTTTCTCCACTACATCTTTCCATGAGGAGCAAGGGCTATGATGGAGAATAAGTGAAATTATTCATTTCTTCATTTGACAAATATTTACTGAATCCCTACTCCCACCAGTCCCTGGAGCTGTAGCAATGAATAAGTATAAAAGGTTCTGCTCATAAGTTTACCGTATAGTCAGAGAGGCAGACAGCAACAGATACTAAATTTAGAGGGGTGGCCAGGGAATGTGCCTCTCTGGAGATGACAAGTGGGCAGAAATATGGTTGAAGGCAGGGAGGGAGGGAGGGTTGAAAATATTTGGGAGAAGATCCAGGCAAAAGGGATAGCAAGTGCAAAGGTCCTGGGGAGGGCTGTGCTGGGTGTGGGTGGGAAGCAGCAAGGAGGCCAGTGTGGCTGAAGCACTGTGAGCAGGGAGGAGAACAGTAGGAAACGAAGCTGAGAAGTAACAGGCCCCACGGGACCCCTGCCAAGTGGCCAGTCCTCCCTCTGGTGGGTGGGGAGCTCAGGCCACTTGAGGTGATACTGCCTGACTTTCCTGTTTCTTCCTTATGATGCGCTTCCCACCATCAGGTTATTTTGCCTCTTGAAGTCCCACAGAACCCATCTGTCCCTGTCTCTCTTGACCAATCCCTTGGAGCCCTGAAACAAGCTCCTTCATGTCTTAATTGTATTCCCTTGAGACATTCCTCATGTGCTACCATTTGGAGTGTCTCGTTTGGACTTACCAGGGGATTTCCCCTTGTTCCTGGGGCGATGTGTCTATTAACCCTGCCCACGAGGACTCTGGCTCTTATGGCAGTCTGCCCATGCCCATCAGACCAGGCTGCTCCTCGGTTCCGCTGCTCTCCCTTGCCTACTCTCCCCTGCGCCCACTGTGAGACCGCTGGCCTAATACAAGCACAGGGCATGACATTTATTTCTGCTAGAAGTCTTCTTGTTGGATTAAACCCACCGATCCAGCAAGTCAGAGTTTTTGAGAACCTGGTTCTGTCACCCAACACATTCCCTCTTTTTCTGCTTTGTGTCACCCACTGGCTCATCCCAAGCCACTGTGTCTCATTTGTGCATTTATGAGCCCAGGCTGAACTGGGCTCTGCTGGATTCTCACCAAGCGTGCAAATGCAGAGATTCCTTTGGGGAATCTACAGGATAGTTGGGTGGAGGACATGAAAACAGGTAATTGCAGAACAGCGTACAGTGGCCCCTCCTTCTCCCAAGGGGAGCTACATCCCAAGGTGCCCTAGGGATATTGAAACCCCAGATAGTAGCAGGCCCTATATGCATTATGTGTTTTCTTATACATACACACCTGTGCTAAAGTTTTATTTACAAATGAGGCACAGTAAGAGATTCACCACAATAACTAATAATAGAACAGTGTAACAATATACTGTAATAACAGCTATGCCAGTGTGGTCTCTCTCTCAAAATAGCTTCTTGTACATCCTATCCTCAGACTGTGGTTGACTGTGGTAACTAAAACCTGCGAGAGGAAACCACTGGAGTCCAAGTGTGAGGAAAGACATTTAGGGAGGTCAGCACAGCAAACACAAAGCCAAGGAGACAGAAGGGATCCCCTGTGTTCTGAGAACCCCTATGTGGGGTGTGTCTAGTGTGGTAGCTGAGTCCCAGGAGCTCAGCCTCACTGGAGATAGTGAGTGAAAAAAACATCAGTGTCTTCAGTGTTTCCCAAGGGTCAGAGAGGTCCAGGGAAGCCCCAGTTTTCAGTGGGGGGTTTCTGCAGTGCCACTGCTAAGCCCACCACTTAGCAGGACTGCCATTTGAGATGTCCTTGTATTAGGAGGCTCCTCTCTGGGGGCTCCCTGTGAGCCCCACCAGAACCAGGACAGGCTTGGCCTCTGAACCACTCAGTTCTCACTCAACACCCTCCACCATCTTGAGTCAATCTGCTGGATTCTCCTACCTTCCCCAGGGCTCCAGGCCTGTCCCCCTAAGAGCCTTGAAATTCTGAGGGCCCAGAATGACTTAGGCTCTGAATTTAGCTCCTTAGCCCAGGAGCATTCTGTCTTGCAAAACCACCACTCTGCCAGCTTCACATGAAGGGGCCGTTTAACATGCAGCTGAGAAACAGCCCTACATAGCATAGAAGATAAGGTGGGAATGTTGAATATTCATTTTTGTGGTTAGAGGGTGTTTTTCCTATGATTCTGTTATTCAAATGAGCTTGGATTGTAACTTCCATTTCAACAACAAATACTTAAAGAAATACAACAGGATAATCCTCAGCTTGTTCTCCTGAGGTCTCCTCTAGAGTGACCAGTGCCCCAGAAAACTCCACCTGGAAGACTGGGACCATGGCTGATCATTTCATCCCCTCTTGTGGACCCAGCACAGCAGAGAGGATGAGGGTGAGGTGCTGGCCTTGGGTCCTGGGGTCAGTGCCCACTGACTCCAAAACCTGCCCGTTGCTTCCCAGTCTTTTACAGGGCAGTGGGCCAGCCTGCCCCCCTGTAGGGTAAATGAGTTAAAATTCAGGTGTTTTTACACCCTCGTGCCACTAGCCTCTGTGGCTGGCACCTGCGGGCTTGCACTCCTCCAAGGATTATGGACCTGGGCCCAAGGAGCACGTGTGCATGTGTAAGTTGCATACCTGGGCCTAGAAGTGAGGGTAAAAAGGCGACGTCATGCTGGGCCTGGCAGAAGACACTGGGCCTGAGAGGCAGAGGCAGGAGCTGCTCAGCAGAAAAGATAATACCTCTGCAATGATAAGCCTCCCTTCTTCAGGGAGAATGGAGCCGGTCATCCCTCTGATAGTGGTCTCAGCCTTGCCTTCCTGTGCCTCATCCTTCCCATTGCTGTGCTAGTTCACAGGTGGATTTGAGAACTGATGGCGAATCTAACCTGATCTGGGATGGTTGCACCACACCCCCAAATCAGCTAAGGAAGCAGCTGAACAGGAGAGTCAGCTAAAGATTCCTGGGGCAACAGTCCTGTGGCCACAGGGGAACTGGTGGAGCCCATTCGAATGAACCTACAAACTGGGTCTGAGACCACCTGGTGCTGGTTGGTGATAAAAGGGTGGGTGCAGTTAGCATTCCTATTGTATTAAAATCTTCTTGCATCCATCCATGTCTTTCCATCTGTCCTGATGCCTTTTGGCTCAAACCTGGCTATTCACCTTCTAACAACTTCCTGTTTTCACTCTTGTTCCTCTCCAGTCTCCACCTGGCAGCCAGAGTGATATTTAAAAGTGTAAATTGGATCCTGTTGCTTCTACTTAAAATCCTTCCATGACTTCTGTTGGGCTTGGAATAAGATCCATGACTTACAAACCCTTGTGAGGTCAGGCCCCTATTGACGTCTCTGAACCCCTCTTTGGCTACTGTGACCAATCCTAGATTGCACCAAGTTCTTTTCTGCCGCAGTGCCTTTGCACTGACGGTCCCTCTTGGGGCATGATTTTTAGCTCTTGTCCTGGTTAGCTCCGTCTCATCTTACAGTTTCACTGTCATCTCCTCAGATAAGCCTTTCCAGATCTTCCCCAAGTGGGTTTCACTATATGAGCCCAGGAGAGCACTTTTTTAATTTCCTTCCCCATCTTCCGAGCCACAATCTGAAATGATTTATTTACTTGGGATCCATCTCCGAGGCAAGTTCCTCTCTGCCTTCCTCACTGCTCTCCCCTCAGGGCTCCGCATGCTGCTTGATAAATGCTGACCACATGGATTTACTGAGTGCCAGCTACACGTCAGGTTTCTCACACACCTTTCCTCACATAATTTTTACAATAAGCTGTGGAATTGGTCAATATTCTCGACCACAGAGAAGGAAATCAGCTCCTAACATGACACAGTGCAGAATAAGACTAAGTCTACACCCCCCACAGTCCATGGTCTTTCCACCAATTCCTCCGTGCATGGGAGTCAAGTCCTGCTTCCACCCGACCCGCCTTTCCTTCACCTGTAAAGTGTGGAAATTAACTGGGCAAGACAACAACTAGAGAGTAGCATGGACTGTGCGGCCACGCTGTCAGGCTGTCCAGCCAGCTACAGTCTGTGTGACCTTGGATGAGTAACTTCACCTTCCGTGCCTCAGTTTTATAACCTTCAAAATGGGCAGAAGTGGAGGTGTTGAGAGGATTCCACGAGCAAATGTCTGCAAAGACTCTAGAACAGTGCCAGACACTTGCACAGTGTTGGCTGTTATTATCTCATCAGTTACCATTTATGAACTTCATGGCTTTCAAACGCCTTCACATTTCAGCCTCACAAATAGCCTTTGAGGCAAACAGGAAAGGTTTTATTTCCATGCCCTGGAGGAGGAGACGTAGTCTCCCAGCCGCATGCAGGTGGAAGTCTTAGGACTCAAGGCCACAGCCTCGTCCACCGCTGTGTCCTCAGGTCTTCTGCAAGTCCTTTTACCTCCATCCCTGCTGTTCCTGCCTCCACCTGCACCCGCACCGTTTGCTTCTGCTGATCTGTCTCTTGCTCCCTTAGTAGGACGGCGGCCCCTGGCCCTCCCCGGTGCTCCACGCCCTTTGTGCTCTCGGCTGCCCGTGCCAGTCCGAGTCCCACCCCGCCCGGGAGGTGCCGGCAAAGTGAATTAGCGAGCAGGCCTGGGCGCAGGGGCGCGGGGCGTCGGGCAGCTATGCGGGCGCTGCACTTCCCGGCCTGATATTTGCACAAAGTGCTCTCAGGGCCTCTTTACATTTGCACTTACCAGTGGAGTTAGCGTTTCGCTGAGCGCGCCTTCTCCAAAGGGCGCTCGCTTGCATCCTGTGTTTGAGGAGCCGGCTGGGATCCTGACTTTCTCTCCCAGTCTCACCGGCTTCCGCTTTCTCTTTCCTTTCCTGCTGCCCCCCACCCCGCCCCCACGCCCCCTCTCTCCACACTCCCATCCTTGTCTTCTGTCTGCCTCCGTCTTCCTCCAGTGCACCCGTGTCCTTTGTCCTGTGGGCTCCTTCCCGTTCAGCCTCTCTGCGCCCAGCTCTCTTTCCAAGGTCAGTCCTGTCTCTCCCCATCCCTGCCTTTACATCTGTTTCTTTCCCCCAAACTCCCTCTCCCTCAGTCCTCTCTGTCCCCAACTGTTCCATCCCCTCCCCCCCCCCCCACTTCGCTGCTTCAATAGAAGCAATAAAGATGCAGGTCTCAGGTCAAGCCTCACATTTCCAGGGTGGACACCTCGTGCTGGGCTGGTTTCTCCCTAATCTGCCTCAGTGTACATTCAGGGCCCTTCCGGAGGGTCCTTGGAGAAGTAGGAGAGGAGAGGGAAGAGCTCCCAGGTCCCCCCTGGGCCAGGCCAGGCCTTATGCAGCCGTGACACTTTGGGGCAACCAGCCAGGCAGAAGGCCCCAGTGGCCTTAGCCCAGTTGGCCTTTGTTCTCTCTTCTGCTCCCCTGGTTTCCACTCTCCACCACTCTTTTGAAGCTGGCTTAGAATTCCTCCTGGAAAATTCTAGACCTTCAAACCCCTCTTAGAAGATGGGACCTTCTAAGCCCGAGCTGCCCCACTGCCCCCTTCAGGTGATCCTGGGGCATCTGGAGGTCATGGGCTGGTTGTTTCTGGCAGGGATAAAGCCTGTGCCCGTTCCTTGGGAAAGTTGTTTTTATTTTTTTTTGGAGGTGGGTGGGGTGGATGGGTAGAGGCAACCTGACATTCTTGCAGGTGGAGTGAAGTGAGCTGGAAAGCTGGAAGTTGTCAAAGAAGCTCCTCTACCTGGACATCACCTACTTTATCTATTGATTTCCAGGCGCACCACTGTTTCATGGTGACCAAGGGGCTCGTGGAGTGTGTGTTCCTGTCTGCAGGTGTCACCGCCCATGGTGGGGTCAAGGACTGGGCAGCAGTGGGGTCTTTCTGTCTTTCCTCGCCTCATCCACTAGAGACACTCCATTCTCTGCAGCCTGGCTTATCTGACACTCTTGCCTGGGTTGCAGGAAAGATGTATCATTTTAAGTACTTTGTGCACAAGTTGGATTATATAGTACACCCATTTGCTTCAAGAAATTCCAATGTAACTTTTGTCAGTTAAAAAGACCTATTTGACTCTGTAAATATATTTTTAATCATGTGGTGAATACTTGTTTAAAAATGATTTTGAATGTTTTATCGCTGCCACAAGACAACAAGGTTTCTCATTCATGGTGCTTGTCAGGAACTTGAAAAGATCCTCATTAAATTTTTGTTGATTTGTGTGGAGTCATTTGATCAATTGTGTATAATCATTTCCAGTGTAAAACCTGATATTTAAAAAATGCTTCCAAAAGCGAACTCACGTTTCTCATTAAAACATTTGAAAAGATTTAACTTAGAAGTTATATACAAACTCAATATTTAATATCTTCCTTAGTATACTATATTTTATTTTTTCTCATTGTAATTATATTTTATAAAGAAAATGTTATTAATTTTTAGATCCTCCCAACGAATCTATCAAAGGTCTGTAGAAGAGTAGAAATAAAGGCCTTTTGGTGAAACGGTGGGAGCCACTGAGCAATTACTAATGGGGGCTTTTCTGTGACAGGTCAGAGGGTTTTTTCTGGGTACTTCCTGTTCATGAGGAATCCGAGCTTTGGGGGGTCCCTGCTGTCTTTCCTTAGAGTACAGCTAAGTCCTGATTCTACTCCAAGAACCCTGATTCTAATTCCCAACCTTGCTCCAGACACTGCCTGCCCCTCATCTCCTTGGCCCCAAGCCCACGGCCCCAGAAATTCTGCCATGTACAGAGGCTTTCCAAGCATCAGGTAGTGGTTGGTTTAAGGGGGCACCTCAAGCTGGTTTACTCCTGGAGGGAACTTCTTGGAGGGCTCATCTGTGTTGCAGACTACAGGCAGAAAATATGCATTCCCCCAGCCCTAACTCCCTCAAGACTGAATCACTCAGACTCGGAAAGATGTGTGGATGTCTTGTTACTCCAGACAGCCTGTCTGATCCATGCGCCATGAATGGTACGCTTTGTGGGGGGAGAGGAAGGTCTTAGCTTTATCGAAAGGTGTTATCCTTTGCCAATTCTATGACCTTGACCCTGACTTCAGTTTGTCCCTCTACTCCCCATAACTCATCTGTTAGTAGGAAATGTTAATACTTGCTTTGCAGGATTGAGAAGAAAAAAAAAGACAACACAGCAACTGTTGGGGGTGGTATGTAAAAATGTTTTGTAAACTGTAAAGTGCTGTGTCCATGGTGTCCATGGAGGGGTAGTCCTCATCGCTGTCAGCAAAAGCAGTGCCACTAGGACTCCTCCTGATTGTCGAATGATCATAGCAAACTCCTTTGGAACAGTCCTGCAGTTAGAGGTGCCTCTGGGCTTCCCGGGGCAGTGGCCGTGTCTCAGGGCCACCTGGCTGCCGGGAGATGACTTCTGCTCCAAGATCCAGCTCAAATTAGAGTCTGGTGGCACACTGGAGCCCTGTCCTTTCATCACTAGACTAGCACTTACATATTTATTTTTAAACAGCTTTCTCCTTTTGAAAGTAATACATGCTCACATTATAACATTTAGAAATACAGATATGCTGAAAGAAGAAAATAAGTCACCCCAAATCCTGCCACCACGAATGACTATATATGACACACACATCTCACACACTTTCAAAACATAACACTTTCTGTTTTGTGGTCTGCTTTTTGGAAAGTCTAAAAATAATTTGTGAACATTTACTAGATCATAAACGATCCTTCTACTACATCATAAAGGTCCCTGCCAAGCTGTCGGCGCCATTCAACACTCAGTGGTGTCTACTATGGACAGAACCCCTTGAAAGCCCCTTGTGGACAGAAAGGGGTGAGCAGAGCCATCCTTTCTGCTCCCTGGGAAGTCACCAGCCTGCAGAGGAAATCCCATCAGCCTAGGGAGTTGGGGCCCGAACCACAGGCCTGGAGGTGTTTAGCTTTGCAGGAGGGGAGAAGAGAAGGTATCCTGGAGAAGACTGGACTAGAAAGCCGGGCTGGATTTATGCATGTGAAAATGGGGGAGGAATTCTGGATGACAGGAAGAACATGAGTTATAGGAGCATGAGACCCACACATATTCAGAAAATGACAAAATCACAACATGTTCTCTGTGCTTTTGTGGAAGCCAGTAAAGGGCGGAGGTTTTGCATGAACAGTTTTGAGCTCAAAACTTAGTTATCCCATCCAAAGGATGGGGAAAATTTGCAATGGGTTTATGTTAGTGACCTTAACAAGTCACATAGCTCAATATATTCAAGAAGAAAAGGCTTAATGCCTTCCTTCCATTTTACAGATGTGAATCGAGGCCCAGAACAGGGGATGGCTTACTTGGACCACACACAGCAACTGTTGAGGGTGATACTAGGAGCCCAAAGACGCTTCAAAGGTAAGGGACAAGTTCTTCCTAAAAGTCCCTTTAGCCCCAACACAGACCAGCAGAGGAACTTCCCAGGGCAGGCTTATTAACCTGATCTGAGCTAGCAAGGCTCTGATAACACCCAGCTTTCTAGCAATATCTTGGGGTAAGCCATGAGAGGAAATAAATATGCCATGCCTCCTAAGACCCACAGGCAAGAGGTAAGTGTCAGTTCCTGTCTACTCCTCAACTTGGGAGAAGAGTCAAAGCTGAGCCATGCTCCTTTGGTTAGAAGAAAGAGAGATCCATTCACACTGCGCCTAGTAGAAGGAGTTGGAAGGATACTTATGGTTTTCTTGGGAATTGCAAGATGGGAGCCATAGGGAGGTCATGGGAATTGAAGTTGGGGCCTGAAAAAGTCCTAGAGGTCAAAGTAGCTCTGTCTCCTCCCTTGATACCAATCTCACAGGCTAAGGATTTCCCTACCTAATCCTTCCTTCCTTCCTCACCCTGCCACCCATCCACCCATCCGTGAGCTTCTGTCTTCCAGAGAGCTGCCATGGACCATTGCAAAGTATGATGGAGACAGAAATGAACAAGCACGGTCCTTGTTCTCAAGGAGCTCACAATCTAACAGAAAGTGATTGTCATATTTAATCATCCGCTCATGCTTTAGTTAGCATTTCTGTGTGCTAGGCTGGGAACTGGCTTTGGGAGTGCAGAAAGATGAATGAGGTAACCACATCTCTCAGAACACACAACTCAGGGAGGGAGTCCCATGGATACAATCATAATACAATCTGATTGGTGCTAAAAGAGAAAACAGATCGATTGATTGTGATTCTGCCTTGTTCCATAAAAGATTTATGGTTTGAAGATATCTAGATTAAGACGCTGGGATATTTATCAACATGGAACTATTTTGCGATTGTATTGTTGGGGGCATAGGGCCAAAGCAAATCCTTGTGGGTGGGAGTGGGGTTCTTGCAAAAGGAAATGAAAATGTGCATTGTCAGTCTTCTAAGAAAGATGTCATTCCTGTGCAGGAAATGAGGACCTTGGCAAGCCCGCATTTGGCGGGGGAGAGGAAAAGCTCTCTATCTGTTGCGTGAGGGCCAGATTGTTCTGGATGCTTAGAATATTCCTAGAGCTGGTGAGGTGAGGATGAGGGTGGAGGATGAGTTTCCCTGGAGCACATGGGAGGGACTCAGGAGAAAGACTGCAAGCTTGTCCTGAAAGGAACCCAGACGGTCTGCCATATGTTTCTCTAAGGTAGCCTCTTCCCTTCCAAGGTGACCGTGCGATCGGTAGGCACGCCCTGGACAATAAAAGGGGAGCTATTAATAATTATGCTTAGGGGCCTCCCTGGTGGTACAAGGAGTTAAGCACCACACTATGAAGCAATCTGCAGCCTCTGCAGCATGAGTTCGATTCCTGGCTGGCCAGGGAGCAACCCACATCGTGCAGCAGACCTCTCCTGACTCGCCCGCTGCTACCCTCAGCAGTGTACCTTGGTTGATCTGCCTGTTCTGTTCCCCACTATGTCTGGTGAATCCTCGAACTCCCCACATCTCTGACCTGTACCCTAGCTCTTGTATGCATAAATAAATAAATCTTAAAAAAAATAATTATGCTTAGAATGCAGAAATAAATGGGTGCACATAGCTTCCTTCTTATCACCAATCCTTCAGCAAATTCTCTTTCAAAGTTACAGATTGGTCTCTGTCATCTAGGAAGGAATAGGGAAGGTCCTTTGCTCATGTCTAAGGCCCAGGAAAATATTTGAATTCTATAAGAATTATTATTGGCTCTAAAATGCAAAAAGAGCTGCAAAATAAAAAAAGAAGATGTTTAATTAAATGTCTTTAAAACACGAGATCAACTTTTATCATGGCTAGTCATCAAAGGAGCTTTACATTTGAAATCTGTTTGCAGATTTGATTGTCTCTTTTCTCAACAATCCTCAAGAATGATCCCTGAAAAATCATAGCCAAACAGAAATCAGTTGTTCCTAGCCACATAATTTCCAAAGTCAACTTGTAACATTTTTTTTCCCCAAATATTTCTACAGCAAGAAATTATGCTAACTGAAGTACATGGGTATGCACACCCTTGAAAAGTCCAGAATCAAAGAAAGTCCTTAAAAGGCCAGGAGCACAGTATGGCAGCCAAGTGGGGCAGCGCTGTCCACATGGTGCTTGGTGTGAACAGCCCCCAGGCTATGCAGTGTGGAGGATCCTGAACACAGGCTTGGCTAGGGTGCTCCTCTAGAGGCCAAAGAGGGGGTGGCAGTGACTGACAAGTCTCTGAGGAGGGACACTGTGTGGTGACGAGACAAGGAAGACAGAACTGAAAGCACTCAGCCCGTTAGAGCCAAGTCTTGGCTTGCTCTGCTGGCTCAGGGCCCAGTGGGAAGACAATGTTGCACACAGAGGCTGGGGTCAGGGAGTGACCATGACAAGGGCTGCAGCAGCAACCAGAGATGGTGTGAAGGGGGCCATGGGGGAGCGGGTGAAGGTAATGTCAAGTGAAGGGGTTGTGGAGGCTACATTCATAAAGGCTGATTTGCACTGAGCCTCAGAACACAGCAAGGATTGACTCAGGCAGAGCCGGGCCAGTGGGCATAGGATACAAGACACTTTTGGGGTATCCCCATGGGAAGTTTCTATAATCTGCTCCTCTGGTCACTTCCCTGCTAAAAGATGCTGATAATCAAATGCTGTTAAATTCCAGCTGGTCAGCACCTCTGGATGGGAGAGTGGGGCTCTGTGGCCAACGCAGACATGTTCAGGTGGGTTCGGGCTCCTCCCTGACACGGGCTCCTGTTGGCCGAGCTCAAGGCTACAGGGGTTCCTGGAACTGTCTCTTCCTTCCATGCCAAAGAGGATTTTTTTTTTTTTTTTTTGCCATAAGCTGTTTCCTTGTTTACGGTAAGTCTGCAGAACTGTCCTGTTGAGGTGAGGAGTGTGCACGTGAATTTTAGCAGCTGCCCAAGAAGGCCTGGTATGGAAGGTGGAAATGTCTATCCACTTCAGAACAGGACAGGGCTAGCCATTCATCCGAGGGGGGACAAAACTATTGTCCTTTTTCTACCATTGAGGAAGCTAGGACAGAGAGGTCACCTGCCCAACTCCTGGCCACCCAGTGGTGATTGGAACCAGCATCCCAACCTGCCTGTGAGCATAGCAGTGGAGTGACAGTCGAGCTAGATTTTAAAATAGAGATTTGAATACGCAAGGATGGGGGAAAATTTTAGGCCCAAGGGTCAGCTGAACAAAGCAGAGGACAAGGATAACCATCCGCCATTGAAAAGAGCTTATGCTGCTTTGAGCCAGCTGGGATATTTAAGTGCTTTACTTGGATCAGCTCATTCACTCTTCACAACACTTGATTATCATCTTATGGATGATAAAATGGAGGCACAGAAAGGTTAAGTGACCTGTCTAAGGTCACACAGCTACAAAGCATCAGAGCAGAGACTTGAGCCCTGGCAGCTGTATCCCAGAGGCCCCTGCTTAGCTACTCGGCAGTGGTGCCCCTGACGTGTTGGGCTCGCCGTGGTGCTGCCACGCATATCCCTTGCTGAGTGTCTTCTGTGCGTTGTCCCATGTATGCTCATCTCAACACTAGAGGTAAGGACAATTACTGTCACTTTATAGATGCAGAGATTGAAGTCCAGACAGAGTAAGTATCTTGCCCCAGGTCACGCGTTGCCTTCCATTCTGAAAGTTATGTCTGCCGAGCTCCTGCTTCATTGAGAAAAGCCTTGCACTCCCCATAATTCCACATTCCCAGATCAATCGCTTCCCGGCTTGCCACGGGGCCCGTGTCGCCACTAGATCACTTTTAAGGTTTTCAATAATTCTGTGAAGAGACAGAGCAGCATAAAGCAAAGCTAAAAATATCATTTTTCTGTAGCTGTCATAACAACATTTGGGCTAATTGATTCTCAATAGAATAATGACATCCAGTATGTAGTGAGAAATATTCATGAAGAGATCTGTGAAATCCTCGAGGTGTCGGCTGTGCTAGCAGCCCAGGACAACGCAGGGACGCAGGGACGTGTCCACGAGCAGGCATGGGCCAGGCCAGGACATCCACGGGGCAGGGGAGCCTGACCGCCAGCCAGTGCCACAGCCTCGGGCCTGGGGTTGGACATCAAAGCGCTTTAGTCACCGAGGATCATCGTGGCTCCCAACCCCCAGGCTGCTTTAATCAGAGAAAGGTGATGAAAAGATTAGAGGGTATGATTTATGGAGAGAGATTAGCATCAGAGGAGTCAGGGGGAGAAGAGAGAACTCTCTTAAAGTAGTTGAGATAACAAAGGCTGGGGAAGAGAGGAGGGGTGGGAGGTGGGGAGACAGCTGGAGTCTTGAATGAGGCCTGTTGGGGTGGACAAGGTGGAGGACGAGACCTCTGGGTTTGAGGTGCCCAGCCCCGTGGGCAGAGCTGCTGTGTGGCCAGCAGGCCCCAGACCCACAGTGGGGTGAAGTGCACCCCAGTCTGTGGGGTGGAGTGTAAGCAACCTGCTCATATTTCTGAAGCTCCTGCTCTGTGCCAGCTGTAAGGACTTGACATGGCTGGTCTTGGGCTATCAGCACAGCCAGCATGTGAGACAGGGCAGCTTACCATTCTTGTTTTACAGAAAAGGGGTATAGACTCAAAGAGTTGAAGGAACTTGACCAAATGGCACAACTACTTAAGCAGCAGACCCGGGCCTAGGGACTGTCAGGAGTCTGGATCTCTCAGGTCCCAAAGCCACAGGGTGCCAGAGATGGGGACTGACAGAAACTCACAGGCAGGACCCCAGAGGCATTTCCTGCCAGGTGCCTGTGCTGTGTCCCTCTGCAGGAGCAAGGGATGTGCTGGCAGTGTGTTTTAAACCCACGTGTGCAGAGGGTAGTGTTGTATGGAGCAAGCCCGTGCCTGGGGGACACCAGGCCAGGAGCATGGCTATTTCTTATGGAGGATGTATTGTTACACCTGGTTCTTCACCTCCATTTCCCTGCATGTTCCTGGCTACTAGGTAAATAAGTGGCCTCTCAACCACTTTCCTGAGTCCCAGATTCATTTTCCCGTGCTCCCTCCGTGTTCCTTCACAATCTCCTCCTGTTGTTTCTGGAAGCCCCCTGGAGTAACTGTGAGCAGTACCCTGATATTTTCCTCCTGCTCCAGGAAGGTCTGAAGGCTGGACCTGGTCGCACCAGCATGTCACCCTGCCTAGACTGCAGGGCCACCCCAAGACCTTTAAAATCACCCCCAGGGAGGTACCTCCCATGCACAGGCCTAGAAACACCACTAGATTTTTCTCTCTGAAGGCAGGGCTGCATGTCTCCCGTTCATTGCTCAATCCCCAGCACTAAGAACAGGCTGGAACATAGTAGTTGCTCAACAAATAGATTATCTTAGATGTCTGAAGATGCTGCTGCACTAGCCACCCTGCATCTCACTTTGTACCCAGGTGCCTGAAAGACTCATTTGCTGTCAATTCTCAGCAGAACTCAGACACCAGACAGAGCAGCACCCAGAGTCTTGTTTCCCTCCTCATAAGTCCAAACCTCCTACAAATCAGTTCCTTCCAGACCTGCCCACCAATCCATTGGCATTTTCACAATGGCCAGTAATTAATGGTTAACATTTAGTGAGTACCAGTTCAGTGCCAGCCACTGTGCTCAGCTGTTAATGGGAATTATCTTTCATTGCAAAGCAGCCCACGAGTTAGGAACTATTTTTAATTCCTATTTTACTGGTGAAGAATCTGAAGCTCAGAAATGGTGAATGACTTTCCCTGAGACACACAATGGGTGAATAAAGGCAGGAGCAGGGAGTGGAACCCGTGGGGTCTGACTTTGAAGTTTGCTTCTAACTGCTGTATATGTGGCATGCCCTCAGATTTGATCTGAATTTCTCTAAATGAGGTCTAAGCTGAGACCTCTGCTACCATTTGTCACAGGCTTCATGTCAGCTGAACTTTGATGCACTGTGATCCTGATTTTACAGATGAGGAAACTAAGCTTAGAGAGGGTGACTTGCCCATAGCCAGACAGGTGTGAGAGAAGCTGAACTGGGATTTGAATTCAGCTAGTCCCACAGCCTCATTCCTCGTGCTGTGCCCTCCTCCTGGGGGACCTGAAACCGTTAGGGGAATGGGGGGAAGGAAAATGGAGAGGGTCTCAACCGGTGCTGTCTGCTTCAGAGTTGGGCACCAGGGTCCTGGAAGTCCTGGGCAGAGTCCAGGGCAGAGGGGGCAGGTAGGTGACCTGGCGTGTTTTGGACTTCAGCTCTTAGCAGGGAGCCTCCAAAATCATTTCCCAGCCGTGTACTGCAAAGGGACTGGCACTGTCTTCTGGCCTCTCCTTGGTCTGGAAGGGGTGAGGCTCCCACAATAATCAGATACTTATTATACACAGAACGGCCTCTCTATCTAAAGGGGGCATAGAAGAAACAGAAAGTAGAAAAAGAAAAAAAAACAGGCTTTTTTGTTCATTTGCCATGACTGTGGACCAGGTATGTCTCTTTGAGCCTCAGTCTCTTTACACATGGAATGGGGGTGTTAATGTCCACCCTTCCTATTGGGTCGGGGGAAGTGGCTCTGGGAAAGCCTTCCGCCCTGGTGGCCAGGCAGATGTGGTGTGTGTGGTGCATGAGACTGGGAGGAGCCTGGGGGAAGGCAGTTTGGAGGAAAAGGCACAGAGACACATTCCCCAAAGGTGTGTGATATCTGTGGGGTCAGGTCAAATTGGAAATCCTCACTTCATCCTGTCCTGAGTCAGGGGTAGACCATTTCTGGATCAGCAAATGTTTTCATTTCCCAAGAGAAGCTATTTTGTAGTTCATATATTCATGCATGCATTCATGCATACATCTAGTCTTTGAATTGATAAAGATTAAATGGCAACATTGGGTCAAGTACTGTGGGAACCCTAGAGGAGAAACAGAAGAGGGTCCCTGTCTTTAAGAACTTTATGACACATTTAGGAAAATAAGACATGACATAGTTACCATGACAAGAGGCACAGGGTGCCGTTGGCCTTGAGATGGGTATAGAGAAGGTCCTGAGCGTTCGTGGCTGGGCACACCACTTCCAGCTGAGCAATCAGGGAACACCTCCTGGAAGAAGTGGCATTTAGAATGCAGAAGTAGCCTTGGAAGATATAAACATATTATAATGCAGAGGATGAGTCTTCCAGGGAGATTGCATTCATATACTTGAATTCATCTGTGGATAGGCACACAGCATAACAACCACCACAAAGTGTGCGTGTGGAGAATAACGTGGGGGATTCCGACCCCCATTACACTCAAGGAACTGTGCCCCAGAGCAAGCACAAGATGGGAGATGGATCCTTTCCTGTCCCCAGTGGCTTTTGGTTCTCGGAGCCTCCTTTCCTGAGTATCACCCGGAGGGTGATTCTGGTGTTTAAAGACACGCATCCGTCATGGAATGTGGTCCCTCGAATCAAGCCCATAACCTCATCTGGTGCTTAACCCAAAGAAAAGCGATTTGTTCCAATGCTGGAGGGAAGCCTGCTGTGCTGGTCTCACTGAGATGGTGCATTGGTCTCCCTCCTAAGGGATTTGTAAGGGTAATTTTGACTGTGCCTGGCTGTTCCCTTTATACACCCACTTTAAACGCCACCTCTACATCACACAGGCCGCTGTGGCGGGAGCCGCGTGGTGCAGGCTTGGCGGTGGGCTCCGCGAGGTGCGCGGGGAGTGTAATTAGGAGCTCCAGGACTGTTAAGGGCCCATCGGATTCTGAGAGCTCGAGAGTCGGCTGTGATCTTTGGAATCCTCATTAGAAATTCTCTCCAGAGCCTCGGGCATATGCTTTTGCTCGTCTTTAATAATGGCAAATCTTCATGCTTTGAGGTTGGATTTGATTTCGGGAAACAACCACAAGAGGCATTTGGAGCCCAGCCTGGTGGAAGAACAAGCTGGAAAATATGCTTCTGGTTAAATGGGAGGTGTGACTCTAATTGGCACATGGGAATGCCAAGTTCAGGTAGGAGCCAGAGCAGGAGGCTCCAGGGAACGCTCCGGAGCTGCCATAGGGAATGCCGGCCCCGGGGCAGGCAGGAAGGGAGTTCTGCTGGCCAGGGCTTGGCCACCTTGAGTCTCCTGCAGATTTGACTGGGCTTTGCTGCTCAGCCACAGCTCAGCACTGTAAATGGCTTGGGGTTGTTTGCAGGGTGTCTGGGTCCAGCAGAATTGGCCAATGTACCGCGAGGCAGAGTCTCAGAGGCCTGATGGAGCCAGAGGTCTTGGTGAGCTGACTTTGGCACTGCAGATGACGGGGCCTTCCAGGGAGAAGATCTCTCTGCACCTTGCAGACTGAGAACTGACCAAGTGGCCAGAGGAAGAGTTGAGCACCTGCCTCCCAGGAGTTCAGAGGGTAGGCAAATCCCACCCAGGGCCTGGCCTGCCCTGGACCAAAGATCTTCAGCAACCCTGCTGAATGGCCTCAGTGTCCCTTCAAATTTCCCCAGGATGCTGGGCACACTGACAGGAGGTGCTGGGTCCCACAGGGATTTGGCTCATGTGCACCTCCCTCCTCCCAGCCACCTGGTGCTGTTGGGATGGCTCCTCAGTGACCTCCTGTGCCCATAACCCACACCTATGCAAAACGGCTTCCTTTTCTGGGGGCTTGATCACTAACTCCAAAGGACCTTCCAGAGACCAACTCCAAAATCTTGGGGACATCCTGAACTGGCAGGAGAGTCTTTTTTTGAGGGGACCAGCATGTTTGGTAGAGTATTTGTTTTATAATCATCCCCAAGTTGTCTGCAAAGCGTGAGCCATCCAGTCCTGAAGGACAGAATGCCTGGGCCTGGGCTCTGAGGCCAAGATGCAGAGGGACCAGCCAGAGGAGCGTGTTTTGCTATGTACTCTGCAAAGCACAAAAAATGTTGACTGACAGATTCATCATCACTATTTCCAACTCAGGAACAGGTCATACACATTAACTGGACCTTCCTCAGCCCATCCATCCAAAGTAGAATGGCCATACATGTCTACTGCAGATGGGCAGAACCCTTTGTCCCTGCCGCCTGGGAGGCCACCTGGGGACCCTCTGCTCCCCCAGCCTCTGGCTCAGGTGACTTAGCATCCTGTCCCAGGAGATCCGAGGTATGTGTTGAAGGTGGATCCATCTGGTCAGTGAGACCCAGAAATGGCCAGACGATTCCCAA
This sequence comes from Talpa occidentalis, assembly GCF_014898055.3. Lineage (NCBI taxonomy): Eukaryota > Metazoa > Chordata > Mammalia > Eulipotyphla > Talpidae > Talpa > Talpa occidentalis. The sequence goes on along the minus strand of NW_023605305.1, from coordinate 23,409,339 downwards.
AAGAACTTTACATAATCAATGCAGCATCTATTACAAAACATCTATATGCAAAGATGACTCTTGCCCCAGCAGATGAAAAAGTGACTATTGGCAAATTCCTGACAAATGTTTCTGGGATGTGAGATCTTTGGGGAAGGTAAAGAGGGGGGGCGTGAAGGGCGAGACCCACAGCCCTCTCAGCATGCAAGCAAAGGGTGGGGATCAAAACTGGGTGGTGTAGTGGCAAGAGGAGTTGTGGGGTCCTGAGGGGCAGCTGAGTGGGATGCCCACTTCAGAAAGGCTCCCTGGTAGGTGACGTGGGGTCACTGGTGGCTGGAGTGACACCCACTTGAAGGATGCGTAGATTATGCTGCGAGGAGCGGACAGACCTCCAAGAGCCATGGGCTTCCTGTAACTGCTTGAGAAGCAAACAGTTCCAATAAGAGTCGGGATAAGGAGAGGGGTGGGCTGGGGTGATGCACATATAGTGGTTGGAAACTTAGAAAGAAAAACAGTCTGCCTTGCAGTGACACCAGCTTTCCAAATGGGAGCGAGCAGATGAGACTGAGAAGTAGGACTCGGGGGTATCATGCATTTGGTACAGAGAGTAGGAGCAGGGATGGGCCCTGGGAAGAGGAAACCTCCAGTCCTCTGTGCTTACATGAGAGGTGGGGGGCGGAAGGGGCAAAGATCAAGGGCTGAATGGGTGAGGGGTGGTGAGGGTCCTCAGAATAGATGGGGTTGAAGGTAGGTGCATTTGTACATGCTAAAGTTGCGTGGTAATGCGTGTATAGGAATGTGCATCTTTCCAAGGAGAAGGACCACAGCTTCATTAAATTTCCAGAATTTTAAGACTTCAAACACAAGACATGTAATTAAAGGCCAGGATGTCCAGGTTCAAATCCCAGGCCTCCCCCCTTTCAGGAGAGTGACTTTGGGCAAATTGCCAGCCCACATGCGCCTCACTTTCCTCATCTATAAAATGGGCATAATAAAATTCCTGCTCCATAGGAAGGACTAATTAAATGAAATCACATCAAGCAAAGTGCTTTGCATTCAGCAAGTCCAAAAATAGTATTAGCTATTAAGACTTATGTCACTATCACAATAATCATATTATCTTGGAGATTAGGGGGGAAGCCAAAGCCTCTCGCTCCTGCTTGGATGCCCTGTGGACTGGCGGGTGGCAGGTGGGCCCAGCCAGGTGAGGCCTGGGAACCGGGGTGCGGCGCCGGCACTGCCAGGCGGCTGGGAGGCCGCCCCACACCCGCCCGCCTGCGGTTTGTATGCAGCGGCTGTTGTGCGAGTGTGTCCAGAGAGGGAGGGCTGCTCCATAAGACTGATTTGTTGCTGCTGAACCTCATTAATCAAATCTTACCGGAGAGAGCCTCCTGCAGCTGCTGGCAGGTCAGCGTCGGGGAGATAAGTGATGTAGCCAGCCCCAGCGAGGGGGAGAGGCGCAGCCATAAGTCTTGACAGTGGCAGGCTCTGAAGCCCACGCTCCGAGCAGGCGCGTCCTCTGTGCCTGGGGCAAATCTCCAAGTCAAGACAAAGTTCTTCCTCCCGGGGGGATGCTCTGGCGAAACAGGGAGCCGGATGAGAAGTGCCTGAGAGCAGCCGTGGAAGAGCAGGGGATGTCACTGTGGTTGGGGACAACTGAACCAGAGATGACCCATGACATCATGGGGTTGTGGTTCTTTCCGGACCACCGGATTCCCCATCAAGCACCCCAATACCCCCATGGCCTCATCTATGCTTTGCTGGCCAAGAAGCGTCCAGGCTCGATATTTTTGGTACTGGCCTCGTGAGCACTGCCCAGCGGGACACGTCGCCCCTCCTGGTCGTGGCAATAGCAGAACCAAAGACTCTGGGCCAGGTGCGGCCCCAGCTGTTTTACTTAGTCCTCATTCACCGTGTGTGCTGTCGGTGCCTCGACTTTCCCGCTGGTCAGAGTTGGAGACTGAGGACATGAAAAGCTACTGAGCCCCTCATCACTTTCCCTGGGCTGGCCTCACGTCCTGTGGTCTGTTCTGTGGGGTGGTGAGGCAATGGGCCTCGGCAGCGGCAGTTCAGGTGCTTGGTCTGATTGCTAGGGGGTGAGGGGGAGGTGCATGGAGACCCAAGTGGCTCTTAAGGGCCTCTGTGTCTAGTGAGCTCGTAGGAAGCTTGCAGCTGACTTGATTGTCTATATGGACCAAAGGAGCCAGTTTCTGTCTCTCTGGGTATAATTCTGCCTTCTCTGCTGCAGGCTGCCCCCTGGTGCCAGGCCCTGTGCTGTGGAGCCCCTGCGCTCAATAGGGCGCTGGACCCTGGCTGCCTGGTGGGTGTCCCACCCCATCACTGACTGTCTAACCTCAGCTTCTGAGCCTCCATTTCCCATTTAAAAACAATAACTACTCCAATGAGCCATTTTGAAGTTTGTGTGGGAAAAGACCCAAAATGTGTAAAGCATTTCGAACAGTACCAGTACATAGTAAGCACTTATTAATTGCTGCTGTGATGGGGACCCAGAAAGAATCGGGGTTGGTCCCACTAAGAGTCTTGCTACTCCACTTCTGCCCATGGCAAGGTAGCCCCGAGCCCCCCTCCTTTTTCTCCAGGCTCTGTTGTCTCCTTCTGCTCACCCCAAGTCTTCTCTGCTCACCACATTCCCAGGTTAGCTTCTCACCCTTACAAGAGCTGGGTGGGACACCCCCTGCCATGGCCCACGTAGCCTGCAACCCTAGAGGCTGCAAAATGAGGATGTTAATCCCATCGCTCCAGTAGACGTGCAATAAAAGCTGCAGTCTTTGCACACTTGGTAGGTGCTGGTCATCGTGTGACCCGCTTTCTAAGCATTAGCTCGCGAAACCTGCACTTAGACCGGTCTCACAGCTGAGGACGCTGAAGCTCTGAGAGGGTCCAAGGTGACGCAGCATGAGCGGCAGAGCTGGGCTGCAGACTCTGGCTGCTGACAGCAAAGGCCTTTAGGTCCTTCCCTTACCCTAAGCCCCATCTGGGAGTTAAACCCCCAGCACAAAAGGCTCGGCCCACACTCGGTACTCAGAAAATGCTGGTCCCTTCGCTGCTAACCCCACACTGCCTTGGAAAAGCCTCCACATTTAGAGGGTTGGCTGGGCCCAAGTTCGGGAGTTGTTAACTTCTTAGTAGTTTTCTCTTTGCCTCGTTATGGGGTAAAACTGCATTTGGTTTTTAAAATTCCCTTTTTATTTAGTCGCTGTGAATGTTAAGAACTGCCAGTACTGGAAGCTGAGATCCCATCCATATGCCAGGTTTTAAATAGCAGACTAGAAACAAGTTTACACAGGAAGATCAAACTCATCCCAAACATGCAGCTCCTGCACTGTTCAGACAAGAAGCCAGTGCCCCCCACCCCGCCCCGCCCGCGCCCCTGTCTTCCCACTTCAAACGGTTCGGAGAGTAATCTTTCTTGTTTTAGAAAAACATTTCTGAATTCCGTCTGCTGCTCTTCATGCACGAAGAAGCGAGGGGTGACCCAGGCACGGCAAGGTGTGCGTGTGGTTTTGTTTCTCCTCTGCAGTGGAGGGGGTTCCAGGTAATCCATCGCGGTCACCTCAAAGGGTTTCTACCTGCAGGAGTCAGAGGGGCCCCGACCCTACCCTGAGCCTTGGGATGAAGCCCCCAGAAAAGGAAACCCACTGGACTTGACATGTCCCACCTGCCAACAGGGCTCTGTGATCTTGCCAAAGACTTCCCTCTTCTGAACTCTGGTTTCCTCTTCTGCAAAATGGGCGTAGCCAGCAGAGCACATTGGTTACGACCTGCTCTCTGGCATCAAGCTGCGGGGTTAAAAACCCCTGCCTGCGTCTTCCTGGCTGAGTAGCCTGTGCAGATCCTTTCTGAGCCTCAATTTCCCTCCCTGTAAAGTGGAGGCCGCAGCAATGCCTGCCTTCTGGGGCTCCTTCTGGGGCAGATTAGGAGTCACCATGCTGCTGCTGAACACGGGACCTCACAGTGAATGGCAGCAAATGCTGGTTTGGCCCCCAGAGCCCTGGACCTCCTGCTTCTTGAGGTCCACATGGGGTGGTGGGTTTGAGTCGAGGATGTGGCACTTGTCCCTGAGACTCTTCTAGGCCTTCTAACCTAAAGTGGATTGCCCTGTGGGGGATCCACTCAATCTGATCCTCATCTCACCCAACCATTTTTCACCAGCCTGAACACCCCAGGTCTCTGTGGGGAGGGGCAGGGCTGATCTATGGGCTCCAGTAACCTGCCTGGGGGAAGGGAGGGGGCCTCTGACCTGAGGGGTAAATCATGGACTTCCCCAAGGGCCCGTCAGTTCCCCAGGAAAGAAGCCCTGGGTATTTGTTATCTCAATGTTTCCCCTGAGGGGCTGACCACATGATTCATTTCACTCACACTAATTGGATGTAAATTAGATGAGAAATCAGTAATTTGTCCAAAGATTTGTCATTCTGGTGGCTTTCCAGGCAGAGCCAAGAGATGGTCCAGTGACGACGGCCCCCAGCCGTGAGTCTGGGTTTCAGGAGAGAAGCTTTACCTGGGGGACGTCTGTGCTTGCACAGCCTTTGAAAAGATGGAGCTGAGGTGGAGATGGAGGGAGGGTGAGGAGAAAGGGAGCAAGTAGAGGGTGAGCTGGAGAAGGGGGGAGGAGAGAGGAGAGAAGGGAGGGAGGGGGCCCAAGAAGAAGGGGGGCGATGGGGGAGTTGGGGACGAAGGCCAGAACAGGAGCCTTGGAGGAGAGAGGAATGAACAGAGAGAAAAATGGGGCAAAAGAGGAAAGGAGAGGGGGGCAAGGGGGGTAATGGAGTTCAGGAGAGAGGGAGTTCAGTGGCTCTTGTTTCTCTGGCTGCTTTGGAGGCTGGAGGGGTGGGGAGCCTTGGGTGATATTATGTAGTGTCAAGAGGAAAAAGGACTGTCCCAGACCGCTCTCCCGCAACAGCATGCTCATCCACCCCTGACCTGGCTCCGGTCTGGGGAGCCAGGCCGGGCCTCTGCCATGTCTCCACTGATTTAATGAGGTGTCAGGGGGGTGTGGAGGGGTGGGTCTGGCAGGAGACTGCCTGGAGAGGAAGGGCAGATTCCTGGGCTCGCTGACACCCCCAGAGCTCTTCCAGGCTGGGCTCTGGCTCATGTTCTATTTATTAGAGAGACACAGTCCACCCTGCAAGAGGGTAGAAAAGGAAATATTTTTTCCAGGGACTCTGAGGTCTGAGTCAAGGGCAGAAAAAGGAAAATGGGCATCTGGATCCTAATTCTCACGGACACTCAGACCCAGGCTCTGAGCTGGGGAGCACTGAGTGGGGTCCTGCCCATCTATTCAAGATAAAGAGTCACTGCTGAGGAAGGGGGCAGCTGTTCTGGACCCAGAAAGTGGGCCTCGCCTGGCCTGGGAGGCTGCAGAGCAGTCAGAGGGCAGAGGCCCTGGACGCAGAGGCCACAGACACACTAGGGCTGAGGGATCCTCCAAGGTCAAGGTTTGTTTCAAGGACTCTGAGGGCTTGAGACCTTGCCTTTGAAAAGGGTCATTGTTATGTACTATTCATTTCGCCTTGGCACTGGTATGTGTGAGGCTTTGATTCCAGCCAGGCTGGTGCTAGGTGCAGGGCGAGCTCAACAGACTCAGCTCCCCAAGCTCAGAAGCCACAGACCCAGGAGGGTGAACAAATAACCCTGTGTGATGATGAACTCTGCCTGATGCCAGGCGCGCCAGCAAGGAGCGGGGGCTTTGAGGAAGAGAGGAAGTGGATCTCATCAGCAGGGAGGGGAGGACGGGAAAAATAATGCTAAGATAATCAATTGAAAGTGATAGAAGAGTAACTGCATCTGATCCTCACAGGAGAGTCGACCTTGGGCTGCTCAGAGCTCCTTGGGGATGCAAGTGAGTGTGTGGGAGGGGGTGCAGTGAGTTTTGGGGGATGCTGGTGTGCACGCTGTGTGTGTGTGTGTGTTTTCCTGTGTGTGTGTTTCAGGTGGAGGGGGCTGTTCTCCCACGGCACTGGTTGCTTGGTGTGTATTTCAAAGCAACATAAGCAGAGGCAACTGGAATCTGGGGGTAACCTGAAAAGGATGCCTATCTCTTAACTTCATGCCTCCAAATTTTAAAAGAGAAAAAGAGGTAGCTACCCTGTCTCTCGGTTTCTATGACAGACTTTTCCCCGATTCTGTGTTCCTTAGGTTATATCGATCAAAATATATGGCCACTGCTTAGCGGGGGCTCAGTCAGGGATGCCCCCCACCTCCCATACCTTCTTTCATCTTTTCTCTCATCTTTTCTCTCCCTCTTTTCTTAATATCTTATGTTCTATTGAGCATTAAGTAGCCTTTCAAATGCATTATTTCATTAATCTTCATTATCACCCCATGAGGTAGTTATTTTTTACTCCACTTTACAAATGAGAATATTGACGCCTGGAGCGGGCAAGTGACTTATCCAAGGTCATGCTGTCAGTGCACGGAAGAGCAGATTCAAACCGACAACTTCTCTGCAAAACGCCTGCTTTTTTAACTGCTTCCATCCTCCCTGCCCCCAACACTTTCTTCCCTTCTTCTTCCCTTCCTCCTCTCCCTCTCGCTGCCTTCCTGACTTCCATAAACATTTATCAGTTTATCATGAACTGGAAGCTGGTTCTTCACACTCCACCGTTACCCTCTACTTTGCACACATGTGGTTTCATAACCAGGATCTGATTCACGCACGGCTTTGGAGGACACCTTTATAGGTAGAACATTGCCAAGTTCCTCAGCAAATGTTAAGGTGTGGAGGGAGAATCATCCGACATTTTCAAGTTGGAAGTTCACCCCCGCCTCTTTTCACACCCGTGAAGGGGAGGCTCTGAGAGAAGAGAAGGCTCATGGAGCATAATGGGGGTCCCCAGCAGAGGAGTAAGGATCAGAAACCAAAAGGTCTGTCTTTACCGGGTTCAAGCCAGCACCCCGACTTTACAGTGAGCTGTCAGGCATCCTGTAGAGGATGCCTCCCCCCAACCCCGGTGAACGCAATTAAAGGGTTCCTCAAGTTAATGCAGGGCCAGGACCCCCTGGGCCAAGCACCACCAACCTTTCTGAAGGTTGTGAGGGGAGACCCCAGCCTGTAGGGGGCTGTGCCTGGGAAAGTTTTCTCTCTTAGATGAAGTCACAAATTGTGGAGGATGATTACGTTCATACTTAACAGGCTGCACTGCTACCCCGTGGAGAGGACAGGCCAGGGATGCTGAGTGCCCATGGCTGAGCATCTCCTGGGGCTGGTGCTAGTGGCCGCTGTGCGGTGATTTCTGCTGATACCCTCAGGGACACCCAGTGAAGTGAGGGTTGAGGCTTCAGAGTCGGGCAGAATTGGATTCCAAGCCAGGTAGGTCCTGACACTCAGGGTCTCAACTTCTTCATCTGTGCAATGGGAATAGTACCCTACTATGTGTTTCTCAGGGCTGTTGGGAGAATCAGCCAGATTTGTAATAAACACAAACATGGCACCATGTCTGATAAAATGTGAGAGGTAAGTAGGTGAGAGACCCACTACAGCTCCTGGCACATTTACCGAGAAGATAATTGTAGCTTTTGCCTCCTCTTTGGCCAGGCCTGGGTTCTGGATCTTGGTGATTAGGGAAAAAATAAACTAAAATAAAAGTGGGAGGGGGTCAACTTCTGCCTCTACTTTGGAGTAGAGCTCTGAGCTTCTTGTAAATAGCTGAAATAATTTTTCTAAGACACAGAAAAAACTCAAAAACACCCAGAGTATGGAAAGATTTAAAATTGAGTGAAATTCATATAACATAAAATGAATTATTCAAAAGTGTACAACTAAGTGAACTTTAGGGCATTCACACTGGTGGCAACCACCATATATCAAGTTCCAAAATATTTTCATCTCTGCAAGAGAAACCCTGTGCCCATTAGGCCGTCACTCCCTTCCCCTGTGCCCTGGCAAACACCCATCTGCTTTTTATCTCTGATTTTACTATTCTGGATTTTTCAAATAAGTGGGACCAGGTAAGGTGTGATGGTCTATGTTTGCTTTCTTTCCCTCAACACAATGTTTTCAAGGCTCACTCACCTTGTAGTGTGAATCAGTACTTCATTCCTTTTTATGACTAAGTAATATTCCATCACATGTATGACGTATTTCATTTGTTCATTTATACTTTGATGGATATTTGGGTTGTTTCCATCTTTTGCTAATGTAAATAATGCTGCTATAAACATCTGTGCACATTTGAGTGATTGCTCTCAATTTTTTTAGATCATTTGGGAGCTGAATTGCTGTACGTGACGAAATTCTGTAGATTATTTTTCAGGATTGCTGTGGGATGGACACAAGGCATGTGATTCTGTGCCTGACACCTAGGAGATGCTACAAAAAGAAAAGGGCCATTTCCTACTCTCTTACTTTTCTCTCATCCACTTTCTTCGTTGCCTTGTTCCTTATCAAAATTCATGTAGATTTGTGGAGTCAGTGGGCTGGGTGGCGAGGCAGCCACATCAAATTGCATCATACTCAGATGCCATTGAGAGCCTGGCTCTTCTGGAAACTGGAAGGATTAACTCTGTGGGCAGTGGACATTCTGGAATTTTGGGTCAGAGAAGCAGGAAGTACTCCTGGTCTTTCTGCTGCTCTAGTTACCAGCTACCAGCTCAGAAGAGGGGATGAAAGTGTCGGCACTCTAAAGGTCACTCTTCAAATTTCTAATTCTGAACTGATGATTTGCCTGGAGCACAACACCAAGTGCAACTGTGGAGCTTCTACCCCACAGCTGCACTGAATTCACCACCAGGTTAGACACGGGGGTCAAGGCTCTTGTACGAAAATTGAATTCCAGGCTTAAAAATTTGTGCCAAAGTTGCTTTCCTTTTCCTTCTTTTGGTCTTATCTTTGAGTTTGTTGTTAAGTGCAAATGAATGGTTCTTTTTTTAAAAAATACAGACACATACACACACACAACCTATTGAGTGCTGATCATATACCAGACATGCTTTATCTGTGAACTCAAACCTTATAAAAAAAAAAAAAACCCTATTACTATGGACTGAATTGTGTCCCCGTAAAATTCATAAGTGAAAGCCCTAACCGCCACCCCCGCCATGTGACTGTCAGAGATGGGGACTTTAAGAAGGTAATTAAGATTAAATCCAGTCATAAGGACAGAGAACTGATCCTATACAAATTATGCCAGCTATGCTGGCTCCCTGCTCTCAACTTCCAGCCTCCCAAATTGAGAAAGTAAATTTTTGTCATTGAAGCTACTAGTCTGTGGGATTTTCTTATGGATTCCCAAGCTGACTAATATGCCTCCTTGTATCTTTCATGGAGGAATGAAGTCACTGAATGAGGCCACACAGCTGTTAAGTGGGAAGGCCAGAATGTGGACCATGGATGTCTGGCAAGAATCTATACCCTTAACCTTGAGACCATGGTCATCTCAAGAGCAACACTGCAGGGGCACTAATGAAAGGTTCAAAGTCATTCTGTTAGCTACCCACAACAATGGTGTTGGCCTCCACTTAAAATCTTTTCACCAGGTGTAGGGGTGGCTTCCAGGTACTCCCAGCACACACCTGGAGTGTTGTACTTCCATTGCCAGGAGAACTAGCTTACTAGAGCCTGTTATGTGCAACTTTGTATTCTTTTCCCAACTCTGTATTCAGTGACATCCTGCTGGTAGGTTGAAATCCCCCATGGTGGGAGTATTTACACCACAGAAATTGGCAAACACTATAAGTCAGGGTGTTTTTTTTTTACTAGAGAGCCAGTTGTTAAATATTTACCAGTATACTGCATCCCACCACATAAAACAGAGAAGGTGTGTGGGGGCAGGTTCCTCGGTCCATGAAGTAGGCTCCTGTGCAACAGAAACTTGCCTGGTGACCATCCTATTTGTTTTTCTTTGGATAGTATCACAGATCCCCAGAATTTGGCCAATGAAAGCACCCTTAACGATAATTAAGCCCAACTTCTCATTCTGCAGATGGAAAGCCAGGATCCAGAGAGGGAAAGTGACTTGCCTAAGGTCACACAGCCGGTAGTGGCAATTCTTGTCAATTTATATCCCTCCTGTCCAAGTCTGTAGATCTAACTAGGGGGGAAATGTTAGAAATTTGGCATAGACTAGACATTGATGCTGCTAATTGGGGAAATATTCTGTGAGGATGGGGTAGTGTTTTCCGGATTTCCTGGCTGTTCCCTCCTCTTGCACTTCTACACCCCACAGGGTGTACTAGAGAGATAAGCAAGATGCACACACTGTCATCAATAATGCAGCCTCTTCTGTCTCTGAGTGGAGTCCGTAGAAGTCGATGCAAATAGCACAGCTTGTAAATGTGCAGATTGGATCGGAGCCCTAAAGTGCACCCTAGAAAACACGGCTGCGTGTTCTTCATCTACAGCTAATTATAACTTTATTCATTACAGTCTGGCTCATAAGATTATAGACCTAAATCAGGAATAGAATATGTGTTACATATATATTTTTGTAATACTTTCCCTCCGTCAGAAGTGAGTCTCAGCCTCCATCGGGAGGCGTGAAGTCAGAGTCCCATCCCCAAGCCAGGCATCTGCAATGTGGCATTTTCTGTCGCCGCCCCACACTTTGCTCAAAGCAACATGGAGGTGTTAATCAACTCGGAGAGCACCCGCCCCACCCGTCCCGCCCGACAAATCAGAGCAACTGTCAAAGGAAGATGTAAAAGAAGTTATTAATCTTTGGGGCCAAATGTTTTTAATTATGTACATACAGTATTCAAATTAGGTTAAAAGTGGTCTTCCAGGTTTGTTTTTTCCTGCAGAGGTTTATCCTGCAGTGCAGTGGGGAGAAGGCACATTTAGGATTTTGGGGACTTGACTTTGAAATGTCGGAATACCCTCGGGGTCATCCCTATGACCTCTTTTCTTCTTTTTCTCTCCTCAGGAGACCATCCATTCTTTGAGTGTAAATATCATCTGTATGCTAAAGCCATCAGAAGGTGCCCCCTCCCGCCCCCCCCCCCCCCCCCCCCCGGCCCAAGTCTAGCATCACATACCAGTATTACCCTGCTTGATGTCCCTACGTGGCTGTCTCAGACATTTCACACCTTAAATGCTCAAAATAAAACTGATTTCCCCCCTCCAAACGTGGTCTTCTCAAAGATGCTCCTGTTGCAGCGCTCCCCACGATGACTCATTCTCTGCACCGTCCATCTGCCTCCTCAGCCTGCTAACCCAGAAGTCTTCTGGATTCCTCTTTCGCCCACCTCTCACATCAATGAGTAAGTCCAATGAACATTACCTGCGAATTACATCCCAGCTCCTCCTCCCCAAAGTCACCGACATGCCCTTGGTCCCAGCTGTCACTGTCTCTGTCCACGGTCCAGCCTTCACCCAGCGGCCAGAAGGATGCTTTACAAAACAAGCAACAGCATCCCACTCTCCGGCTTATAACCCTGAATAGCTTCAGGTCAAACCCCAATCCCTGCAAGGCTTTGCGAGATCTGGCCCCAACCCACCCTTCTGCTCTCTCTCTACTGTCCACCCTGAACCTGGGGTCCTGGAACTCAACATGCTCATTCCCACCTCAAGCCTTTTGGCTTCCCATTTCTTGGCCCTGGGGACTCTTCCTCTTCTTTACCTGCTTGGAATCTTTCCAATGTCACTTCTAGATGAGCCTTTCCAGAGAGGCTGAGCCTGGGCTGGAAGAGGGATGATGAAGCCCCCTCTGCTCCTTGTGCTCTCTCCCAAGAAGACTTCAGACAAGAGGGAATTCTCATAGGAAACCCAGGAGCTGGAAAGAAGAGAAGGCTGCGAGCTGACATCCCCAAGTGCCCAATCACTGTCCTGTCAGTGTTTGCAACTTAGAGATCAGACCTTGCAGTGTGAATTTAGGGGCTGGTGCTGAGACAGAAAGCATTGCCATGTGTTGAATTTTACCATTCTTTTAAATACCTTTCCAGACACATCTCTGGTTCTGACTCTGATGTTCTCTCTCATTCCTCTGAGTTCCTGAAGCACCAGGGCTATGATCTCCCCAAGGACAGGAAGTACTTGGTTTTCTCTGCTCCAAGCTTAGCACCATGCCTGGCACTTAGCACACACTGTAAAGGGGTGATGAAAGCCTGTGGGGTGTGTGTACGTGATTGTCTTGTGACAGTAAAGATTTGTCTTGCCTTCATCGACTTGCCTTTTCCCACCTTATTAGATGCTGAGTGCATTCAGGTCCCGAGGGAGGTCTTGCCCACCTTTCTAAGGCAATCTCGTGGTGCCTGGACAGTGCTGAGCATTTATTAGAGTCTCAGCACATTTCTATGGAATTGAACCCACTATGGAGGGGACCAATCCATGGTCCACTCAATGGAATGAAAAACACCGATGTGGTCCTGTCTTCCAGGGACCTGGCACCCCAATGAGTAAAGGGATAGGTGTGGTTTTCTGACTTTTTGTGAGACACAAAGAGGATGGTTAATGTGGTGTTGAGCTCTCCTGGGGGGTTTCCTCTGGAGAAAAGAGAGTTTTCCCCTCTTGCTGAAGATGCCAAATGAGGCCTGGCATGAGACATGGATTCAGATGTTTTTTTGTGTGCAAACAATATAGCCATTATAAAGCAGTTTTATATTTTCTCATCTGACTTGAAAGGGTGGCGCTTTGTATAAACCACATTGTTTGAACTGAAAATTGTATTCTACAGATTTCATTTTGATAAGAGAATTCTGGCTTTGTTGCCAACCAACATTTTAAGAAGTCACATAAAGAAAGTAATGCCTTAAAATGCATTTTCTTAGCATGCTAATCCTAGTAGGCATCATCGTCTCTATAGTTACTTAACTTGTTGCATCCTTAACATTCTTTGTTTAACCAGAAGTGTGAGCTGGCCAGAGCCATCGTCTTGGAGTAAATGCCATTCCCCCTTTTTTGGGGGGCAGCTTGTATGGGTGTGTCACACAGATTCTGTCAATAATGCCAGAACCTTCATCACCATCATCTACATTCACCTTCACTGAGACCATCCACGTGTGGCATGTCTTGTTAAGCACCTCATATGTGTTGTCTTGTCTAATCCTCACAACAGCCGATGGAGTGGGTGCTGTTATTACAGAAGGGGGAATGGATGCAGAGAGATGAAATAGCTCCTCAAGGTCATAGGGTTGGTAGGATGCAGAGCTGCCAGGGCAAATCCTATACTCAGAGCATTCTCTTGGGGGTTCTTGATCTTTTGCATTAGTTTGAAGGGCACCTTGGCAAGGTAGACAGAGTATTGGTGTCAAGTCAGGGTGAGCTCTGTCCTATCCCCAGCACTATTATGTATCAAACTTCAGGTGACCTTTGGTAAATAGTTTCATTTATCTGTGCTTCACTTGCCTTATCCTCAAAAGGAAACTAATACTTGTGAAATACTGAACAGGTGCCCCATAGAGTAGGCACGCAATCATAATATTCTAATAGTTACTAGGGTTTTATCATGTACTAGATTAAGAACTTGATTTTCATGGATTATCTCATTTAATCCTCAAAACAACTCCACGAGGTTACTTCTATTTCATCTCCACGTTAAAGATGGGTTTAGAGAGATGAAGTTACTTACAGACAAGGTTTTTAGAGTCAGATGAACTTGTGTGTGAAATGTAACTCTTCCAACTATTTTTTTTTAAGATTTATTTATGCATACAAGAACTGGGGTACAGGCCAGAGGTGTGGAGGGTGAGATGATTCACCAGAGACAGAGTGGGGAGCAGAACAGGCAGATCTACTGAAATACACTGCTGAGGGGAGCAGCAGGCAAGTTAGGAGAGGTCTGCTGTGCCATGTGGGTCACCTCCCTAGCTGGGGATCAAACTCATGCAGCAGTGGCTGTGGATAGCTTCATAGTGCTGTGTTTTAACCCCTTGCACCACCAGAGAGGCTTCCAACTATTTCTTGACCTTGAAAAACAAGCCCTTAGTATCTCTGAAGCTCAGTGTTCACAACTATGGCTCACCCCCTTCCTAGGATGTGGAGAAATGGAGCAGAAGAAGGTGAGTAATACATAGTCAAAAATGCTCAAAGTTTTCCCTCTCCTCTCGTGGGCCCAGCGCTGCATGACCTTCCTTTAAATTCCCAAATGGCGTGTCTTTTTATGACCTGTATTACCAACCCCCTCAAATGTTAGGTTCCAGCCCCCTAAGTGGCAGCAGTGACAGTTATCCTAGTCTCTGTAGCCCTCACTTCACCTTTCACAGAAGCAGGCTCATTTGCAGGCATTAACAAATGACTGTGTAAATAAATGAAATAAAGGAGTGTGTGAACAAAGGAATAAGGTGCCCCCCAGCAGGTAGCCCCAGAATGGAGCCTTCATGGGGGGGGAGTCACCGGCAACTCTACTGGCAGCTTTGGCTCCTCAAAAGGGTCAGCGTGGTGGCCAGAACTCATCCTTAGAGCCACAGCTGTCCCCTAGCCGCAGGGGGAAATTCTAGCCTGTCGCTCTTTGATATGAACACAGCCATAAAGCCTGGGAGTCCATGTGCCAGAGGAGAAATGATTCACAGTCATTGCACTGTGTAGGAAGGACGAGCTGGGAGGCAAACTGCTAGCAGGCTCCAGGGTTTGCCTCTCAGTAATGTGAGCTTTGCAGTCTGGCCAGGAGTGAGCTTTTTACCATAAACATTCAGGGCATGCTGCTTATGTTTTAAAAGTGACGTGTTTTAATTTCCAGCCAAAAATACTATATGTTTGGATTGCAGTTTCTCAAGTTGCTAAAAAATTATTCAGAGGAGATGAAAACCTGCCATGCGGTAGAGGAAGCAGCCTGATGTTTAATGCAAAGGCTAAATCAGTTCTCTGGGAAGCAAGGTCTTCTCTCTAAGTCAGGCCATGAAAGTGGACACTGCAGACTTAGGACACTTTCAGCCATGCATTGGCGTCATCCATGGCAGCCTTGGATTCTGGGGGGCGTAACGCGATGTCAGGATATCCGGCTTGGTTTTCCCCTTTGGGCTAGATTAGGCTGCGGTTACATACAACTCAGACTCTCATGTCTCAGGACAATAAGGTTACTTTTTGGCTCACTTGCATGTGGCTCATGGGTTGTCAGAAGGCTTTGTTTGTGGGCGTTTCCTCTGAAGAAAAGAGACCTGGTCTACACAGTGGGCGGCCACCATCTTGCACATGTTGCCACTCCAGGGCAGTTCTGGGGGACTCCATGGCAGCTGGACAGTCAATCGCCAGGCCTGGAAGCAATATGGGTCACCGCTCACTGACCAGGATCGATCAGCTGGCTGCATTGCCATGAGGAGCCGGGAGTGGCCTAACCTGTACCTGGAAGGAGAAGCAGCTGTCAGCACAGCATAAGCAGGGCCCACATTGGGTATTTCATGCACAGGAAACCATTGAGAGAAGAGAGAAATCATAATCATATCTCAGGGGAAGAGAAAGCTTGACTCTTAGATTTTTAAAATCCATTCTGAGCAAGATACAAGATTTTCCCCTCCTCTCTCTCCTTTAACTTCTGAGGAATTGTTTATAAATTCTCTCTGTTCTTGGAAAAACAACTAAGCCATTAGAGCTGAGATGGCTTCCTGGTGTGTGTGTGTGTTTGTGGTGTGTGATGTGGTGTGTGTGGTGTGATATGGTGTGGGTGGCGTGGCATGGCGTGTTGTGTGTGGTGCGGCATGATGTGTGGTGTGTTGTGTATGTGGTATGGCGTGGTGTGGTGTGTGTGGTGAGGCATGATGTGGTGTTGTGTGTTGTGTATGTGGTGTGGCATGGTGTGGTGTGTGTGGTGAGGCATGGCATGTGGTGTGTTGTGGTGTGTGTGGTGTGGTGTGGTATGGTGTGTGTGGTGAGGCATGGTGTGGTGTGGTGTATGTGGTGTGGTAGACCAGAAGACTGAGACAGAAAGTACTTTGGTTTAGGGTGAACAAAAACCTTCCCTGAGCTGCTCAAGAGCTTAG
Organism: Talpa occidentalis; assembly: GCF_014898055.3. NCBI lineage: Eukaryota > Metazoa > Chordata > Mammalia > Eulipotyphla > Talpidae > Talpa > Talpa occidentalis. The sequence goes on along the minus strand of NW_023605305.1, from coordinate 23,393,490 downwards.
AGATTGCTGGAAGGAAGCAGAGTGGACAGTGCAGCATCCTCTGGTTTGGTCCTCACCAGGCTCATGATAGGCCTTCTAAAGAGGGGATTCTACGGACCTTGTGGTTGGAAGTTGACTCCTCTCCTCAAGGTCAGTGAGCCCGGCCCCTAGGTAATGTCCCTGCTGGGCTTCCAGGCAGGCCGTTTCGCATACTGTACTTCCTCCCTCAGGAAGAGAAATGCCAGGGACAGAGAATATCAGAAATAGCAACAAACACAACCCTCTCATGTGCCTAAACCCCTGCTCAAAGTTGGTCCTCCCAACAACCCTCTGTAGTACACAGAGAACCATTAGTCTGTTCCTCACGGGGCAGACCAGAGACCTGGAGGGATAAGACGTTTTGTCCAAGGTTGCCTGGTCAGTTAGTGGCAGAATTGGGATTTGAATTTCGTCATTTGGGCACCAGGTCCAGTGCTCCCTCCTTCCATTGCCACTTGCACTGGAACTAAGAGCCAGCGCATCTCAAGCTTAATCTTAGGGACTAAATATCTTGTTCTCCCCAAATTCATATGTTAAAGCTCTAACCCCAAATATGATGGTGTCGGAAGATAGGGCCTTTGAGAGGTGATTAGATTTAGAGGAGGCCATAAGGATAGAGCCTCCGGGACAGAATTAGAACCATTAGAAGAGGAGAAGATAGGAGGAGGAGAAGGAGGAGGAGAAAGAGAAGAACTAGAGCGCTCCTCCATCATGTCAACACACAGGAGGAAGGCAACTATCTGCTAGCCTGGGACAGAGTTTTCACTAGGAACCAAATCTAATGGCCCCTTGAGCTTGGCTTTCCCAGCTTTCAGAAATGTGAGAAATACATGTATGTTGCTCAAGTCACTCATTCTATGGTATTTTATTACAGAAACCTAAGAAGAATTAAACACTCAAATGAACTAACAGCATAAAAGTGGGGTGTACCAGGTATTTGGAGAACCTCCATTCCCTTTGTCCCAGCAGAAGTAACGCTTTGATGTTTATGCACCTTCACTAACCAGTGCTCAGAGGAGGAGGGGTTAATCAGATGGGTTAGTTTCAGAGAAGGTTGAACATGCAAGGCGCAGCTTTCTCTGTATTTTCTAGGCTCCACCTTCAGGGAGGATGTATTCAGACCTAAGTTTTCCAGGAAGGCACAGTGTGGTCAGCCCATTTGCTGGATGGGTAAATTGACACCCGAAATGAAGTGCAGGGGAGACTACTGTGGCCATAGGTCTAAACCTTGTTCTTCAAATCATCCTTCAAAAATGATATTTTGGTTCCAGATCTACTAAGGGAAGAGCAGGAAATGGTGGGATTAATGATCGTTCCAAAAATCCAACTTCAGAGAATGACCCATCTCATGAGGTTAGTGTTGGATTTCCCAGCCCTTCTATCTTCTTGCTTTCTAATGATTGAGAAGCAATGACTGATTTCCGGGGCTCTGTAAAAAGCCTTACCAACAGAAAGAGCCCTGGATACACCTTGGCCAGGGAGTCTGCTCTAGTCCTGTCTGCAGAGGTACATCCGGGCTCATCCTCACCACAGGGCTGTGTGTGATGGGCCACAGGGGGCCCAGGATTCTGCTCTGGTCAAAGACTCAATTCCTAAAGAAATGTAACATCTCTGCAAATGTCGGTATTTGTGTAATTGCATCCACACCATTCTGTGCACATACGAAAGACAAGCATGTATAAACATGATATGTCAGCACGTTTTCTCATCCTTTATGAAAATTCAAGCCTGTGCTTCACTTTTCTTAAAGGTGGTCTATGCTGTTGGAGTTTGTGCCTCGGAACTGGCATTTGATTGTCTGGATTCAGCTCTCAGCTACACGCACACACACACGTTTCCCAGCCTATAGCACTCTGGGGCTTTAAATGTAATCTCAGCAGGAGTAATTAACTTGCCCTTCACTGGCTCTGGTCTTGGCTTCTTATTTAGGGTGCTTAGCCTCTTGCTCATCCCCACCCTTCAAATTATATCTGGACACCTTACATATGCTTAAGAACAACTTGAGTCACTCGGATATGTAGTTTATTTCTTTCTTCTCTGATGTCCACTGCTAAAGGGGTCGTTGATTGAAACTTTCTAAACATAGAGCAGAGGGCCTGACACATAACAAGCTCATTAATCAGGATTCTCCAGCGAAATAGAAACAATAGGATGCACACACACACACACACACAAGTACCAAGATCTTCAGCTGGCAAGCTGGAGTCCCAGGAGAGCTGGTGGTGTTAAGTCCAGTCTAAGGGCAGAAGACCAAGGTCCAAGCTCAACAGTGAGGCAGGAGAAGTCCTCTCTTACTCAGCCTCTCTCTTCTATTCTGGTCTCCAGTTAATTGAATGTGGCCCATCATGCTGGGGGTGGGGAGTGAGGAGGCATCTGCTTTGCTCAATTTACTCATTCAAACATTCACCCCACCCAAAACCCCCTCCCTCACATCCCCAGCATAATATTTGACCACATTTCTGGGCACCCCGGGGCCCAGTCAACTTTACACATAAAATTGACAGTCACAATAGGTAGGTAGTCCATTTCATTTATTAATTAACTAATTTATTAATGGGTAGAAACGTCATTGCTGCAAGGTCGCTTGTCTCCAGAGGCCCAGTCTCCTGCCGACAGCCTTGAGGCCATCCTGGGCCAACCTTACACCCTTCAGAAGCTGCCCTGGTGAAGTGAGCACAACTCCTTCCCGAAGTCATGGCTCATGGCTGTGCGTGGATTGCTTGTGTTGGCCCAGGGAGGGCAGCCCATCAGCCCACTGACATCCTCTCTAAAAACCATTTTGCCCTTTGCACTGCCATGCTCTCCAGGGCTGAGGCCTGCCTGGAGGAGGGGGGCCAGCATACCTCCACAAGACTGGTTCAGAGACACCGTTCTTCCTAATCCCCTCCCACTCGGGGTGCACATTTCTCCATCCAGGGCACCCCCTTCTTGTTAATCCACCCTCCACAAGATGCTGTAATGAGCTCCTTCAACATCAGGCTTATGCTAACCTTGACTTTTCCATAGATATGCACGGAACATATGAATCCAGTGTCAGCAGAGCCTCAGGGCCAGATCACTCTGCCTGATGCTTATGTCTGCATTCAAGGCACCCCCAGTGTTGTGGGCTCATGGTCACACCTCGTGTGGGGCCCCTACTGAGTGCTTTGTTTTTTCACCTCTGTAGGTGAAGGGCTGTCTCTGCCAGTCTCTGCTGGACCAAGGCCAGGCTGAGCCTGGAGACTGGCTAGGCGACTCTCACTGGAAAGTGCAGCATCAGGTAAGCAACACTCCTCCCAGACACCGGAGAGGAGAATGGGGTACTATAGAATGGATGTTTGTGTCCCCTCAAAATTGTAATGTTGAAACCTAATCCCCAAGATGGTGGTATTGGCAGGCAGAGTCTTTGGCAACAAGGTCATGAAGGTGGAGTCCTGTGCATGAGATTGGTGCCTTATAGAAGAGACGCCAGGGAGACCCCACACTCCTTCCACCATGTGAGGGTGCAGGCAGAAGCCACCCTTCCAGGGCACATGTGGCCTCTGGGTGTGAATATGCAATTTCACTGTTGTGCTAAGGTCATAGAGCGTGATCACACAAATTTTGTTGGGATACAGCCGCCTGCCCACCTAGGTGCGTGGTATGGCCTGTTGGGACCACTGTCTTATCTGTGGTCCATCTTGGCCTGAAGTATTAGGTGACACATGACTGCAGGGACCAGGAATTGGGATCTCAACAGACTCAACAGACGTCTTGGTCTTAGACCTCCCAGAACGATGAGAGTTACACTTCTATTGTTTACAAGCCACCAATCTGTGGGCCTTTTGTTATAGTAACCTGAGAGGACCTAGGCTAGGGGTGGTCCTCTGAGGGGCAGAAAGAGGCAGAATCCAGGGCCTCTGGAGAGTCTGTAGTGCTCCCTGAGCCCAACTGTTGAATCTATTTGGCAACATCTTCACCATGTGTCATGTCCTTGAACCCCTGTTTACACGTGCCCAGGGGAGGGGTGTGTGTGCTCCCTAATGCAGCAGGTCTCTGATGCCCTGGCATAGCAGTACAGGACCTGGCATAGCAGTACAGGACCACTATAAGGACGGTGATCACACAGAACATCCACAGAGCACTCCCATGTGCCAAGGCCGAGCGCTTTGCATGGCTTATCTTGTTTAATCCTCTCAAGAACCCTACAAGTGGACACTTTCATGAATCCTATTTTACAGACAAGGAAGCTGACACACAACGGGGTTAAGTAACAGCTAAGGGGTGATTGAAATCCAGAAATTCAGGTTGTCTCACGCCAAAGTTTGAACAGGTAAAGACCTTATTTGCATTCATTCTCTCTCTCTCTTCCTCTCTCTCCCCACTTCCTCTTCCCCACCTCTTGGCTCTAGGTCTGCTCTTTCAGACCCCATAGGCCAATTTTCTCATTCTTTCCCATGAAAACCCTTCAGAGTCTGGCAAACAGCAATCATGTACCCCGAACTCTGCACTTTTCCACTCTTACAAGCTCTGGACCCCCAATGTGGCTTCCAAACCTGGCCTCCTCCAGGGCTCTCGCTGGTTGGGACCCTTTGAAATATAGAATCCAGAAGACAGCAGAGGCTCAGGTGACAGATAAAAACAGGACTCTCAGGCCCCCGAATTGGGACACTGGGAGACACATTATTACAGTCCAAGATCACCTGGGAACCCACATTGAAGAATGCTGACTCATTCTTAGTTCCCTATCAGTGAAAATCCCCACTGGGAATTTTCCCATTGGCTGTGGCTGCTGAGTTTCTGCTTCCCTGTCTTGTACTTGAACAGTCATCTATTTGAACCTAAGAGCTGGACCTGACAATTGTGTCTATTAAGAATTTTAAGCAATGACAATCCCACTAAGGGTTTTATTCAGAGATCAGAGCAAGCCTTCCCAGACATCCTGTCTGAAAATGACTGGTCCTTTCACACTAGCCTTGGGTAGCAAAGCATTAGCTTTGTCAATTTCTCAAAGCAGAGATGCAGAGGGAAAGAAATGAGATGTGGAGTCAGAAGATCTGAGTTGTAGTCCCGGGTTTAAACCTGCTAAGCTAACTGGGCGATGTTGCCAAGAGACTTTGCCTCTCACTGGCATCACATCACAATAGGTTAAATTTAGCAGTGTCTGGAGACGCACAGGCCTTACAGTTCAGCTCCCGGGTCTGAGTCCTGGCGCTGGAACTAATAAACGGTGTGGCCTCACACAGGTCACAGATTCTCTCTCTGACTCAGTTTTCCCACCTACAGGTGGGGATACCAGTATCACCTACTTAAGGGTTGTTTTGAGGAGCAGCAGAGTTACAGATGTAAAGACCCTAGAACATCGCCCTGTGTTTAAGAAAAGCAATGTTAAATTACCACTCACATTATTATTTTACAATAATAACACTAACACTAATCGTGTAAGAGAAAAGTGTTGTGAAAATGATCTCCACTGTTTTGTGTTGCTCCTTGTTTATTTAAGTGAAATTACTAAGTATATGTGTAATAGGACATGGGACACAGCATTAACCAGAGAACAAAAGAGTCAAATTTTTGAGGTTATACTTACAAAAACAAAGAAGGATTTAGAAGCATATATGATTGATCAGTTAGGTTTTTTTTTTTTTTATGCTAACATACTCCTCCCAAACTTGATAAAACCTGCTGGACCGAAAGGGGGTGGAGGCAGAAGGGGAGTGGAACAGAGAGAAAAAAGCAAGGTGTGGAATGATTCTGGGGTTAAGGAATGCTGTGTCTTGCCCTTTGCTTCAGCCTCATGTCCAGACGGAGCTGACTTTGGAGGGTGCGAGGACATAGAGAGGGACCTTCCTGCCTGAGTGGGGCGATGAAGCAGGGAGAGAGCCAGCCCTGGGGCGGGGGTGCTATCTGGCCAAGGAGTGTGCAGACATGACCAGTGTGGGTAGAATGTGAACACCTGAATCAGAGACCTCTGCCCGCTGATGACTGGCCTTGTAAACCCCCAGTCACCTGAGTTGAATAAGATTTGGCTTCTGCCTTTAAGAGAAATAGAGGCTGGAAGAAGGAATTAAACTTGTTTGGGGAAGATCAAGAAAAAAACATCTCTTAAATACCTGGGGTTGTTGATTGAATTTTACATACTGGTATAAATAAAATACATTAACTAGTCTTAGTGTAAAAAAAACACTGGAAAATGCTGGCAAGTCAAAAAAGAAAAAAAAATTAGATCATCTATAATCCAAAATAATTTAAACCACCCACAGACAACCAACCACTGCTAATATTTTTGCACACACACTCAGATTAGATTCCTAGAAGATCCAGAATTTGACTTATTTTACATTAACAATATATCTGGGATTTAGATTCTTAACTTCAAAGGAGCACAATGATGGAAAAATACATTAGGGTGAAAGATATGGTATGTAGTATGTGGTAGGAAATAATTATATGTAAAAAACTTTTTATCTAATATAATTATGTCCTGCGAAAGGATTGAAGTATGGATTACAAATGTCATCAGATTGTATCTGTTGGAAATGTCTCTTTTTTATCTGAAAATGGAAAAAGAACTTACATAAAACCTATATATTTAATGATGTAAATGCAAAGCTGCATTTTCCTTTTGAGTGTTCACACTGAAAGTCAGAATTAGCAGACCATATTTAAAACATTATGTAATAATAAAATTGCATATTCCATTTTTATTTACCAGGAAATCTTTCCTGATCTATAGACACGGTTGTGGCAAAATTACTGGGTGTAGAACCAGGATTTGCCATCAGGATTTCTGGTTACAACTTTTGAGAAATTGAAGCTCTTTGAAAAGCTTTTTTCTCTTGCTCTCCTTTTCCTTCTGAATTCCCTTTTCCTCTCGGTGTCTGGAGACCCTTCGGCAGGGGAACGTGACCTTTATGTTGACACGGGATTCTCACTGCACAGAATGGCCTGTGCCGGGGCCACTGTCAGTGACAGACTGTACCTCAGCCCTGGCCACCACAATAACTCATCATTATCACAACAGGAGAGTTTACAAAGTCATCATAAAAAGGCTAAAGATTTTAGATCTTCTGTTGTCTAGATGCTTCTAGTGTTAGGCTCACAGATAAAACATCTTTTTTCATTTCTACCTAGATGTATATCATATATATATGTATATAATCGATACATCTTTTTCTTTTGCTAACTGCTTTTATAGCTATCAGCATATCATTTGTTTTAAACACATATCTATAGTGTTTTTATAAGTCACTGCATGGAACACCATTACATAGAACTCTCGCAGTTTATTTAACCAGTCACCTACTGCCGCTTATTTTGATTGTTTCTGATTTTAATTATTACCCCAAAAAATGCAGTGAATATCCTTGAACATACAAGTTTGCACGCTATTTCAATTATTTCCTTAGAATAAATTTTAAGAAGAGAAGTGGGTGAATCACTCGGTATGCACACTTTTTAAAATTGTGATTCTTATTGCTAAATTATCCCCCTGAGGGATGGTACCAATTTATATAAATCCAGCAGAACAGGGAGTGTGAGCTCACGTGCCCCTCCCCGCCCCAGTCCTACTATTCCTCTCTTCCTGGCCCCTCCCTGAGGTCCACACAGAGATCGGTGTAAATTTATGTTTATGACCACGTTGCTTTCTTCTGGGTTAAGAAACGCCTGCTTGTGTCCTTAGCTCATTTCTCTTTTTATAGAGGTCCTACTTATTTTTCTCATTAATTTATACAAATTTATGGATATATACTTTTTAATTGCCAAATGGGTTGCAAATATTTTTTCTGGCTTGTTGCATACTCTTTAATTGTATTTATGTTGTGTTTTAGAGAATGAAGAGATTTTATTAGCCCAAATATAGATATTTGTTGCATTTATGAATTTTGGGATAGTTTTGTCATATTTACTTGTGAAGAGGGGAGATGTTTAGGATGATCACTGTGAGCTTCATAAATCTCAATTTCTCCCAAACACCTTATATGTCAGGATGTTCTCATTTGCAGGTAAGTACCTTAAGCATTAAAGAGGATCCTTTGACTCACATAAATGGGAAACTGAGAGGGAGGTTGTGTCAGCTCTGGACACGTTTTCAGGGTCCTGCCTCTGCTGCTCAGCTGTTCTGTCACCTCTGTGCCCCTGCAAGCGCTGGCTCTCTCCCCAGGCTGGCTTTCTCCCTCACTTCAAGATGGCTGCCAGGAGCAAGCAGGGCCCGTGCTCTCTCTCTCTAGCATTTATAAGGGAAGAAAGAACGGCCCTCCCACAATGGTCAGAAGAGCGGCCTGAGCTACTCTGATTATAGTCATCCCTCCACGTCCTTGGGGACTGGTTCCAGGGCCCCCATGGATACCAAATCCAGAGGATACTCACATTCATTATATAAAATGGTCTAGTCTTTGCATGTAACCGACTAGTTCACCGACCCTGTGAACTTTAAATCTCTAGATTACTTACAACACCTAATACTGTGCTACATAAATACTTGTCGTACTGTACTATTTAGGGAATACTGATAAAAACCAAAAGACTGTACAGGTTTACTACAGAGGCAACAATCGTGGGCCTCACCGCATTCTACAAAGCTTAGACCTGCAGGTGGTTGAACGAGGGGTTGGGAAGCCTGTGGATGCAAAGGGGCGACTGTGTATCACTCTGAGCTAGTGCATGCGCACTGGTACATGTTCTGCGCTGACTGGGTTACGTCCAGTGTGTGAACCCATCACAGTGGAAGCAGATGAGGTGATCCAGAATGGTCCAGACCAATCAACCCGGAGCCAAGGGTGTAGTCAATACAAGCCATTTCATAACGGAGAGTGGGTGGGGAGGCTGGATGTAATAAACACACTATCCACTTAGCTTGGTTATACACCCTGCGGTGGGGACTAGGTAGATTTTGTAGTTGAGGATATAGGCTTTGGAGTCAGGCCAACCTAACTCTGAATCCTGTTTTCATGTACCTTTGACATCAGGGGTAATAATACCAACCTCGATTAGTGGTGATGGGAGGGGACAATGAACTTGCCTATGGTGCCCCCAACATTGTGCTTGACCCACAGCAAGAGCTGAACCGTGGGAGCCAGCGTCAGCCTCTCTATCCCTCAGTCATGGTCTACTTGAGGCAGGGATGGAGGGCATCCTTGAGTCCTCAGAGCTCAACCAGGCATCTGGCATGGAGCAGTCTTTAGAAATAAAGTTTGATGAATGGACCAACAGCTGCAACCTCTCTCTAACTCAGGGGAGCACCACTGAATGCAAAACCCTTCTCCTCTCAGGCTGTTTCGGACTGAGACTAAGGGTTCTATGTGGTTCTCTGCCCTTATAGCTTCAGAAGAGACAGCTGTGGACACAGGTGGAGCACTGGGGAGGAAAGGGGCACGCTGGTAAAGTGTCCCTCAAAAGGTTGTTGTGAGCGCCTGGCTCGGGGTGGGCCTGCATCAGGGTCAGCTGTTGACTCCATCACCAGGGGGCAGTGGCAGCCAGCTACCCCACCTGGGCAAATCACTTAATCCCCTCGTGCCTCCACTTTTTTAATCCTTAAAATGGGGATAATGATAATCATCATTCTCATAGCTCTGTGAAATGAGTGAAGATGTGTAAAGCAGGCGAATGGACCTGGTAAAAGTTAGGTGGGTATGTATTCAATTTTTCACTATTGACATTGGTTTGGTAAGTGTAGTGTCCTCCCAGCAATTAAATGCTTCTGATTACTGAGGCCATTCGGCAAAGGAGAGGCCTCATAGGATTAAACTCGGGGGCCAAGAGGGCTGGGCGATCCCCACTAACAGGATTCCCAGGATGGGCTCTGCGTTGTTGGGTGTGACTTGCCGTTCTTGTCGCTTGGGCAGTTACTCTCTCCATTTAGTTTAGTGTCTCACTGGCCCACTCGTAAAAGAGTTAGTTCAAGCCCAGGTTTCTTCCAGCAGACCAGCCTGCGAGGCTGTGGCCGAGCTTCCTCCAGGGAAATCGACTTTCTAACACAGGCTGGGAGTGAGCCAAGTCCTAATGCGGTGTCCTTTGAAGGCGCGCCCAGCTTCACTATTTCAAATGCAATATGCTTATTGCTGGTCTGATTTTTATTGGGAAAAAGCAGTGGTGTACTTTCCAGGTCCCTGGGGTCTGAATTAAAATAAAGGAAGTACTTTAAAAAATCAAATCCAAATTGCAGAACTTGGGAGCATGCTGTTAAGCAAGGGTATCACAGACCTCAGAAGCTGCTTCCACACCAAGCCCTGAGACAAAGCTTCATGGTAATTGCATTTGGAGGTCCCTGAGGCATTGGTAATGGGGGCCGGCTTCGCTCAGTGTCCTGTCTGCATCGCAGAGTAGATAAATCACAAAGCTACGAGTTGGGGAGCCCCCACCAGGCCAAGGGCTGTGCATGTCATGGACGCTGGCGAGATGGCCCGTCTTCATTTTACAGATGAGGAGACTATGACACAAGCAAATAAAACAGTGTTCCTATACTTACACAGGTCGTGAGTGGCAGAACCAAGATTTAATCCCAGAATGTTCTTTTTAACACCAAAATCTATGTGCTTTCCATTAGATCACTTTTTTCAAAGTGCCAGTTGGGATCCAGTAGTGAGCCATGAAATGACTTCAGTGGATTGCGACCAGCATTTGCAAAAATGAAACAGAAGAGAATGAGAACTATCAATGTGACTACATTGCATGGATAAGGATACCTAGTATTTAATGAAATATATCATCCATCCATCCATCCATATGTGGGATACATACATGGTTCTATCATACATACATGATACATAAATACATGATTCTAGAATGCCTCCACCCCCAAATCCAAGGGTGCTCAAGTTCCTTATATGAAAATGGTGTGGTATTTGCATATAACCTCCTGAACACTTTAAATCATCTCTAAATCACTTATCATACATAATACAATGTAATGTAAATGTAATGTAAATGCTATGTAAATACTTGTTATACTGTATTGTTTAGGGAATAATGACAAGGGAAAAAAAGTCTGTACATTTTCAGAGTGGATGCAATCATTGTGGGCCTAACTGCATAGTACATTTTACGCATACGTGGTTCGTTGAACATAGACATAGAGGGTTGGCTGTATATACATTTATACACACATATATAACCATAACATTTATGTTTGCATGGTCTAGGTGATGATGCAAAATCTATTTCTTACTATTGGTCACAGTCAAAAACATGTGAGAAAGACACTACTCTAGAACATAGAGTTTTCCAGCTGGTAAGAATTAACATTTACGAAAATCTTACTTGGTATTTGCAATGTTTTTCACACATGGATTTAATGAACAATTGCAACAACACTATGAGGTAGGCGCTATTAATATCATCCCTGTTTGCAGATGAGAAGACTAAGGTTCAGAGACACTAATTGGCTTGAGGTCACAAAGTTAATCAATGTCAAAGTCCCAGATGTGAACTGGCCTGTCTGACATTTCCATACAAGAGACCAGGGGCCTTTTGATCACCAGCACCGCTTGGTCCAATTGACAGGTTCTGAGAAATCTGAGGCCCTTGGAGTGATTTATTATCCTCTCCAGCTGCCCCAGTCTCTCACCTCTCTCTATTTTCATTAGCAAGACAGGCTAGCAGACCTTTCTGATGAATCCGTAGTTTCAATTTCTCTCATCCCCCTATATTTTAAATTAATTAACCTCCTAATTATTTAGACATTCATTCACCAACTTGTGTGCAATTCAAATCTCTTACACTTCAGGGGATGTGTCTATCGTGTGTACTCTGCTGCAAATCCCACGTGGTCCGAAGAGAAGCGAAGGGAGAGAGTTGGAGAATCAATTTTTAAAAAATTCCGATGCATTTCTGAGGCATCTGAAGTGTTGATGAGATAGCTGGGGTTCTTGAGTGCTTGACTTTTAAATTCACATTTCTGAAAAGCAAGATACAAAATTGATTATACAGTATGATCTCAACTGTGTTAAAAATGTATATAGAAAGGCTCAGAAGGAAGTGAACAGTGGTTGCCTCTGGGTGGTGGGTGATGGGTGATTTTGATTTTCTCCTCTGGTTTCTCCCACCCTCCAAATTTCCTGCAGTGGATAGAGTGTGGTTTTTAAAATTCACTAAGTAAAAGTTAATTTCCGAGTTTGAATATGGGATTGTGTGTAACTTTAAGGAATTAGTGGAGTTTGGAAGCCCAATGCATTATCCTTTGGTGCCTTTAGGAAGTGCTGGAGCAGCTCACCAGTGGACCCGAGGGAAGTGGCAGTCATGTGACATGGCAACCATGCCCATAGGGCTGATGCCTCATTGTGATCTGAGGAACAGCCAGGCAAGAACCCAGATTCTACATCTGTCAGATAGTCTCATGGGTAGGGGTTGGACCAGATGCTCTAAAGCAAGGCATTGCAGAATCTGACTCCCACTGGCCTGTGGAAGCTCTGGGCTGCCTCTTGACTTCTTCATCTTGGTTCCCCTTAGGCCATGTGTGTTACCTGGCCTAGGAGCCATGGTAGATGTTTAAGGAGTGAACGTTGTGTGTTCACTTCTCTAGTAAGCACAGACTGGAGGCACTTCTCTAGTAAGCACACGTAGAAAACTGATATGGGTTTAGTTTCTAGATTTATTTTAAGTCATGGGACTGAGTAACCCTGGAAGAAGAGAGTAGCTTGTTCCATGGAATTATGTATGACGTGAGTCTCACCCATGAAGCGCTCAGGAGAGGGCCTGGCTCGCAGAAGAGCTGTTACTAGTATAAGCGAGGCTGTGTCCTACTCTCCTCACTGGGAGTTTGACTCTTCAAGAAAAAAAGCTACATTTTATTCATCTTTATATCCCAAAACTTCCCAAGAGTTGGGTCCAGAATAGATGCTCCCTAAATGTCTTCAAGATAAAGGATTAATGACCTCTGTAGAAGTGGGCTGACCCCACCTACCTCACAGGAGGGGATCTGGGTCGATGATATCTTAAGCACTGTGAACTACAGGATGATGCATCTTTTCTCTCTTACCTGACCCTTTCTCCAGGCCCAGGTCCCCTTGACAAGTGCCTTTGCCTAACTCACAGACCTGCTCATGCGTAGCACTACCCAACGAATGGTTCAGGGAAGCAAGTACTGCCCAGTCCCCACCAGCCGGGGGTGCTGCCCAGTCCCCAGGCTGCATAGGTTATTCTGGCCAGTCACCAGCTGAGGTGGATGCTGACCAATACCTTTGAGGTGAGGGCACCTGACACAGTGAAGCCAGACCTTGAACAACCAGAGGCAGGAACTGGGAGCCCAGGGGAATGAGGCTCCCGGGCCTCCCCTGCCCTGGGTTTGGCCATCTCCGGTGAGTTTGCCCCCAGGGGACAGACATCTCTCACCCTGTATGAGCTGGAAGCTATTTCCCCACTTCAACTTCATCATGGCCTTGTGCTGTCCAAGCTGCTATGCTGGCCCTCCAATTCCCCACCTGTTTGTGGCACTTTTGACTGCCCTTGCCCTGTTGCACCAGAAGGAAGCTATGAGAACTGTGACATCACCAGAGGCTTGTGTCCTGTTTAGCATAGTGTCCTGTGTACCGTTTGCGTCGCCCCCCAGCAGGTTGCAGCAGGGAGAGAGATGGGGCGGGGAGTGTGGCCGAACCTCAGTGGGCAGTGAATTTAGGTGTGCTTGCTTACTGTGCCCTCTTGAATTGCTTCCAGCAACGTCTATCAGCCGCCTCTTACCTGGCTTTCCTTTCAGTGAAGGGGCAATGTTAACAGCTGCATGTTGTTTGTTCTGGGGATGGTGCCAGTAGGGAAAGTAAACCCACAGGACCCCATAAGCTTTGCGGACTTGGTTGGGTTGGAGAGAAATTGTGGCTTCCTGTGGCTTTGAAAATGTGTTTTGTGACCTGTGTTTTGAATTTTTCCCCTCTTGAGTTGTCCTCAGAGATTTGTTGATTCAAATCTCAGACAATTGTTGGAAATAATTTATTCCTCTGGTCACTAGTTCTGAGAACCCACTTACAAACTTGGGGTGGATCCTGTTACTCACAAGGGTGAGTCAGATATGCCCCTGCTGATCTGGAGGCTGCCACCTAGAGGCAGAGCGGACGCCAACGTGCTAATTCTAATAAAGACTCTTAATAAAGAGCCAGAGAGGAGAGTTCTGATTCGGGAGACAAAACTTTCAATGAAAGCATTTTAGAGAGTAAATCGAAAAAAAGACCTGGAAGTCAGGAAAACTGTGTAGACAAGGCCAAGGAGGATTCCAATAGGAAAAGAATGGGAAGAAAAACCTTACCAGTAAAAATGTTAAAATGGAAGGAAGAACAATTGTGGGCTATACTCATTATCATTATTCCCGAAGCCTGGCGTTGGACGTGGGGACGGCATGGAAGATGAGGGCACAGCCCCTATCTCTGAGGACAGGGTGAGGGAGAGGGGCTGACAACATACACACGGGCAGCCATGCTGGTGCTCTCATCAGCAAAAATAAAATATTTTGGGACTATGGAGAAGGGAGATGATCACATGTCACAAAATAGTTGACATTTGGCTATATTTCTCTTTTTAGTTTCTGCTTAGCTCATGATTTTCTGGGAAATGCCAACTCCGCTCCCTCACCCCTCAATCTTGGTGCCACCATCTTTTCTACAAATGTACTGGAAAGCAGTCAGCCCGTCCCCTACTGAGAATAAACAATCGCTTCTGGACTGGCTACGGGACATGGTGCCTGATAACTCAATACAACATTGTTAGTTATTTATTGCTGCCTAACAAATGGCCCCCAAAACTTAGTGGTTTTAAACAATAACCATTTATAATCTCTTAGTTCTGTGAGCTGGGAATCTGCACGTGGCTGATTTACCTGGGCCCTCTGACTCAGGTGTGTCACAGCTGCAGCCAAGTGTCATCTGGGCTGTGTCACAGTAAGACTTGGGGGAAGATCTACTTCCCAGATCATCTGTAGGGGTGCTGGGTGATTCGCTTCCATGTGGGCTGTTAGATCCCGGGCCTTGGTTCCATGCTGGCTGTTGGCTTGAAGCTGCCCTATGTTCCTTGCTACAAGTGTAACAGGGTGGTCCCCAGGAAAGGGGGAGGTTCCAGGTTCCCTGCCCCACCCAAGGAAGGGTGGAGCTGAGCAGGAAGAGGGGAAGCTGCAGAAGAGACTGAGGAAGGAAGGAGCAGGATGGAGCCAGAGGACCTGGAGGAGGCGCATGGAGCCTAGAGACACGTGAAGAAACTGCGCTTGTCTTTTGGTCGTGGACTGGGTGACACAGATGTGGGTGAGACCCGTGGGGAGGTGACCATGGCAGCTTTTATCTGGATGTTGATTTTGCTCTTTTCCTTCCGGGCTTGTCCAGTTGTTTGTGACCATTTTCTGTGGGTCCCCACTGGAAGATGCTTTAGACTTGTGGCAGGCTTTGGGGCCTTGCTCTGGGCCAATTCCATATGGATGGACTTTTACCCACGAGGGGACGGGTAACTTTGGGTGCTTCATTTAGAAACTAGACTCTTTGCCTTACCTGTATTGTTTCCTAGTTTTATTAAAGATCCTTCCCATTAGTCTCCTATGTTTTGTGTTGATGCGGCGGATGGCAGAACCCATTTAGAATAGGCAGGTTTGCGGGGCTTGGGCTGCCCCTCTCCCTGTCCTATAACACAAGGACAGCTTCATAAGGCAGTGCCCAGCAAGGGAGATTGGGAGGAGCGTGGGGAGCGGTGTGGGGGCAAGCAAGATAGGAACCGCCATGTTGCGTAACATAATCTCAGAAGTGACAACCCATCTCTTGCTCTATTCTATTTGTCACTAGGTACAGGGTGCACTCACAGGGAGGTGAAGTCATTGGAGCCACTTGAGAATCTTGCTACCTCAACCACCCTGTAAGAGTTCTCTCCTTTGTTAGAAAAGGAATCTGAAACTCAGAGGCCTTGCTCAGGCTCACAAACAATTTATGTGGCAGAATCAGAATTTGAACCCATCTTTCTCCAGCCAGCCTCTTCTCCCACAGCACACTGCTTCCGGTGGCTGCTGAAACACTCACAGGGCAGACAAGACATCCCATTGTGGAGTCACTGTTCAGGTGGCCTGGTTGACAACTGTCCAGCCTCACACTAACGCTTAGACGGTCAAGCCTGCTTAACTCATCTACTCTCTCTGACCCTGAAAGCATTTCTTTCCATTCCAGCTGGAGAGAGCAGTGCTGTACAGAAAAGGCCAAATATTCGATGCCCTCAGAGCCTCTCCTTTCCTAAAAGCCTCTGCACAAGGGTCTTGTTGAAAGCATTTGAGTGAGAACATGCACCTTGCAGTAATGTACTTTCTCCACGGATGATTAATCAGGAGCGTCCCCGGATGGCTTGGCACAGATGGAGGTAAGGGAGAGAGCCAGATCATAAATCCAAATAAATTTATAGCCTTGCCATCAATCCCATTATTACATCAGGAAAGCTGTGTTTCCCTTTAGTGCCTGAAGATCTGGAAGGGATTTTGCATATTGAGGGCTTGGTACAGAGAGACTAAATCCACCAGGCAAGATTTTGATCAAGAGTAGCTAAGCCAACAAGACATTGTTTTGGATGAACGGAAGGGACTTGCCTTTGCTGATAGTGCAGAGTTATAGAAGTTTCATTAGAACCTCTTAGGACAGTAGTGCAGATTGTCAAGTTGCAGTTCTTTCTGGTTTCCTATTTTCCCCTGTTTGGGAACTACTCAAAGAGTACTATCTTTATATCTCTATATCTTCAGGACACCATGCCTATGGCAGGTATCTAATAACTTTCTTTTCAGAGGGATGTGCAACCATCTTCTAAAGGAGCTGAAAAGGCCATCTCCTCTCCAGCTGCAGTCCAGCTGCTTCTCTCCTCTGAAGTCTGGGGTAGCTATTACATCTCCAGTGCTTTATTCTGCCTAGCCAGGAGGGGGTATGCATGAATTTGTCTATTTCACATTAAAGGCTTTTTAAATTAATGAAAATGCATTCTGATAGACTGTGGTTTCTGAATCCACTCCTGGTTCTTGCTCAGATTCTGAGCCCGCCCTGCACAGAACTATTACCCTCTGTCTTTTTATTCAAGGCAGAGAACAGCAAACCCTCTGTATGTCAGAAGGAGCAACGACAGGCACCTTCTAAGGGACCAGATGTCTGCGCCCAAGCTGCCTTGTTTCATGGTGAGTGACACAGACACTTTGTTTTGCCTCTTCCTTGCTGTGTTGCCCCAGTGAGATAATGCTCTTATCTCTGTAACGAGGCTGCTTACCTCATGGGGCTACAATGGGAATCATAAAAATAGTGGATAGAAGCCATTCCATGAGATGTCAGCAATGGCACTAATGTCGCCATCATGTACCACAGTAACTCTGTGTTGGGAAAAGTGCTAAGTGCTTTATAAGAATCATCTCATGTAGTCCTTATAACAATGCTATGAAGTGGGTAGTATTGCCCCATCTTACAGAAGCAGGAGCCTGGAAAGGTTAAGTGACTTGCCCAAGGTTATACAGCTAGTAAGGTGGAGCCTGGATTCAAGCCCAGACAGCCCGACTCCCAAACTCATGAGCTGTCTTATTTATACAAAACTACTGCTTCACATCACAAAGCACTATATCAATATAGGGTTCTTTTACTCCTCCTCTGTATACAAGTATTAAATGTTGGTTTAAATTTCATTTTCTACATTTAGCCAGAGTACATTGAAATCTGTTGTCTTTCATAATATAAAAAGCACATAAAACTTCTGAATGGGTACCACGATCAGCCAATGAGAAAGGACAGTCTTTTCAACAAGTGGATCTGGGAAAACTGGATATTCACATGCAAACGAGTGAAGTTAGACCCTTGCCTTATGCCCTTTACAAAATTAACTCTAATTAGGTTACAGACCTAAATAGTAGAACTAAAAGTATACATCTTTTTGAAGAAAACTTTCATAGCATTGGATTTGTGATGACCTGTTGGGTATAGCAGTAAATGCATAGTAACAAAAGGAAAATTAGATAAAATGGTATAAATGGTACTCATCAAAATTAAAAATTTGTATGTAGCAAAGGATACTCTCAAGAGAGTGAAAAGAACCACAGAGTGGGAGAAAATATTTGCAAATCATGTGTCTGATAAGGGATTAATATACAAAACATATAAAGCATTCTTAGAACTCAACAGCAAAAGAAATATCTAATTTTAAAATGGACAAAGGAATTGAATAGACATTTCCCTAAACAAAAGACATAAATGACCAACAAGCACGAGAAAAGTTGCAAATATTGGGCTACTTGCTCAGGACCCCTCTCTGCTCAGAGAGCTTTCCCATCCTTCTCCTTATCTGACAATAAATTTCTTACTTTTCTGCCTAAGGAAAAAAAGATGCTAAATACCATTCATCATTAGGAAAATGCAAATCAAAACCACAATGAGATTCCACTTCACACCCTTTAGGATGGCTATACCTAAGTAAAAAATGGAAAAATAAGTGTTGACAAGGATGTAGAGAAATCACAAAATGGCACATTGCTGGTGGAAATATAAAGTGGTACAGCCTCAGTGGAAGACAGGATGGTGATTCCTCAAAAAGTCAAACACAGAATTATCATACGATCTGACAATTCCACTTCCTAGGTATATATGCTCAGAAGAATTGAGAGGACTCAAACAGATACCTGTACACCACTGTTTACAGCAGCATTATTCACAAAAGGTGAAACCAACCCAAATGCCCATCAGCAGGCAGTATGTGTGATCTAGACATAGAAGGTAATAATAACCAGCTTTAAAAGGGGATGACATTCTGAAACATGCTACAATGGGGATGAACATTGAAATCAGTGTGCTCCATGAAATAATTCATACCTAGAAGTACACGAGGCACTTAGGACAGGCAAATTCAGAGAGACAGAAAGTAACACAGAGGTTACCAGAGGCAGAGAGTTGGGAAGATGAGGAAGTTAGTGTCCATTTGGATGACGAAAAATGTTTAAAAACAGATGATGCTGGTGGGCACATGGGATTTGGAATGTCCTGAATGCCACTAAATTGTACACTTAAAAATGAATAAAATGGGTAAATGGATGTTATATTTTATTATATTAAAACAAACTTTTTAAACAGGCTAGAAACTTTGGGGTTTAGATCTTGTTAATTTGACTTTTTGTCATTTATTTTCCACTATTGAATGCAAATATTGGGGTTTTTTTTTAACTAAATGTTGGATTAATAATAACAGTTCCTTGCAGAAAACAGAGGAAGTACAAATCAACACAAAGGGGGGGAGAAAAGCACTCACTAGATCAGAGAGAGCGCTGGTCCCTCTTCCTCCTGCTTTTTCCTTCTCATGATGAGCTCCACGCACTACCATTCTTCTGGGGCTTCGAGGTCACGTTCCTTTGTCGGTTCTCATCTCTATCAGAGTTTGGTCTTACCCGTCCAATGGGTGGGAAAACACTTTTTAAAACCGAGTGATAAAACACTGAAAAGAAGCCAAGAAATGTGTGATCGGAATGCTCTGATTCACGCTGAGACCATTTGGAAGTTGTGTTGGAAAAGACAACTTTCAACGCACGATGCCCAGAAGTCTCGGAAGAGGTGCCGCCAAAGGAATGCTCGGCGATGCTCCGTGTAGTCATGATCGTGGAAGAAAACAATTTTTTTTTTAGCTGCTGCTTATCCTCTATTTTTACCTCTTATTTGGATTGGAGAGCTGGGGCCAAAACTGCTGTGATCTTGGTCAGCATTTGTTCCTTTGTGGAAAATAAAACCCCTTTTTGTTTCCCAGAAGGAGTGTGCTTTGGCATGACTCTTACATTTGGGGCTTTGCATAGCTAACTGTGAAGTGTGAATTTCTGTTATTCTGTATTCGCCATCCTCTAAGAGGGGAGTTGATGCCTTCCAGCAGGTGAGCTTGGCTCAGGTAGGGGTGCCCTCCCTGTTGAGTGTTTGAGGACCTGCCAAGGTAAGTGGGCTCTCCACATTGTGGTTTTTGGGAACTTTGCCCTCCATGGTCTGATACCCATCCACTCTATCTGGTTGTTTGGAAGAAGGAAATGCTGCTGGCACTTATATTTTGCTTATAGGGTCAGGAGGCGGAGTGCAAGAGCCTGGTTTCTAGGGGCAAGGCTGCTGTGCAGTTGATTTGGCATTATTCCCTCCGGGGCTGTCTGCCTCACTTCTCAAATATAGTTTTAATAATGCAGTGAGAACCCAAATCCAGAATTTCTATTTTTATTACTTTAGGTTTTCTTAAGCACATCTAATAATTTCCATTTCCTCTTAGCAATTTGGCCCCATTCCACATAGTTTGTCTACCTGAGCTCCCGGCCCATGAGGCCCACTTGGGCTGGCTCCCTTTTCTTTCCGTTTCTCCTCCTAGCCCTTGCGGGACATCACGTGGTCTTGTGGGCATCGACACAAAGTTTGGTGTGTTTCTTCCCTTGGGGAACATTCCAGATGGTCCTCAAGTTTTCCCTGACCCTCTCAATAGTTCCGCTCAGCTCTTCAAAGTATTGTAATGCTTTCCCCAAATAGTTCGTAAAGATTCATTAACTCATTCATTCAACAAATATTTCTAAATCCCTTACATTCCTCTTATAAGCATGGGCTGGATTAAATGAATGAGAAAGTCACTCTCTCTGAATTGGTTGCAGCGAAGAAATCTGTTCTCAGCTCTCTCCCCTTTTGACGGTCAGTGCCAAGTCAGTGTAGAAACCCTGTGTGGTTACATCCCCTTTTCTCTCTCCTCCTTTATTCCCAAGGGATCTTGTATCTGCTTATCTTCCTCCCTCTCTATTACCTGTTGGCATTAATCAGGATCTGATCCTATTTCTTCCTCCCCTCTTAACATACCATGTGTTGGGCTTTATTTCCTGGATGGTTTATTGCCTGGACTTCAGTTACCACCAATCACTGATGAACCCGGGAGCTGCTTCTGGGGGTGGGACCTCTCTCCCGAGTTCCTTTTGGTGTGTGTCCCACAGGCACTTGCGACACAGCAGGTGGGAACCTTTTCTATCCAAAACCGGCTTCTCCTGTCTCAATCATCTCCCTCCCAGGCCCTCAGAACAGAAACCTAGAACTCTGACAACTAGTCTGGTAAGTTTCTCCTGCTTGCACTCTTTCTGCACATCCACCACCTCGTGAGCTGATCCTAACTTTCTGCACATCTCCCCTCCTTTCTAGACTCTCATTTCTATCCTCTCCCACTTTGTCTAAGCCAGCGACTTTCAATCGGTTTTTACTCTAATGCTTTCAGGGGCTTCTGAAGTTGGAATAGAAAAGGGTTATTGGATTAGGTGGGCTTCGGGACCCCCCTCCCCGTTTCAGCCAGAGCAATTGCATGTTTGTTTATGTCTTGCGTATTGTTTGAAGAACATTCAGTGGCTAAACATTTGAAAACCATGGTTCTTAAAATCTTACTATGTCTTTCCTGGATTTTTGCATAGCTCCAGCTGGAACATTTTTTGTTCTTTTGCCCACTTACTGGTTAAGAATTCAGTAGTTCCTAACCTTTTCTGGACGGTGATATGTGGGAGGGCTGACATTCCCATGCGGGATACACTTCCTGTTGTTCCGTGTGTAAATACTTGATGTATAAAGCAATTAGAATGCAAGTGAGTGAGCGTGGTGCTAGTAGAAGCATAACCTTAAATTCACTGCCATTCTTAAATATTAGTAAATCCTCTTTGGTCTTTACCTATAATATGTGGTAAGTGACTTGCAACACTTGTCATATACAATCCCCGTTCGGTCTACCGCGCTCTTCACACGATGCCGCCCTCCACGTGTGGGAAATATCAGACACTCCCCTGTTGACACCCTTCTGTGACTCCCAACTGGTCCTCAAGGGGGTTTTAAGCTCCTTGCTGTGGCTGGCAGGTTCTGCCTAATCCGTCCTTGCTAATCTCACCAGCTCTTGCTCCAATTCCACCTGTACCACCTAGCAAACACCCGGGCTACCCAGGAGTCTGGCTTTTGCTCGTCTGTTCTTACTGCCCCTTATAGCTCCTCCCCATGTCTTCTCCCTTCAGGCTACACGTTGAACTCCAAATATTTTTGTAGATGAAGTACCTCCATTTTCCCCAGTGGCTGCCACTTGTGTTTTCTATCAATTTCATCTTCCTTTCTTGCCGGGGAGCAAGGATATTTAGTCACATCTCAACCTGATAATTTTTCAGTCCTATTTATTTCCTAAATGACTCATTCCTGTCCTTAGTCAGTCCTAATCTTTTTTAGCTGTTGGTTTTGAAAACTATTCCAAATGCATGGAAAATTGCAATACAAGCATGACTGCCTATGTCCTTTGCTTCGCATCACCAATGGTTCACATTTTGCCACATCTATTTCTGTCTCCTTTCTCATTATGTGTGTGTGGTTTTCTTTTCTTTTTTTTTTTGGCACAATATAAACTCATCTTGTTATGTTTATTTACTTAATCATTTGAGAGTACATTGTAGACACCAATACTCTTTATTCTTAAATACTTCAATAAAAGACGTCTTGGATTTTTTTTCACATATTCATGGTATTATAACCAAATTCTGGACACTTAACATTGATAATAGTTATCTAATAGAAAGGTCATATTCATATTTTCAATGGTCTGTATACTATTCTTACAGAGATTTTGTGTGTGTGTGTGTGTGATTTAGAATCACCAACTTTTTGGTAAAAGCTGCCTTCAGGTGCCATCTGCTCTTTGAAACCTACTTGCCCTCTTGTGTGGTCACACCGACCACATGCTCTCTGGTCCCCGCTTTACCCCCCACCCCCACCCCAGGTCTTCCATCAGAACGTGCAGAACGTTTTACCACATGTGCTCATTCAAGTGTTCTGGTCTTCGTCTCCAGGATGAATTGGAAACTCCTTAGAGCAGAGGCTGTATCTTATGAACCCTCACCTCCCCAGGGTCTGGTACCCAAATGGGTTCAGTATTGAGTGTTGAATGAGTAGCTTGGACATTGGTGTAATGCCAGGCTTGTGGTGACACTTCTCTGCTAGGTGGGACTTCTGCCCATCTCAAACTCAGGCTTGGTTGGCGACTGAGCACGTACCACACTGAGTGATGATCCTATCCCAGTTCGGTCTCGACCCATCAAGTTACTTATAGTGAATTCCAGTTTCTTCTGTAGTTTGAAGTTTATCCAACTCACTCTGGCTAGGGTGTTGGGAAGATAGAATGAGAGCATGAGTATGGAAATGTTTAGAAATGATAAAGACATTTCAGGGGCAACATGGCAATCTGCCTGCAAGGCATGTTCTTAGTTTCAGGAGTCGGGATCACCAGGTTACTGTCCCCCAGACACACCCTTGGGCTGGGGCTCTGGCTCCTGAGATTATGGAGGTGCTGGGTTTGGTGTAGGGAGCACAGAGACCAGCAACCAGCATAGGCTTCTCAAGCCAGGTTACCTCCGGTGGATTGAGAAGTGTCATTCCAAAATTCAGGTCCACCTCGAACCTCAGAATGTGAACTTACTGGGAAATAAGGTCTTTGCAGATAGACTTCTCGATTAGCATGAGGCCATGGGGAATGGCCTAAATCTAATGACTGCTATCCCTATAAGGAGGCCATGTGAGCACAGGGAGAAGCCAGTGTGATGACAGAGGCAGAGATTGAAGGGAGTAGCCACAAGCCAAGGAATGCTGGCCACCAGAAGATGGCAGCCAGCAAGGAGGAATCAGCAAGGAAGACTCTTCCTGAGAGCCCCTAGAGGGAGCAGACCCTGCCAACACCTTCATTCCTGACATCCAGCCTCCAGAACTGTGAGAGTATAAGTTTCTGTTGTTCCAGGTCACCCAGTTTGTGACAATGTTAGGGCAGCCCCAAGAGGGATCATGGAGACTCTCCTTGCCACCTTCGAGACACCTCAGTCAGCAGAACCTTCCTGCTGGAGTTGAGCCACCCACTGAGTAGAGACAGGAAGGGTGGACTCAGGCTGAGGAGACCCAGTGCCATCCTGGTCCTCTCAAAGCCACATGCAGATCATAGTCTGTGTATGTGTGTGTGTGTGGCGGGGCAGGGGGTTGGGGGGTACCTTTGTTCTCAGGGGACAGAGCAGGAATAACACCCTGTCTTCCTCCCATGGTCTCAGGAGAAATGCTCTGGGGGCATGTGTACATAGCCCAAGCCCCAGCAGGCACAGGATGAGCTCCTCAGTAGGGTCGTCTGTCGGCAGCTTTAGTTGAGAGTTCTCTGAGCATTGGAAGGCTTCATCTTGGCCTCCAGGGCTTGGCGCAACTGTTAGTGGAGGCTGGCGTTCGGGGCCTGTGTCTGGCGGTGCCTTTGATGCTGACAGAGATACCACATCTGCGACGTGAGAGCCTCCTCTTCCCCGCCAAGGCATGTCCTCACTAGGGTTGTTCTTCCCGAAGGCACGAGAGATGCCACACACCGCAAGGTGCCCTTGTGGGCTGCTGGCTCCTTGCCTGCTTCTTCTGGGGAAATGACATCTGGGTGGGTGTCACTGCCCCCACCCTGGCTGTGGGCGTTAGCAAGGAGGAGGGCAGGAGGAGAGGGAGAACAGGAGGACACACCAAGAAGAGTCTTTCCCTCAAGCTGGAATAAGCTCCAGGGGCCCACCTACCCTCTGATGATGTCACAGAGGGGAGCAGCCACAGCAGGGGTGGCAGAGACTCATGAAGTCACCTGGCCCACTGCCCTCTTCAATCTTCCATGCCACCAGGAGGGCAGAGGCTGGCACACGCTCCAGGCAGCTGAGCTCCAAAGACCCAAGGCCACACAGCAGCAAAGTTGGAAGATGAGATCACTGGGTTGGTGCCCAGTGTTCATCTGCGAAGTTCTACTGGGTTCTCTCTTGGAATTGGCAAATCCCGACTTTACACCTTTGGGACCTTGAGGCCAGGTTGCCCTTGGGATCACTGAAGATGGCTGATAATGAACATGAAATGATGATTCATGTCGTATTTCAGCAAGACTCTGGGTGTGCGTGTGAATGGGAATGGCTCAGAATCATGTTGGGGTGCTTCTGATTGTATCAGAGCCTCCCTGATGGGGGAAGGGTGGTGGGGAGACAAAATATAATTGTGAATTTTAATACTAAAAGGAAGCAATGACCTAAGAAACTTTCCTGAGAATGATTTGTGGTCATGATTGATTTTGCCGTCATATTCTCCGGAAAACACTTCATTTGCTAATATCAAAGTTTTTTTAGGGAGAGAATGTGAGGAAGACTGACCTCAGCTTTATGCAATGATCAAATAGAGCACAATAAAGTCACCTACATGAGCATGGAGCAGTTAGGACGGGAGGCCCCCTCTAGACAGGAGGAGGGGCAGCCAGCTGGTCCCTTGCTCGCTCCCCTGCTCAGTGCAGGGAGCACTTTGGCTGGCGCCTATGGAATCTCAGAAAAGACTCCAGGGGATGACCACGTGGCCGATCTAGTGGAAAACTTTAAGGAAAACAGCAGGGTTGTTTCGAGCCAAAAGTCACTCTGTAGCAGCTGGATTTACTTCTTTTTGCTTGAAAAGCACGCTGCCCCTTGTCGCAAAGCTACAAGAGCCAAGCAGAATCAGTTCAGTTTATAGACCTGTTCCTTTCTCCGTCAGGCGGTGGGAGATCCCCTGTGGGAAGTGGGTGAAATGTTCCACATTTCCCTCCTATCACAAATGGAGACGGGCGGTGTTGTGACTTCACCTCGAATGGCAATAGGAGGGCTTCCAAGCGGGAGCGAACTTTCCCCAATGTTTCCTGAATAAGCATATTGTGGCAGTTTAGAATTCAGTCCAAGGGGACAAGGTACTGATGACATCTTGGTAGCCCATAGCCCTCTTTTTCTCACCAACACCCCAGAAAGCCTCATGTCCAGCCTCTTTCAAAAACAGACTTTCAAAAACAGAGGCTTTCAAAAACAGACTGGGACTACGATGGACATGTTTTAGGGTTACACGAAGAAGGTAAAGGTAGAATCTGCTTAAAAGCATGTGGCTCCAGGTACTGTGTTTCCATGGAGTGGGCTGGAGGTGTAGCTTTGGGGCAAACCAAAAGTCCTGAGTTCGAGGCCCGGCTCTTCTGCATATTCATAGCAGTGTGAGACCTTGGGCAAGTCGTTTCACCAGTGTTTCCTCTTAGGAAAAATGAAATAATTACTCCATTTCAAGGACCACATGATGTATTTGAAAGCACTTGAGTATTATAAAGTGCTATGCAAGAACTGGGTGTGGTGGTTCTTACTGCAACAATAAACATAGGGTGCCAAAGGGCCACAACAGCCAGAAAACCCACGGTGGCTTCAGACGTTGGGTGTGATCATAAGATCTGCTCTTTTCTGAGGGCATGAGGTCTAGAGCCTTTTTCACTTGGAGGTGACTAGGGAATCCTCAGGGCCTTCTAGCTAAAACACCTCGTGTCTCATGTCACCAATTAGTGGGAGTCCTTGGGAGACTGTTCTCCTCTCAGCCTTTGTGTGTTCATCCCTGAAATGCAGAGGTCGAATAGATTTCTTCAATTCGTGCTCCTTTTCTGCTCTACAATCACATTCTACAAACCCAGAGGAAAGCTTTTGATGGAGGCAAAATAGCTAATGTAACACAAGTTACGGACAGGGATGCGTGCTGAGGGGGGAAGGAGACGCTCAAGCCTGGTGTTCCGGAGCTTGGGCTCGCCAGCTAGTGAGGATGCCCAGGTACAGATAACTGGCACAGCTCAGACGAAGGGCACCCCAGAGGTTTGTGGGTGTTCAGCAAAGGGAAGCCCTAGCCGGCATGGTGGGGGAGGGAAGGAGCACCAGGGAGGCAGTGGTGTTGAGCTGGCCTGGCCTGAGAATTTGGTGGAGCAGGTGCAGCCTCACAGCCCTATGAGCTGCCCGTGCGAGGCTGAGTGGCAAGACATGGGAGGCAGCGTTTTTGTCATTCATTTTAAGACCTTAACACAAAAGGAAAATTAAATAGATACCAAAGAGGGGGCGATTGCTGTAACGTTCTGGGTACAGCGTCTGACCCAGCGGTAGTGGTGGATGTCTCTGAATCCATTGGCCTGAATTGATCACATCCACTCTGCTCTCCTTACTGGTGAGTGTATTGTGTGCCGTGCCCGTGCCCCGCATGCGTGGCTCCCTGGGTGGAGGCATCTTTCCTGTCTGGGCACTACCACTTTCCATTCCCTCACACACTGGTGTTTGGACATGCCAGTGCCTGGCCCGTGAACATGGGCTCACAGGGAGAGCCGGGCGCCGCCTCCCGGGCTGGCTTCAGGCCAGGGCTGCCTTGTTTCACTCCTTTCCCTGCGGTGGCAGGAAAGCAACTGCTTCGTTGTTCTCGCTCTTCTGAGTGCTTCCAAACCAGAATGTCTCCAAACACCAGGGAGGAGAGTTTATGACTTTGTCTTTTACGATGTGCCTTGAAGGCCAATCATTTCTCGAGCTAATGATCCTAATACCCCACTGAACTCGGCACTGGTAAGAGAAGGTGTGCATTTTGAAATCCATGAAATTACATGCAGATCGAGTGACTCAGGATTCTGGGTGAATGCTTTCTAGTCTGTGGTATTTAGTATTATTAATATTAATACATGTTTATTCACACACACACAGCCATGGGCAGTGGGCAGGGCTCACGGAGGACACAGCCTCTGTCCTCGGGGATCCGGGGAAGGCTGTCTCTGAGACACTGTAGTAAATCACATGAGTATTGTAACTGTCAAGGTTTTAAACACCTAAAAATCAGCACTATCATTAGCAATCAGTAATCACTGTTATAGAAGAATAAATCTTGTAATCTCCAAATTACCTGTTTGCACCAATTAGAGTTCAACTGATGAAACATACCAATCAAAGGGGAATTTACTTTAGGCACCCAGGCTTATCTAGGTTTAAAAAAAAAAAAGAAAGAAAGAAAGAAAAGAACCCGCTGAGCTCCCAAACTGTGGCTTCCTAGCTCTGTATCTGCGCCGGTGGATTTTCTGGAAGCAGCGCTGACAAAGCCCTACACAAGTACCCTCAGGCAGGAGGGAGACCGTCGCTCACTTATTTGTTTATTTATTCATTTATTCCCTGCCTGCCTACAAGAAGGATTTGAGGTCGGTCGCAATAAAAACACATATACCATGAGACAGTTTTTTAGAGAATCAGAAGGGAGCTGGGGAGTCTTGAGTGGAGAGGGGGGCCCTGAGCTTCAGAGCCTGACTTCCACACATCTTCACCAAGCCCCTTTGCTGAACACGGAGCCAGGCCCTGCAAGTACAAAAGGAGAAACACACCCCACTTCTTGCCTGTAAGGACCTAGCACCTGGCGTGAGACATCAACACTGAAGGGGGGCTCTGGGCTTCTCGGAAGGCGAGGCTCAAGGGGCCTTGTGGCCTACCTGTGCGTGGCCTACCTGGCCGTCAGCACGGCTCAGAGAAAGGAGGTCCCTGCAGCGCAGGTATTGTTTCCTTTTTGTAAATACCAACTTAAGCCGAAGGAACCTGGTGTTTTTACCAACCTCCCAGAGCTGTCCTCCATGTGATCATTTCCTGGCTGGAGTTGGATGGGATGAAAACACAACCCTGAGCCCTCCAGGCTTGGCTCCCGAACATTTAAAAGCCAGAATCTGGTGTTTGAGGCTGAAACCTACCAGGGAGTGGGGCCTGGAGGAGGTGGGAGGTGGGAGCCAGTAGTGGCCTAGTGGGGAAATCAGTCCCTGAGAGATTTGGCTGATGAGTCAGGAATTGAATGGATGCCTACACTGCTGAGACTCCTCAACAGGCCCACTCAGCCCTGCCTTGTGAGTCAGGCTCCCAAAGAGGCCTCTTGATCCTCCCGACGGGAATATTCTGGCATTGCCATCCTTGCCCCTCTGTGGATCCCGGTCCTATCACCCTTCTCCCAGCCCCCACCTGTTTTTTGCAGGTAAGTTTCCGCTACATCCTTTAGCTCAGGGAAGAAGCAGTGACGGCATCTCATCATTGCATCAGGCCTCTCCTTGTCTGTTTTGTTTTTTGTTGAAAGGTTACTGTGTGCTCACTTTGATCTCTGCTGTTGAGAGTTACAGGGTTGTGATGGCGGAGCTGTGTGAGAGGCACTATGCCGGACCCTCCGTGGGCAGGCAGCCGTTGTTGTGACCCCCCAAGCTCCCCGCCTCCTGCTGTCCGTGCTCTTAGGAGCCCCCTCCCACACAGCCCCCTGAGTCGGTGTGTGCGACCCCCGGAGGGCCACAGTGTGAGGCACTGAGCCAGGCTGTGGACAGGACAGCAGAGTCTGACCTTGTGTAGCTACGGAGCTGGTAGCGTGCGGTGGGAGGCCTGGGCTTTGGAGCTAAGCAGAAATGGCTGCATCTCAGTTTCTCCACTTGCCTTGGTGACTCTGAGCCAGTTATTTAACCTCTGTTTCCTCATCTTTGAAGAAGCAAAGTAATATCCACCTTGAGGAGTTAGTGAGAATTCACTATGACAGTGTGAAACGCTGGACACCGAGTCCAGGTCTGGGTGGCAATGGGATGAACTTGCTCCACGCGGCTGTACTAGATGCTGAGGCATGGTGCTGCATGGGAGGCCAGCTCTGCCCTCAGGGGGCTCAGAATCCAGTCAAAGGGACAGTGTATTCTTAGTAAAGTTCAAGGCAGACTATGACAAATGCTGTCATGAAGGCCTAGGGGGCAGAGGACCCAAGGAAGGCACAGAAGAGGCTTCATTGAAACCAGGTGACATTTTATCAGGCCTTAGAGGATAAGCAGAGTTTACATCAGGGGAGTCGGGTGAGGGGCAGGTAGGCAGAGAAAACCTTGAAAAGTCCCAAGGTGTAAAACCCTCTGGTATCAAGAGTGGTGGACAGTGAGTGTGCTGGGCAGCGAGTGTGCCCCCGGCCCCCGCTTACATGCTGCACAAGACAGGGAGCACGGCTTTATTCATCACCAGCTTCCAGTTCCTAGCATGGTAGGTGCTCAATAAGTATTTACTAAATGAGTAGATATAATTATATGTGTAAATCGCTTATTCCAAAAGAGCAAATCGAGGAAGTATTTTTTCCTGGAATTAGCCACTTCCCCGGTGGCAATGAACCTAATGACTTGTCATCGTGTTTTGTCGATGTTTCTGTGTTTCATTTGACTCTTGTCTACTATTCCGTGCCTTAGGTTTCTGTCTTGCTTCTATTTCCGAGTCTTGTTAGGGGATCCTGCTCAAATGATAAAGCTACTGACACCCCCCTAGAGGTTCCTTTAGCTCTTGACACCAAGTCATTGGTCGGGGAAGGGGTGCAGACCTAGCAAATGTTGAAAAGACCTCACATGTTTTCCCTTGTTTCCCCTCCATTTTGCTTTTGGGGTCTTCTTGAATGGAGTAGCTTTGAAACTAGAGTGCGACGGGACATGTCCTAAGTGGTTGAGCTCCTGTGTCCTCGGGCAGGGCTGGCTGGTGGTGTAATTGTGCAGTGGTGGTGCTTAGGCCTAGTGGCCCCCAACTCCCCATTTTGACTCTGCTCCCCTTCCCAGGCCAGTGCTAAAGATGTTCTCCTTTGGGACACCTTCCCTAATTACCCTCTTTCTCGCAAAGCTCACCCTGGGTTCTGTTTCCTCTGAGATCTGTTGCCAATCTCTTTTGGGGTAGAATTCAATACACATTTGGTAACTGTACCTGGATC
The DNA here is from genome assembly GCF_014898055.3 of Talpa occidentalis. Lineage (NCBI taxonomy): Eukaryota > Metazoa > Chordata > Mammalia > Eulipotyphla > Talpidae > Talpa > Talpa occidentalis. The sequence continues at coordinate 23,363,026 of NW_023605305.1, read as the reverse complement.
AGTACTGAGTTCTCAGGGCATGATTATGAATGAAACTCAGTTCTTGGCTCTTTTGTAGTTTCCAAGGATGAGTCAAAAAGTGACAAGCTAAACTATGCAGAACTATTAATGAACAGTCCTTTTTAGGTAATAGATTTGCATGATACTGGGGAAGTTTGGAAGACAGTGATTTATTTTCAAGTCATGCCTTTGTTACAAAAAAGCATTAAAAATATTTTCTTTCTTTCTTTCTTTTTTTTTTCTTTCTTTCTTTTTTTTTTTTTTTTTTTTTACTGTTAAGAGAGAAGACCAGTACTCTGTCATTTGCCAAAAATGTGGAATGTAAAGAAAAATATAGTCGGGGGTAAACTTTTTGATGATCTCACTACCTAGAGGCAAACCAGTATGTGCATATTTTTCCTGTCTTTCTTTTTTTTTTTTTTTTTGTGCATTTGAGATCTAGTGTGTACATCATTTTGCATATCACTTTTGTTACTGAGCACTGTAGCCAACCATTTTGCAATGTTAATAAACACACTCAAGAGTGATTCTAATGGTGGGAGTTTGTCAGCAAGTAGGAGTGCTGAATTCATTGGCACAGTCTTGGGCTGTCTCTCTAATAACATTTCCCTTCCCCGCCAGCTTCTAAGACAAGCCCTGCCTCCCCTTGAGTGACTCAATAGCCTATTTGTGACTTAGCTGGCCTGCTCAACCCTTCTCTGGAGAAGCAGCCTCCTGAGTTGAAGGTGTATTTGCGGCCCTCAGATTCTCCACTCTGCCCTTCCCCCACCCCAATTTCCCTGTCTCCAGCAAGCGATAATATCTTTCATCTGAGCCTCTCTCCCTGCCTCCAATGACTGCCTCCCCTGATGAATTCTCTCTGGGTGACTTTGGCATTTGCATATTTCCTCGCTTGGATATTCTGAGTTGTTGGAACCAGAGAGCAGGTTGACGCGATCAGGTACTTAGCTGAATGAGGCTTTCTCGGGAACTGCACAAATATTTGGAGTCGGGTGTGTGCCAATAGGCAATTAATTGAAATGTGGACGCAGCAAGCTTCTGGAAGAAGGAAACTGAAGTTGAGAAATTAGCTGTGGGAAGTGATCCCCCGCAAGACACAAAACAGTAATTTGGGAATTTCCTTTACCTCAAACTGAAATGGATTTAGTACAGAAAGAGAAAAAAAAAACAAACCAAAACAAAGAAGGAGCGTAGGATCAAGCTTGGTTCCTACATTTCTAGCTCAGAAGGTGTGCACAGAGAATGCTGGTCTGACCGTCTTTGGAGATGGGGTACAGCCCAAGGTCAGTGACATGCGAGGGAGATTCAGGACCAGGAGCAAGAGGTCTTGACTCTCCCAGGGCCCTTTGCATTTTGTAAACTGACCTTCTATCTCTAGACCTGGATTAGCATTTCAGTAGCTAAAGGGCAAGAGCTGTTGAGTGAAGCATTTTCGTCACCAGTGACTTTGTGAATACAGAGAGTCAAATCCATAATAAAGCCAAGGTGCTCACTGACTGTAGCCTTCACTCAGGAGCAGATGCCACCTGGCTAGTGCTTCCAGGGCTCCCACTTGTCTCTGTGTGGCTGCCTGCTAGGCTCCGTGCCTGGGGGTGCTCCCTGCCACGTGTTGGTGGCTTGACCCCAGGTGAGGGCCCACCCAGCTTCCTGATTATCCTTTGGGTGTGAAGCCTCTGTGCCCACCTGCATTTCTCCAGCCCAGGAGAACAGACCCACCTCCTTAAAGTTTTTATAAATGATGTTAAGGAAAGAGCAGATCTGACTGTGACATTGCTTTAGGGTTCAGATTGTTTCAAGGTGATGTGAGAATCACTTTTTTGTTGCTCAAGTGTATGGGGACAGTGATCATTTTTAGGTTTCCCCTAAAACCTGGTCTGGGAGGGCCCAGCCATCTAAGTCCTAATAAGTGCGCCAGGAGATTTGGATGTGCAGTAAAATTTGAAAGCCTTTGCCCTAGAAAATTATGATTTGGAAGTCTGGGCTGCTGACTTCCAGCACCAGGGAAGTAATCTATTTCTAATAATAGTGGATCTTTCAGAATAAACACTCTTCGTTTTAGAATGCCCGGTGAGCTGTTTCTATACATGGCTGAGTATTCAAAGTGAAAAAAATTTCCAATCCTTCAAATTTTAACTGACCAGCCATCAGACAGAATTACGATAGGCCACCATATTTCAATGTACTTCAGTAAGTACAATATTTTCGTACTTTAAAGTTTCAGGGAATGACTGAAAAACTTCAATGATTCCTTCATCTGTTATTTTTAGAATATCACTTCCTTACCTCATGTGAAAGTTTATTCAAAATTCAAATGGGAACATTTTATTACCCCAAAATGTTTTCCTGTATACTTGAACATGTTACTAAGGAAACCAGTTGCAACATTGTGGTGATGTTGTTGCTGTAACAAATTAACGATTCAGCAGTGTATATGGCAAACTACAATGTTTTTTTCTCCCTCTCTCTAGAAAATTTCACACTTACAGAATTTATACATTTATAACACAGGACATTGGAAGCAATGGGAGTAAAGCTGTAAGGAGAAATTGCATCCCAGAGTGACAGAGGATATTTCCCTGGGATGTGTTTTGTGCTGTTTGAACGTAGGCAGAATGAGGTGATTTTCCCCCTGCATTAGGCCCCCCACCCCATGTGGGGAGGCTGAGTTGGAGAGAGCAGCCATTTCACAAAGACACTTTGGTGTGGAGGTTTGGGGAAGCTCTACTGGCGAGTTAGGAAGGGATGAGTCTGTGGGTGCGGTGCAAAATGTGTGCTAATCACACGTTTAAGGAACCGACCGACATCGAAGCAATAGCTCACGAGAGCGACTGTGATGGCACCAGGAGATGAGGGTATGGCACAGTGGGAGGCCCCTGCTTTTCCTTTCTTGATGGGAAGAGGAGAGGTTATTAATGATGGGATGGATTAGAACAGATGGGTACTTTTGACACATTTCCCCATGTTGTTAGTTTCCGATTTCCCATCTTCCCACCACCTAGTCATGTGCCTTTCTCTTGGTTGGGAGCGAAAGCATGTGACTTTTTAAAGGGAAGCCTCAGGAAGGGAGAGTTGAAGTGGAGACCATGCCATCTTGCTGAGGAAATTCTTCTGGAAGACTTTCCCGGAGGGGTGAGGGAGGAGCCTCCAGGCACCAGCTTTGGACACTGTGTTCAAAGGCAAGCCGGTGACTTTCCCTCTCGCTCCACCTCAGCCTCCCTCCATCCCAGCAGCCACCACTCCTTCCTGATTACCCATACCTTCTGCAGCCCAGCGATTTGCATTGTAAATGGTGTTTGTTAGGCCCCTGAAATAATATTAATCATTGTAAAACAATTATGTTGCATAATTTGTACATAAAAAAGAACAAATGAACCTTTTGCTTGAATTAATATTTCCTGGTACATATCTTTCTCAGCCCCACAAATAACGAGACACTTGTCTGCCCTTCTAGGTGAGAAGGGCTCCTGAAGAGAAAGCTACCGCCTTCACGTGGCTTCTTGGAACAGTGCACAATTGTCCTGCGCCAGGTAGCCTATGCATTTGCATGTGGAACAATCAGGTACCCTGGGGAAACACACATCTCAGCATCGATCACTGATCACTAGACCCTTCTTGCAAGAGAAGGGACAAAAGGATGAGCTCTGTAGAGACAGGGATACTGAGGAGTAGAGCTTGGAGAGCAGGGTCTCTGCCTGGTCTCTGTTTGTGTTCACTGGGGTTAAACAGTCACGTAGGAACAGACCCAGAGACCAATGCTCAATGGTGAAGGAGAATTAGCCCTGGATGAGGGGTCAGAAGACCTGGCTTCTATCCTGGCTCTTTTTTGTGGTCTCCAAGGGCTCCAGCCTCTTAATTTATGAGTAAAGTTGGGATAATCACATGCATCTCATAGGGTGTTGTGAGAATCAGAAGAAATAAGAGGTGAACGTACTTTATAGACAGGAAGGTGTGCAGATGTGAAGATGACTGGCACAGAGTAAATACTTGGTCAATGCCTACTGCAGGGATGTGTGCTGTGCCTGGGATGGTTTATCCATATCTGTGCACCCAAAGGAGCCTCCTCCTTGGCCTGACTCCATCGCTTGATTGACTTCTGTCTTTCCTCTCCTACTCTGAAATAGTCAGGACACAGGGCAAGCCCACTGTCACTGTCAAAGTGGCAAGGCCCATTCTAATTTAATGGCTTCTTGTTGAAGGCCTGCCTTTAACCAATAACCAAATATCTCTACAAATGGGGAGAATAGGGGGTCTACAACTGAAGTTAATGGCAACAGAATATAAGGATGGTTGAGTCAGAGAGGAAATAGAGAGAGAGGGAGAGAGAGAGAGAGAGAGGAGAAGAGCATTGCAAGACTAAGTGTTTGCTTTTATTCCATGACTGCCTTCTCTAGTGGGATTTTTCTCAGGGGGGAAGGTGGGGGTGACTCTTCTTATGAAATAAATGCTGATTGAAATAATGCGCTGTTCAATAACCTTCTTTCCTCCCTCCCATTTCCTCTGGGTCATGGAATAGGACGTCTGCGGTTTGTTTCTGAGCACAGGGTCCCCCTACTCTAGCCTGGTAAGATTGGCATAGACTGCCCATTGGAGCTCTGTAGGAACTGTGTCCAAACAGCTCCCCACAGTGGCCTCGGTCACCTCTGCTTTCCCCACACTCACAGCCACCCGTGGAACTGGGGTCCAGCGCCAACAATCATCACAAACCCAACCACCTCTGTGATGTTTTTCTGGGCTCCCCCAAAACTGCACATGATCTTGTCTTCTTCAAACTCTTGCAGCATCCAGTGCTCCTGGGGTTGTCTCCTTTCTATACTTTTACTTATATCTGATTCATTGTTTATCCATAGAGACCTGCACAAAACCTGGCACGCAGAAGATGGCAAGGGTCTGCTGAGCTAAGACTGTGATTTTAATGCCTGTTATGAGTTGAATCATGGGCCCCCCAAACTATGTTGATATCCCAGCCTCCAATACCAGTGCTTGCAAATGGGAACTTAATTTGGGAAAAGAGTAGGCATGTCTGCGGCGTGTGTGTGAGCACAGGGTCTTTGCAGATGGAATCAAGTTAAGATGGGGCCACACTGGAGTGAGGCAGGTCCTCACCCAGTAGCACTGGTGTCCTATAGTTCCAGGAGAAGTAACAGAGGAAAGAAGACAGGAAGACGCAGAGGGAAGTTAGCCATAAGGACGTGGGGGTAGAAAGTGCAGTTGTTCTGCACAAGCCAAGAAAGACTGCCCTGCCGCAGCTGGGAGAGGCGACGAGGAGCCTCCTGGGAAGGCAGCGTGGTGGTCCGAGTGACGTCTATCATGAAGCAATGACCACACGAGGTTCAGGTAACATCTGCATCTGTATCCTGCATCTGTTTCCCACATAGATACAATAAAAAGAGAAGAAAGGAGGAAGAAAGGATGATGAGAACTCCTGGATTTACGTTCCCACCAGGATTGCCTTGTGCCCTCCAGCACGGGCAGCGACCTCATGGTGTCCTCTGTGAGGACCAGAAGTTCTGTCCCCTTTCCCTGGCTTCCTGTCCTTCCCTCTCCCCACCCTCTGCCTCTGGCAACCATGAATCTGGTCTCTTTTCTATGACTTTGGGTTTTTTGTTTTCTTGCTGGTGCTGTCTTGGCTTTGCTTTTTCTGATTCCACAGATAAGTGTGATAAGTGTGATCATACGGTGTTTGTCTTTCTCTGACGACATTTCAGTTTACATAATGCCTTCCAGGTCCACCCATGTTATCATAAATGGTAGGATTTCTTTTTTAAAATGATGATACTTTCTCTTGTTTTACAGCCCCCAGTTTATGGTGGTTTGCTCTGACAGCTCAAGGAAACTCACACTGTCTCGGGGTCGCTCCTCTTCTCTCCTGTTTGGCCGGCACTGCTGACTCCCTGGCCCTGACAGCCCGATGACCTGGTAACTAGACCTGGCCCCTGCAGATGGGTCTCTCCTTATTCACATGTGCTTGCTGCCGCCACCCCTGCTCTTTGGCCTTTCTGAATGAGTTGGCCAATTTGCTACGCTATCATTGGCTCTTCCATTAGTGTAGCCTTGCTTGTGTCATAGATTTGAATTTTAACCTGGGCCATCTGCCTTGAAGCGTTCACCCCCAGGAGCGACTCCAAATATGGGGCTCTCAGAGCATTAGGGCTGGGTGGGCCTCTGTTGTAGAAATGGAAAGACTGAGTTCAGTGGCTATCTAGAGAGCACTGCTCTGTGCCAGGCACTGGGCTAGGTGTGGGGATACAGTGGTGTTAAAGAAAAAAGAAACAAAACCTGCCCTCCTGGATCACATAGTCCAGTGAGTACTAGCTATGAAGGAAAGATTCACTTAACTAGTTACAAAATTAGAACGGGTTAGGGTAAATGAGTTCAGAAGCAGTCTTTTTGTGCCCTCCCGCCACTTCCATGAGCACCTGGGGCAAAGAGGTGTGAGCACAGAGCACGCACACCTGTAGTTATGGACACTTAGGCCCAACCAGCACCAGGTGTAAATGCTCACACCTGTAACTGAGGGAGAGGGATAAAGGTAGTGGCTGTGGCTGCTTGGCGGGAGGACCACTCAGTGGTGTGGCTACAGAAGATATGAAAACCCCAGAGAGATGGAGAGAGAGAGCATGCAGATTCGTACCCCCTGCCGGCCTCCTTGCGTGCAGGCCTCCCTACCTGGTGTGCCTGTGTCCCGGTTCCCAGCTGCAACATTAAAGGCCTATAAAATCTATCAAGGGCTCCAAGACTATCCATCTGCCTGGATCGACAGTGAACCTGCCCTGTGTGTGCTTGCACTACAAACAGTGATAAAAATTTATGAGAAAGAATACATGGAACCATGTAATCAGGATGGAAACTGAGACTCTGGGAAGTTTCATGGGTGAGAGAACTTGTGCTGGGATGGGATCCTAGACACCTCGGCAGTCTTGCCTCTGCTTTTGTGGATGGGCACAGCCCCCCATCACGTGTAGGGAGCTCCAGGGGCAAAGGGAAGAACTTGTTTCATTTCTTTATGATGATCAAGTTGTGGAAACCCCAAAGGAGCATATTCTTCTTTAAAATGCCCTTATTCCTTTATTCGTTGGTTTATTCACATATTTCATGATATGCATCTTATTCATGGAGTGTCTTCCTTGGATCCTAGTGGACAAGGGCTTTAGACACACCTTCACGTGCCTTCTCTTGGAGAACGTGCAGTCCAGCCAAGAAGATAGAAATACGAACATGCAGCTGTAACCTAGTGTCATCGTGATACAAGTCAGGTGAGCTCAACCTGCTGCCTCTGCAGGAATGGCATCCTATAGGGAAAGGCAAGCCAGGTGGGGTCTTGAAGGATGAGGCTGACTGCCCTATGGAGAAGTGAAATGGTTGCTGCAGGGGGAGGGATAAGCCTCGCAAAGGCGGGGGGATGTAAAGGTTTGGGGTACATTTGAGGACAGCAAGTGAGCTCCGTGTGCCCCGGATGTCAAGGGCAAGGTTTGCGAATGTTAAGAGGCCAGGCTAAGACCCAGTTTCCATTTTTCCTTTTTAGCACTTTCCCTGGGGTTGTTGGGAAGAGATGATGACATTTCCCACCATCAAATTCTAGCCAGATATCAAGGTTATGGAACATTCTGTTTGTTCCTTAAACAGGCTGAACTTATGGCATCTCGGGGGGATCTCCCCCTGTTCTTTCCCTTTGCCCCACATCCTAAGATAACAGAGTGAAAAAACCTGGACCGCTAAGTAAGACAGACCTGGATTTGGAGCTGTTTGGTTATGGCAAGTAATTTGCCCTTTCTAAGCCTCAGTTTTCTCATCTGTAAAATGGAAGTAAGAATTCCTACTTCTCAGGCATGTAGTAGGCACTCAAATAATACTTCTCTTGAGATTCTGTAACCAGAGAGGCCAGCTGCTTCTCCAAAGGAGGGAGCGAAGATGCTGCCAGGTGCAGCTGATGAACACCCAATTTCCCTTTCTTTTTAGTCTTTAAGTGTCTTCAAAATCAGTCAATTCAGGGTCTTTCCAGGGAGACCCCTTCACAGTGAACTTGGCTGGGTCTTTCATTAGCACCCAAACCTCATTTTTCACTTTCCTCTGGCCCCTCCCCTTTAACATTGGAGCTCTCAAGATGCTCTTTGTTTCTGTTGCAAAATGTGTGTGTGTGTGTGTGTGTGTGTGTGTGTGTGTGTGTGTGTGAGGGAGAGGGTACAAAGAGGCGAGGTGTATTTTTAGAACTACAGAGGAGCTGGCAGAAATTGAAAATAAGGTTTCAAGTTCATATGTTTATGCTTTAGAAGAGATGTAGAAGGAAAAGCTGAGTGGCGGTCTGTATGTCCTGTTCAATATCTAAGAAGCTTTCTGTAACATGCCTTCCAGCATCCTGATTAAAAAGCCTCCCTGCCCATTCATCGCGGGCCTCCCAGCTCTCTTCCCCTCTCCTCCCCCAGCAGGGGCCTGAATTCACCAAGTGGGTGGCTGCTGCCTGGGGAGGGGCCTTTTGTGCCACATCATGCCTGAATGAGAAACCTGCTTTCTCGGGTGAGCAGGGCCCGATGATCAGGGCAGATTAATCCCAAGAGGTGGTCGGTGCACAATTAACATTTTTGCCTCTTATTTTAATTAAGAAGGGCCAGGGGATAGGGTGTTAGCATGTCTAATGGGAGCATGTGGCATGCGCCCACTGCCGGAGGAGTTTCCGTTATTAGCACTTGTTGAAGACTTTCTAGATAATTATATACCACATTAATCATTGCTCCGAATGGACATGGGTTTTTATTCCTCATCTTGACTCCTCACATGCAGGAGGCCAAGTGGCTCCCGGACCTGGTGGTACCCCAGCACCCAGGCAGGGGCTCACCCCTCGAGTGCCCACTTTCAGTGATTTTGTGGGAAAGAAAAGATTCTCCCAGACATTCGCCTTCGTTGTTCTGACAGCTGAGCTCTCTTCACAGGCACATTACCATGACCTCATTAGTTCCTGCATCTACTCTTCTAACCACATAAAACGGAGTGCAGTAGGAGCCAATCATGCTAATTACATCAGATCGGTTTGCATATTCATAAACCATTTTCTGTTTTATGGACAGCAAAAATAAACACAGTATCTCTTTAATAATTTTAAGTGGGTCACTTTCAGGACTGTATCTGTTTTAAATAAATTATCATATTGTTAAAGGCCACAGTCAAAAGCTATTTTTTGAGCAGCCGGAGAGGTGGGGGTGGGGGCAGGGTGGGTGGAGGGGTTGCTGGGAGTCAACAGGATTAACCAATTGGTCACTGTCCAAGGTCTCTTCTGCCAAAGAAAATCCAAACTTGAAAAACCTCCCTGGTTTAGTGAACAGGTGCAGCGCAGCCTCTTACTGAAAGACAAAATATATTCTAGTCAGAAATCTGAGATGGTCCAAGTCACAGTCTTCAGCAGTGGGAGCGAAACCCAGGAAGACAGCAATTGCTGTGTTTTCTGGGAAGGGTTTCATTTTAGGGGCTGAGATTGACATTCTGGCTTTTCTCAGGCAGGATGAAAAATGGGCGTAAGAACAATTAGAAGTAGGTGTCAAGCGTGCAGAAATGGACTTTCCCCTGCCCCACGTGAGCTGTCTTTGCCTCAGCCATACCGGCCCCTGGACAGCTCCAGCCCCGGCCCCCTCTTTTCGGGGGCCCTGCCAATCCAGGCCCCGTAACGTCAACTGTGGAGCTGCTCCAGATTTCCTCTGCATTAGGGAAAAAAGGAAAAGCGTCGAGAAACAAAGCTACGCAAGATTCCCAGAGAATGCGAGAGTGCTTCACCTAGTCGAGGAAAACTGTTTTGAAGGCTACCCAAAGAGCTAGTTACACGAGACAATTGATTTGATAATTACAAATCATTTCCTATTCAATCATTAAAGTAGGTCCTAGAGGACTAATGTTGTCCTGATCTGATGGAGCGCTATATGTATTTTAAGGTAATAAGCCAGCAGCTCTTTATTTAAAAAGCATCCTGTAATCTAGGCATTCCACTGATACGAGCCGATCTTTTTTATCACTTAATAGAGAGGTTGTTCCCCATTTACATGCAGTTCCAACACCACATTTATTTCAGGCTCTGGATCTTGCTTCCTTTTCTCTTTGTTGTAAACACGCCTGGGAGGATTAATGTGGCATTTCTTCGTGGTGGTTCAGGCTATCCCCATTTTGTTGTTGTTTCTGAAATGTTGCTTCCGATTGAGTGGGCGTAGAAGCTGGAAAAGGCTCTCATTTTCCTTAATGCACAGGTCCCTGACTCAGAGCTTCCTGAGGACCTTCTGCTCAACCTCCAAAAATGTTTGCATTTATTCACCTTCACCTTGCTTCCCGACTAGGTTAGCCGCCTCTGAGCACAGCTGGCTGCCCCCTGTTATTATCTGAACCTGAGTTGAAGCTTTTGTGTGTCAGCTGCACTGGTTTTGAAATACCCTATTATTTGTGCAATATACCTTGGAATTACGGTTTATAATTTCATGAAAGCCTAACATATCTGAATGTTTACAAGTTCTATCCCTTGGGGAAATATATAGTGTTCATTTCTTTTGTTTAGTCTATTTAAAGTAGGACTAGATACAAAGCAGGAGTGATTGACAAATTAATGCTCTCAGCTCCTACTCAAAAGTACTTGAATTATTAGTACAAAAAGCATGTTACAAACTGTAATAATTTTAACTCCATTTCATTGCTAAAAGCTAATAATAATGAAAACAAATGAAAATAGTAATGCAATCTAACGCCAGCCAGAATGGAAGCAGTCACAGAGTTGGGACTCTGCAATCAGATAATTAGTTCCATTAAAACTCAGAAATGGGAGAGTCTGTTCATTTATTTTGGATTCAGTTCGGTGGGGGAAGAAAAAGAGGGAAAAGAATGGCCCCTGTGCAACATAAATCAGACTTAACCTTCGTCCTTCTTCCTTCCGCCGCCGAGGGCTTACATCTCCAGGATGATGGCTGTGCCCCCACGGTGGAGCAGAGCAGAAGGAGCAGAGGAGCTAATGGGTGCCACCACTGAGTGGAAAGTCACCGCTGATTGCAATTAGAACAAAGGAGTCTGGAAGACTCCAGTCCCACCTGCAGACTGTCTCAGCCAACCTAGGGAAAGGGGAAGAACCGTGCGTGCCAGGGAGAGCCGGAGGAGCAGCTCCTGAGTAGAGACACCAGCTCACAGGGAGCTTGGAACACCAGCCATGGTTCTCCAGAGAAACAAACAGAATGAACAAAGGAACATACACCTATGATTATATGTAACATTGTATATAATTATGGATTGTATATAATACATTGTCATCTTTAATATACAGTAATAAATCTGGTGCATTCATTATTTCTGTGCATCTATGAAGAGTTGGCTCTATTATTAGAAGTTGGCTCACATGATCATGGAGGCTGAGAAGTCCTGAGATCTGCAGTTGGCGAAGTGGAGGTAAGGAGAGCTGGCGGTACAATTCCAGTCTGGGCCCAAAGGCCTGGAAACCAGGAGAGTCAATGGCACAAGTTTGAGCCTGGGGCAGAAGAGCAAAGTCCTTCAACAGGCAGGCAGGCAGGCAATGTTCCATGTCATCAACCCCTTTTTTTCTCTCCCAGTCTTCAGTTGGCTGGATGAGGCCCACGCCCATTGCAGGACTGTCTGCTTCACTCAGTCTACCTACTCAAATGTTCATCTCATCCAAAGCTGCTCGTATACTTAGTCAGAATGATGTTTGACCACATGTCAGGGCAGCCATGACCCCCTTGAGCTAACACTGAAAATTAGCCACCGTACTTAGGGCCCCTAATCTGAATTTGCCTTCGTCAGTGTATCAGTTATTATTGTGGATGCAAACCAGGCACATGGTTCTTTGGTCTGGGCTGTTAGACTGCCCGCTACACTTGCTCATGCAGCTGCATCAGCGTGTAGGTTGGCCATGGCGGGATGGCCTAGCACAGGGATATACACTGGACAAAGCCTGGAAGACAGTCTGTCTCATTCTGTGGGGTTTCCACTACATCCAAGGGCCCCACTCACACGTCTGGGTGACCCAGCAGGCTACTTGGGGCATCTGTCCATGGTGGCGGTCACAAAGCTGTGAGGCAAGGGCTTTTCAAGTCTTTTCTCAGATCCTGTTAGTTGTTGTCACTGTGGTCAGCGCAACTCCCTTGAGTCGGTATGGGAGGGAACTCCTGAAGGCTGTGGACAAAGGGGCGTGTAACTAGTTGGAGGCACTGACTACATCAGTGGTCACTGATGCAGGATGCTCTCTCTGCCCCAGATGTGGAGGAGCGACTGTGGGCTGCTTTTCCCTTTTGTGGATTCATGCCTTTTGTGGATTCGTGGCCCCAGGCAATCTTTTAAATGCTGGTGGTCTCTAAATGCTGCACCTGCCCTTGGCTCCCAGTTCTGAGGGTCTTGTTCGGGATGCTAGCCTGTACCCCAGTCTAAAATGGGGAATATCAGAGCAGATTACTGGACTGGAGTATGTGTTTCAATGTCCTTTGAGTGGAGACTGTGAAATAAAATAACATGGAATAACAAGGAATCCCTTGAATATTGTTTGCTAAATTCCCTCTCACCATTAAAAGAGGAAAAATTTCTCAGGGATTGCTAAGAGGAGCTGCGTTTACACAGCAGTCAGGTCACCCAAGCCCAGAAGCTCTCACCTGGTTGTGGTCACGGTCAGCTCTTATCCTAGTGACTAACCTGCAGGAAAGGCAGCCTCAGTGACATGCAGAGAAAAAGTCTCTGCATGGGAGGAGCTGGAGCCATCTGGTCCTTGGGGGAAAGGCTGGAGTGGAAGGACCTGGGATTTTGGCATCTTGCTAACTAGAGGAAGTGATGTGGGTCAAATACTTTGGTTGTCACCCACACTCTGGAGCGTCGTGGCACACAAGGCCAGGAGAATCCCTGGCTCTGTGGTTTTGGGGGTAGCAATCTTCCCAGGATGCAAACCTTCTGGCCAAACATTCCAGAATTCTGTTATCCTTGTGACCTCAGAGCCCCCACACAGCCTGGTGGCTAGGTGCATCACAAGGCATTGTTACAGTTGTGGGGTGCACATATGGGGAGCCGGTGCCCTGCCGGCAGCACCAGGACGAACCACCTACGGTGCTTTCCTTGTGTGTTGTGCTGCTTCTGCCTTCAGAATTAAAATATTGTGCAGAAATGCAGGTTTATTGTTATCAATCCCATCTCATGAAACTTGACAAATGCATTCTTATGCAGATAATTAAGAGATAATGTCAACCGAACAAAGCTTTGTCACTGAAATAATGGTTTCCCGCTGTGAAGTTTATGCCTCAGCAAAGTCAAGGTGTTTGTTCCCAAAGTATAACTCTCTATCCCTCTGACAACTGCCTGTGACATCCTCTTCATGCCCTTACTCCTCCTCCCAAGTCATGAGAACAGCAGAGCAGTTACGGGGACCCAGGGGAGGGATGAGAATTCCCTTCACTCGGGAGCACGGACAGGGACCAGAACAAGGAGCTTCCAACCCAAGCTTTGCAGCTTCCACTCTTGGGTGTGACCTCAAGCAAAATGCCCCTCCTCGCTCAGCCATTATTTCCCCTCTTTTAACATGGAAAAAAAAAACCCAAAAAACTCCTGACCCTGATTCCAAAGTGGAATGGGGTGCATCTGATGGCATTTGGGTTTCATTTTTGCTCTGTACGTGCTTTATCTTTAAGAGAAAATATACAGATGAAGTCATCGACTATATTAAAATTGACTTTCAGGGACATTAGCTTTGGACAGCAGTTACAACAACTAAAGAACTGGTGTCATGCACACTCTATTGTGCTTTTCTTTTGCACGGTCCTTTTAGGAGGTAAGCAAGCATATTATCTCTAGTGCAATGGTCAGAAATAGCCCTGGTCTTACCCAGAGCAGTTGTGTGAGACTGGAAGTCTTCCTCTTCATTAAGCGAGTGTGAACATTTCACTGGAGAAGTGTAAACCACGCTCTACCAGTGCAGGCGTAAATGGGGTGCTGCTCCAAGAGGGAAGGGCTAGCGGGCCTGTTGGCAGGATGCACAGTGAGGTGACAGTAGATCTTGGCAAAGAGGTGCCTTGTGCATCTGGGTGGAGGTGGCTATGTGGCCATCTCCAGGGGGCAAGATTGTGGTTTTGTGGCTACGTGGGAGGAATGTCATAAAGATTCCAAGTCCATCTGCTTCATATCCTTAATAGGGTTTTATTTCTAGTAGCTCTTCTGTTATACTGGTTAGAATTTCATGATCATAGGCCATGAGAAAAGGTGAAAACCCTAGTTTCTGCTGGAGGTTTTTTGAAATAGAAATTGAACAGGTTGAGAAGGCGAAGGCAAAGGACTGGAGGTGAGCCCTGGGTGGCAGTGCCTCTTCTGTCCTCAGTCCTGGTGACCTTGGGTGAGTCATTTGAACTAGGTCTTAATAAGGAGCACAGCTGATGCTTTCTAAAGTATCTGCACCCTCCCCCATTTCCATGGTAGATTATCATTATCCCGATACTTAGGATTAGACATGCTCATCCACTAGCATTGTGTAATTGATCCCATGTTTGAAATATGTTTTTTGAATTACATCAAAATGTACTTTTCAGTAAAAGTACATTTCTCCCCAGATTATCAGGTGATGGTTAATCATCAGAAAAGAAGCCACAATTCCTGAAAGCTTGTTAGATAAAAGGACTCCTTATTTTAAGAAGAGCCATTGGAGATTTCTCTTTATTTCTTAACTTTCCCTCATTTTTTTCTCAATTTAAGGGGAAGATGGAGAATGGAAACCAGTGATTCAAACTGCGACTAATATGCATTTATTACAAACTTTAATGTATTAACATAAATTTTGGGTAGCAGAGGTGGTAATGTGTGAGCACCAAGCTTTGCTGGGGTTAGTGTCTGGAATGATTATATTTAGGAAAATACTTTTGGTAGTGGGGGTGGGGATTCCACACCTGTCAAATGTAGATATAATTGAGAATTATTTTTCAGGTTTTTATTTTTGGTAGGAGTAACAGGCAGTTTGGGGTTTTTAGGACTTAGTTTAGGGTTTTCAGGACTTAGAAGACTTATTTGTGTTCCCTTAAATTAGCTTCTTCTGTATTACAAAAAGAGGTACAGCCTCTGGAAATAGAAGAAGTATACAAAGAAACATCTCAGCTGAAATTGGGGGACAGAGATGGAAAAGAACCATAATATTATACATAATAAAATTGAGAAAGGGAACTAGGGATGCCTCTAAGTGGTATATAATAGAGGAGGGAGGGGGCAGCGGAAGGGGGAGGGGGAACAAATGGACAACGGAGCTTTGTGATAATCCATTAAGAAAACAATCTCTAGGGCCTCCCCGGTGGCACAGCACATTGAGCACTGTGCTGTGAAGCTGTACGCAGACTCTGCAGCGCGGGTTCGATTCCCGGCTGGCCAGGGTGATTCCCACATGGCGCGGCAGACCTCTCCTGTCTCGCCCGCTGCTCCCCTCAGCAGTGTATTTCAGTCAGTCTGCCTGTTCTGCTCCCCGCTCTGTCTCTGGTGAATTCTCTCATCCTCCTGCGCCTCTGGCCTGTACCCCAGTTCTTGTATAAATAAAAATAAATATCTCTAATATCTAATGATAGTTTGTTAGCTTTGCTGGGATATTAACCCATTTACATGACCCCAAAACCTTTAAGAAGTTACAGGCAGGCCTTGGTCAGTGGGGTTTTGTTTGATTGTCTGGGTTTTGTTGCTGTTACTGTTTGTTGGGGGGGAACCTTGTTTTCTTGGCTTAGTTTCCATAGGGACGCACTCTTACCCTGAATTGACTTATTCATTCTGCCCATGGGGTGGAGAGTGATGAGCTTTGGGCGCAGAACCTGGGTGTTGTTCAGCCACCCACGCCCCTTCTTTTTAGGCAGCCCTGACCGTGAAGGCAGATTCCAGCCACCTTTGTTAGTGAGTGAGTAGTTGGGTCTGAACCCTGGAGTTCAGCATTAGGGAGCGCATTGTCACCCCAAGACCAAGTCATACCCTTCAGGATCAACCTTATCAGTAATACAAGCCCACATTTCAATTCCCATCTACCTGTCTCCTCATCTTTTTCAATTGATCCAGAACTCTGGCAGGAAGGAGAGAGGGAGAGTTGTTAGTTCCTTGCCCCCAAGCACAGCAGCTCGTGTGTTAGATTAGGGCAAATGTGCAGTGAAAGACAACCAGGGCATCATTGAATCGAGGGACTTTGTCCAGGAGTCACGTGGTAGAGACAAATGAATTCACAAAGAAGAGGTTAATATTAGGTTGAATCATATGAAATTGCTTTTTGTAGGTCAAAAAACTGTTGAACAATGGCAATTTCATATGATTTAACCTAAGAATCCTCCAGTCCCAAGGGAGCAGTGAAGATCCATGCTGCACTCCTGATGACCTCCTTCTAACATCCCCATTTCCAGTTGGTGACTGGTTGGAAAGGTACAGGCCCTGCCTGGAATACTCCTGAGCTGAAGCACAAAGGAGCATCATTGTATTTCTTACCATCTAGACCAGCCTTATCTGGCCCCTTGTGCTACTCCGCCTGAACCTAGCAGAGCCTCTCCCTTGTCTTGGACTCTTTGCCTGTGACTTGAAGCCAGGGGGTGATGGACAATCTCTAGGCCCCTGCACTGACCCGGTGTTCCCAGATGAAATGACCAGTCACCCCACCTCCTCAGCTCAGTATTAACATCTTAGACCATGTCTATAAAAGATATTAGCTTGTCTGCCTCAATCATTATAACAATCCCATGAGAGGGGTGTTATTAACTCCATTTTACAGATAAGACCAGTGAGGTCAAAACAGTCTATGCCTCTGAAACACTATTTGAAAGGCACTGTGCTCTGTGCTTTAAGAATGACATCCAGTCCTCACAGTCCACAGGACAGAGTGCTATTTCCATTCTACAGGTGAAGAAACTGAGGCTAGAGCAGCTGGAATCTTGTCCAAAGTCACAGAGCCAGTAATTAATGGAGCTGGGATACTCAACTGACTACCATGACTCCAGAGGCCCCGAGGCTATACTCCCTCCCTCACTGTACTGCCGCCATCACAGGCAAAGAGAGTCCAGGACAAGGGAGAGGCTCCCCTGGATCTGGGCAGAGCAGCACAAGGGGCCAGGGAAGGCTGGTTCTAGATGGTAAGAAATACAACTGCACATAACTCCCTCATGGTTATGTGCATATCACAGTGGAATTGAAACCTGAAACCAAAATATGACACCATCCCTAGCTCCTTAAGATAAAATTTTATTGCTAACTAACTGCCTCTTAATTCTTAGGGTTGAAAGGACAATAAAGAATTGTAATCAATAACTAGTGAACATTATGTGGTTTTAGTATTAATTTCAGGAAAGAACAAACTCAATTTGAAATTCTGTATGTCATTTATGTGCCATAAAGTTACTAACAGATAATAAATAGAGAGCTAGGTTGAGATGATGATGATTCTAAGGGCAACCAGAAGGAACACATTGGGGCTGGGGTGTTGGTCTAAGCCTTGTCATTTAGGACAAATCTCTTCTTCAATAAACTGTAGGCAGGCTCCTCTGAGCCCCCTTTTTGACTAGGTCTTGACCTTGGCTTTCCATGTATACCCAGACAGAGCTCAGTGTTAGCAAGAATCCTGCCAAGTCAGTTAGAGAGCAGCCCCTCCCCTATGCTCAGTCAAGTTCATTATGCCCTCACCTTTGAGGACTAAGTCTGAGGTGCTTGGCTTCCTTTAGCAAGATCATTCCACACTTGATGTTTCCTCTTAATGATTTTCTATATCCATCGACCCCCCTCATTTTTCTCCCTGATTATAAATCCCCAGTTGTGTTTGCCATGTTTAGACTTGAGCCTGATCTCTCTCTTATTGCAAGAGTCTTAAATAAAGTCTTCCTGTTTTTAAGAAATGTCAGGATAATTTTTCCTTTAACACTTATTACCACATTGACCTTGAGCAAGTCATTTAACCTCTCTGTGTGTCACTTTCCTCTCCCATAAAACAATTGCTGTTTGGGATCCTTCACAGTGACTCTGGGAGAAGCAAATGGTACAAGAAATATAAATAGCCTCAGCAAACTGTCCAATACTGTCCAATATGTAATATCTTTGAGAAAACTAACAAGATTGGCATTATGGAAAGACAAAAAAAAACTAACAAGAACCACAGATTTATGTTCTGTTCTGTTGAGGGCCTTCCCCAGGCTGTGCGGGGGGGCCTCCAGAAAGGATCTGGCAAAACAGGAACTTGATGAGCTGTGCCAGAGCACCAAACTCCACCCGGGATGCTTGGAAACCTCCTGTACCCTCTCAATATGCAAACTGTTGTAGTTCCCAAACCAAGAAAGATTTCACTGCCTCCAAAAGCGAGGTGTGATTGCACATTTCTCACACAGCTTCTGACTGCACGTACCGCGCAGCCGGCTGATAGGGTGGGTGTACGAGTGTGTCTGTGTGTGTGAGTGTGTGTGTTTGTACTTGGAGAGGGTGTCTGTGAAATCTAAAGGGCCATATCGCACTGACTGCAGCTCAGAACAGCCAGCACCGTCTGGGGAGCCCCATCCTGTATTGCCTCACTTGTAACAGAGAATGTTCTGGAATTAATGTGTGAATTTGTTTGGGGTGGGTTAGTGAGAAAGTTTGCTGACTTTCCCAAGCTTTTAGGAATAGTAGCCAAGCATAAGCTTGCTGGAATCGCCATTCACTTGAGCTCTGCCTAGGATCAATCATTTAATCAGGAGATAACCTTTTAGGAGGTTGCTTTAAGAACAGTAACACATGAGACCATTGTTATCACTATTATTGTTATCACTATTAGTGTGGTATTAGTGGTATTCTTAGTGCTGTTTTGGCAACTATAAAGGGTTTGCAACTAAGACAGGCTTAAGAATATAAGATGGAGGGACATGATGATTTTTCCATTTTTTCTTTATTTCCCTTCCATATCTCCACCCATCACAGTTCTGGGGAAAAAAATAAACACATTGATTCAGATTCCTTTTTTGGGTTCAATGACCCAAGCCATATTTTGTGTCTAAATTGGGATGAGGTTGTGAAACTTCAGCTAATTTAGGTATTCCTAGGTATGTTCAAGAAGTAGAACACTGGGCAAAAAGGGGTCTATGAGCCAAAAAGCTGGATGGGAAGGGCAAGTGACACATTGGCACTGGGTCACAAGCCTTCGGGTGCCAGGAGCAAAGCTCACTCTTAGCCCCAATGGTGTAGGAGAGTGGCAAGCATTCCCCCAGTTTTGTTAACTGCTTCTTGTGACCCCTTTTATCTAAGGTTGAGGACCCTGAGAAACACTAGTTCAACAACTCTAGGCAGAGACTGCCAAGGTAGGCTTTAGAGATACTAATTTCTGTAATAGTTTGGAGTTGATTGACAGGCGTCAGGACAATCAGTCTGAAAATGTGTATGAACCAGGCCAGAGGAGAGGCTGGAGGACTAGGAATTGAAGGTTTCCATCTAGTTTAGATTCCTGGTTACCATTTAGTTAGCCACTCAGTTATCTGCAGCAAGAACACAGCAAATAAGAACTAAGTGGTTTGGACTTTTTTTTTAACCCAGGGGTTCCATAGATGAGCTTGAGAAGGTATCTAAAATGAAATAAGTTTTATTTGTGGGTGAATTTTTCTAGAGAGAAAGGAATTTGTCAAAGATATTTGTGACTCCAAAATGTTGAAAAACTCCAAGCTATTTAATAATTACGGGGCCCAGGGTCTTCAGGGAGCAGGCTATCAGGGGAACAACAAGTCTGAATCACCCAATCCAGCTGGGTTTGAAGCCCCCCAATGTTCCATTCAATTTACCACCCTTTCTCCAAACATGCACATGCGCACACTCACACACACACATGCACACACACACACCCTCCTAATTGCAAGATTCGCTGACACCTTTTTAGTGCTTATGGCATTCAGCACTCTTAAGTACCCCTCCCTGGAAACTCTCCCTTCCCTGTTTCAGTGAAACAAATCTAGATTTCTCTTTGCATCTTTGGTATGCTTGGTTCACTCTTGAAATGTCAGCCTTCTCCAGGGCTCTTTTCTCTGAAGCAGGTTGTTTTTCCAAAGCACAGATGTGATCATATCATCATAATGCGTGCTCTAAACGGCCTTGTCCCCGATCCTGTTCCCTTGAAATTCCATATTCCATTGCATTGGCATCTGTGCCTTCTAGGCCAGACTCCTGGGGGAAGGTAGCTCATCCCAGTCAAGTTCCTTCATGCCTCCCCCCCACCAGCCAGGCCAATCAGTAATAAACGTCCAGAATCTCTTAAGTCTGTCCCTGGTCCTTCTTTTCCTTCCCATGTGCCACTGCCTAGCTCAGGCTCTTAGCAATTCATAGTCTCAGCTGTCTCCATGCAACTGATTCCCTCATCTCCAATCTCTCCCCAGGAATCTATTCTCCATACTGTTGCCTGGAATAATATTTCTAAAACATAAACTGAACTTTATCATTCTGTACTTAAAACCCTTCAGCAGTTTCCAGGATCAGGAAGTTCAAATTCCACAGCTTAGCACACAAAGCCTTTTGGGACCAGTCTCTGGTCTACACACTCCCTCCGCTGGCCACTCCCTGGCAGCCCGCTTGGCTTTGCACCCCGCCCCTTCACACTCTGTTTTCTTTGCTTTGCCTGGAGCATCTGTCCTTCGCCCTTCACCTATCTCTTCTGTCCAACCTGGCTACATTTGAATATCAATAAAATTAAAACTTCATTGCCTCATTGTACTGGCTCCATTTCAAGCGATCAACAGTGGAGTGTGGCTAGCTGCTGCCATTTTGGTGGCTCCTAGAACTTTTCCGGCATTACAGACAATTCTGCAAGACCAGGCTGGTCTAGCTAATGCCTATGTGACCTCTGAAAGTTGGCCTGTGTCATCTCCTCCAGGGAGCCTTTCCAGTCCAAGCTAGACAGCATCCCCGACCCAGTGCACCCTTTATCTGCCTCCATTTCGCTGTCCTTCCGTGCTCACAGATGTTTCCTTCTTCTTATGTAGGCAATTCATATACTTAGAGAGTCCTGGAATCTTAGAATTGGACAGGACCTTAAAAGTAATGTAACTCAGACCTTTACCCAATGAATTAATCTCTGCAGCAGGGACCTCCACTTGATCACATCAACAGACAGGAAGCACCATTCCTCCTGAGCCAGGCTGTCTCATTTCCAGGCAGCTCTTATAGTGGAAAGTGTTTTTAATGTTGAACTGCAATCTACCTCTGTATCTGCAGCCCTGGCCGTAGTTCTACCTTTTGACACCCAGAGAATGCACCTCTCTCTTCTACAGTTTTTTTTTTAATTAAAGAATTTTTAAAATTTATGCATACAAGAGCTGAGGTATAGGCCAAAAGTGTGGGGGCTGAGGGAATTTATCAAAGATGGGGTGGGTAGCAGAACAGGAATATCTACTGAAATACAGTGCTAAGGGGTGCAGTGGGCGAGACAGGAGAGGTCTGCTGCACCATGTGCATAGCTCCCTGGTGGGGACTGAACATATGTCATATTGGCTGGTGATAGCTTCATAGTGCTGAGACTTTGACCCATCAGGGAGACCCGTCTCTTCTATAGTTAAAACCATCTTGTGGGCCAGACATCTGTCCCATCCTACAAAGACCACTGGCATTTCTAGGTTGGACCCCTCAGGGGCAGTTAATTTTTATTTTATTTATTTTACAGAGATGGAAATCAGCAAACATCATGGAAAGGCAATAAAATAGTTTACCCCTTAAATGCTTTTTGCATACAAGAACTGCAACAAGGTTTTGACTTGTGTACATGTTCTGGAAGGGAGCTGCAATGACCAGCAAGTCACTCTCCCTTGACAGGGATCCTGTGATGGAGAGTGACTGAGGAATGGGCACTCGACATTGCCCCAGTGGAGGCCGGGATGTCAGCATCTCCTAGGTCATAGCTGATGCTTTATAGAATATGACACTGATACATGACATTCACAACTGGGCCCAATATTATGAAAGAATCAATAGTGTGTATATGTGGGAGGCAGGGGTCCCTGCTTTGAATGACCCTGCTTCTAGAATTCTGGCCTAAGCTTGATGCTTCTGACTTAATATCTTTGGACTCCCTGTCTCTATTGCTTTCCAGGCAGATTTATTTGTAATTTCCCTATTCTCTCATCCTAGAAGGACTCAGCAAACCTGGAACTCATGTGCCTCAGCTCCTTCTTGAGAATCAGGGGCACAGGGATGCCCCAGTTGGGCTCCCGAGACCTAGAGCTGAGTACTGTGGCCAGCTTATCCTGGTGTGAACTCCTGAAGTGACGCTGAAAGGAACCTCATGAATTAAGTTGATGAGCATTCTGGAGCTCCATGAATACTAGGAGCCACTGCTCCTGCTACAAAAATTGTAGTATGTGCAGTAGTTACAGTTTGAAGAAATTTTCAGCATTTAAAACAGACAGAACAACCCTTATGTATATATAATTCACATACCATAGCATCCATCCTTTTCAAGTATGCAACTCAGTGATTTTTTTTTTTAGTACAATCACAGAGTTGTGCAAGCATCACTACTATCTGATTCCAGGATATTTTCATCAACCCCCCCCTCCCATTTAACAGTCACCCTTCATTTCCCCTGTTCTAAGTCCCTATTCTGGGTACTTCATAGAAATAGAAGCATATATGACCTTCTATGTCTTATTCATAGCACGTATCAGCACTTCCTTCCTTTGCGGGACGGAATAATTTCCCATTGTATGGATGTACCACATTTTGTTGAGCTACTCATCAGCTGACATACATTTGGGCTTTAACACACTTTTGCTAGTATGAATAATGCTGCTGTGAACATCCCTGTACAAGTTTTTGTGTAAATGTATGTTTTTAGTTCCCTTGGGTGCAATTACTAGCTCATATGACAACTCTATGTTTAACCTTTTGTGGTACTCCAAACTGTTTGCTGTAGTGGCTAGACCACTTTACATTTCTACCAGTAATATACGAGGGTTCCAATTTTTCCACATCTTCATAACATTTTCTTGGTGATAATAGCCATCCTGGTTGGTATGAAGGAGTATCTCACTGTGGTTTTGAGTCGAACTTCTTTAATAATGCATAGTGGTGACCATCTTTTCATTTGCTTATTGGGCATTTACATATCTTCTTTGGAGATTTGTCTATTCAAATTCTTTGTTCATTTTTAAATTGTTTTTTTTTTTAATTGTTGAATTCCTTATCCACTCTGTATGCTAGATCCATACTAGGCTTATTTTCATCTATTCTGTGGGTTGCCTTTTTATTTTCTTAATGGTGTTCCTGGAGGCACCATAGTTTTTAATTTTGATTAAGTTAATCCATTTATTTTTTTTCTTTTGTTGTTTGTGCATTTTAGTGTCATATCTAAGAAACCATTGCCTAATCCAAGATCAGGAAGAATTACATTTATGTTTCTTTTTTTTTTTTAAAGATTTATTTATGTACACATACAAGAGCTGGGGTAAAGGCCAAAGATGCAGGGGGTGAAAAGATCCAGAGTAGAGAACAGAGTAGGGAACATAACAGGCAGACTGACTGAAATACACTGCAGAGGGGAGCAGCGGGCAAGACAGGAGAAATCTGCTGTGCCATGTGGGTTTCTCCCTGGCTGGCCAGGCATTGAACTGGTGCTGCAGAGGCTATGGATTGCTTCACAGTACCGTGTTTAACCCCTTGCGCCACCAGGGAGGCCCTACATTTATGTTTCTTATAAAAGTTTTATCCCTTTAGCTCTTACAATTATGTCTGACATATTTTGAGGTAGGTTTTGTATGCGGTGTGAGGTAGGGGTCTCAGCATCATTTGTTGAAAAGACTATCCTTTGTCCATGGAATTGTCTTGGCACCCTTGTCAAAATCCAATTGTCTCAAATGCATTTTAAAAGACATTGGCTCCTCAATTATGAATTAGCTTTTGGGGATCAAAATTATCCTATGACATCTCCAACATATAGTGCAGACCCTAGCAATTATTAAATTCAATCAAATTGAATTGAATATCCTATGTTATAAAAATATTTAGATACTCTTTGGGTCCTTCTGTGTGCAGGGAGCTTGAGATGCAGAAAAGTGATTTTTCTCTTTGGTTCCTGCTCTGCAGCTGACCCTGTTGAGCATCATCATTTCTACCAACCACGTTTCTGATTTATTTTGTAGTTGTGATTCTGTTTCTGCCTCCTGGGGACTCAGCAAGCAGACAAGCCTTAGCTCCTTCTTTCGACCTGAGGAATTTGCTCTGAAGCTCTGATCCACTTCCTTGGTAAGTGCATAGTGCTGCAGGCTGCTGTGCACATCTCTCGGTGGGTTACTGTTGTGGCCTTTTATGTTCAACCTTGTATGTACATGGTGCTTTCCAGCATTCCTAGACCTTGCCTTGACAACACAATGTGATGACATTAAAGATAGGCTTGCAAAGTAAAACATGCCGGGGTTCCCAGCCTCCCCAATTTTGCTGCTGTGGCCCTTGCCAGTGCTTTGCCTTGTGCAAACATACCTTTTTGTATTTGCCAGTACAGTATAAATATCCTTTTGTGGCCTGTTGCTTTTTTTTTTACTTTTGTTTTCATAAATGTTTCCTGTATTACTACATGGCCCTATATGACATATTTGTAAGACTTCATTGCCAATACCCACTGGTTATATGTTTTCATCCCACCCTGGTTTTTAAGAAATAGATATTGACTTTAATAAGCAAAAATAAAAACAAGCCAGACCCCACTTGGAAGGACCACAGATCTTTTTCTCATAAGACCCTGTAAGGTTTGTTGGTCACAGGTTGAATGAGCCCCAGGGACTGGGGACTGGCTATGCTGAGTCAAGGAAGGCTATCTATGGAAGGTCACTGAAACCTCAGTATCCCCACTAAATATGAGATCACGTTGTTTGCTCACATGGTCTAGACTCTTCAACTCTTACTCAGGTAACCAGAGACATTGGTGGTTGGTTATATTAGTGATTCAGGAGAACCTGAACTGTATGAAAAAGAGAAAGATCTAGCACATTGGAGTAGGGAAAGGAGAAAGGCAAGAGAGAGAGTATTCTCATGGTAAGGGGAATGGTGCCAACAAGTCTACTGGGTATCTCAGAATGATCTTTTGGTGTTTTGAAAAAAACCTTAAATGGGAATGTACACGGGGCCGCTATTTGGGAAAGTGACCTGAATTTACTTTAAAAGTCTGAAAATGGAAATACAGTATAACCCAGCCTTCCTGCTTTGGGCACCTATCTGAAGCTCATGAGACCATCAACTCAAAACACTATATATTCTACGATGTATTTTTTTTTTTGAGTTTGGGCTCTGTTTATTATTTTTTAATTATTATTTTTTATTTAATATGTTTTATTTTATGTAATTCTTATATCATTTTTCATTTTTGCACAATGTATGCATTTTCATTTTGGTTATATTCCCCACACAATTCTACCCCCCTTATTTTGACCCTAATCCCTCCTCTCCTCCCCCTCACCCCCGTAGTGTGTCTCTGGTTTATAGTTGCTTGTTGATTTTGATTTTTTCTTTATTATAATTAGTCTTTTTCCTGGTCCCTTATTTAGGTTTTCTAAATTCCTGCTATGAATGAGACTATCTGGTATTTTTCTTTTTCTTTCTGGCTTATTTCACTGATCATGATCTCTTCTAACTCCATCCATGTTGCTACAAATTGCATGTGTTTATCTTTTTTGATTGCTGAGTAATATTCCATGGTGTATATGTACCACGTCTTCTTGATCCAGTCATCTATTTTTGGGTATTGTTTGTCCAGCATCATTTACAATAGTAGACCATGGGAACAACCTACTGAGAGGGGAATGGATTAAGGACAAGTGATGCAGCCACATGAAGAAATGCTGCTCAGCCAGAAGGAAAGACAAGATGTTGCCATTCACAGCAAAATGGAAGGATTCGAGGGAGTGATGTGTAGTAAAGCAAATTAGAATGACAAAGACAAATATTGGACATTTACATAGCAGATGAACTGACAAAGCAAAATATAAAAACGAGGGGGCAGTAATAAATGAAGTGAGTTTCTGAGGATAAGAGCAAACGGGCAGAGGGGAAGGGACAAAGGGATATAAGGTGGTGGGGGAAACCCTTACATGCCATGGAAGTGAATGCAGAGTATCTTATATCCAGGGGCCCTAGCATACACCTGGCCCGTTCCCAGGGGATTCTTCTGGAAGTGCAGGGAGCAAGAGCACACAGAGAAAGATGCTGTTGTTCGGACTGTGAGACTCATTTGTGCGAGCCGGTGGTCCCTTGACTTCTTCATCGCAGCCCCCCCCCCCCCCATCCCAGCACACTCTTTCTGAGCGGGGGTCTGCAGAGAGCGGGCAGGAGAGCGAGCATTGTACCCGGGCAATTAAACAAGAATGCTCCGATCTGACAGTTCCACTGTGAAAGTTTTCAAATAGTGTTTGGAATGTTTACATAATTGTTCAAAAGAGGCTTTTTCAATGTACCTGTTTACACTCTTTACTTTTGGAAATTCTTTCAGCAATCAGGCCTTGGAGGGCTCTCAGCCTGCACTTGCCACCCTTGATTGCCGAGGTAGGCATGAAAGGCCTGTCAGTGAATCACTGGGAAAACATTCCCTAACAAACGCCCTCTAATGAGGGGGCGCTGAGAGCCGAAGGGAGAGCTGGGGCTGCCGAGCCCAGCCGGGAAGGTCGGGGTTTTGTGTAGGGCCCTTTGCGGAGGGCGCCAGACACCGTGCCTTTGTGTGCAAATTTCCCACCGGGGCCAAGCCACTTTCCACAATTTAATTAAGTGGCTTTGGAGTCCGGAGTTGGCCTAACAAGCCACTTTTCCTGAATGAAAGGTTTGTCCCGCGGTGGGGGCCGCGCCACACACAAAGTGGACACCGGTTCCGACGGCCCCGCGGACGCAGGTTCTGCTGCCCGCACAGCGGCCGCCCTGGGGCGGCTGGGGAAGGCGGGCGGGGCTGGCGGCTGTCCTTCTGGGACGCGTCTCACCTAGCTCGCAGCAAATATGCCATCCATATGCCCAGGATCACAACCGAATCAGCTCCATCAGGCCTGGCAAAGAGGCATTTAAATTGCTAATATCGTGCTGGGGAGCTCGACAGCCCTGCCAAGGATCAGCTCTGCAGCATCCACAGGGACAAACCCCGGGATTCAGAAGGAGCCCAAGAGAGAGACGCTGGAAGTTGCCTTGTGATGATGGAGAGACGGGGGTCTCTGGTAGAAAGAACTGAAAACCTCAGCGGGGTGGCCCCCAGGAGGAGGCACTGGCCCTGGTGGGCTGCCTGGGGCTTCATTCTCGTCCCTGATTTCTGATGAGGGCCAGCTGCAGTTTCCACAAATGCCTCTCCCTCCCCTTAGAGCAAGACAGGTTTTCTAAAATACCCAAAAATTTGGCGTGCAGGCTGCCTGGAAGAAGGGGGTTGAGGGTGGGCGCAGCGAGCTGTGAAGTGTTCCCGGGGCTGTGGTGGCCGTGTGGCCCTGCCCTTGGCGGTGGCCTGGAGGCAGGCTTGGGATCTGAGGTCTCTCCACTTTCTACTGGAGGGTTCACTGAGTGTTTTTCTCTGACTGTATTTTTAGAAAAAATTATGATGACAGTTGTTAGGTCTCAGGCAGGCAGGCAGCACATTCCATTACAAAGTTAGCATGAAATCAATATGTAAATAACCCTTTCTAACTGGCAGCTATTTTTGAAGGCAGAACGCACCTGATGTTGCAGGTTTGTTCCAGTTCACTTTAAATACCTCTCTGTCCTCTGGGTCTGTGAATGTGTTCACATTCAGAAGATCACGTCCTCCTTTTCTCTTCATCTTTGCATCATTGCAGTAGTGGTAATGCTGCGGTGAGCCTCCTCCTCCTCGTGCCTCCTCCATCATTTAAAAATCAGATTGACAGACCTGCTGCAGGCTGAGAGTGTTAGTTTCCTTTCCGCGTGGTCATTGTTCAGAAACACAGGCTGCTCCGGGAAGGGAAAGGGTGGTAGAAGCCTTGGCCAGCCGTGGAAGGAATTAAAGGAGAGAAAAAGCCGGAAAGGCTGAGATCAGGGCTGAATCAGAAATTCAGACAGTCACTGCCAAAATGAGTAGAAGTCATGGCTAGGATATAAAAGGTCAGAGGATCCCAGCCATGGGAGGAGCCAGGTTGGAGCCCTGGCTGCAGCTGACTTGGAAGAAACAGTTCTTAAATTCCTCCTGAGTGAGTAGGAATCTCAGGCCAAAGGTCTTTGAGTAGTCATCCTCAACAGCGTGTTTTGGTGCTTGATCTTTAACTGTGCTGTGTTCATCTGTATTTAAAGCATTAATTCTTTTTGAATGTTCTGTGGCAGGTATGGCTGATGAAGGAAGTTCGGTGTGCCATATGATATGTGTGTGTGTGTCTATTTTCTGATTCAAAAGGATGATGAAGTACAAGCTGGGGCCTGCTACTGATGAAGATTGCTCCAATTTACTGAGCACCTAAAATATGTCCCTTACTGGTCTGAGTTTTTTGTGTGCTTAAACAGTTCCAGTCTTCTTATAATTGAACTGAATCTGCCGTTCTGTTATTCACACCCTTTGGAGTCACACCCAGAACAAGGCTTCCTCTTCCATAGAATAGTCCTCAAGACAGGTAGTATCTCCTTCTGAGACAGCTCTTCTTGGGGAGAACTACTTCCCATTCTTCAACTTGGAGTTCCCTCCCTCAAGTGTACCCCTTAGTTGCCCCTATGTTCAGGGTTTTGGTAAGTCACTGGAAGAAATCAGGGTCAGACCTTTCTTTGGAGACTTTTTACTGTGTGTCTAAATGCAAAAGAAAGAAAAAAGCATCTCCTGACTGGAAAAGATGCACTTGGGTTGAAGCTTTCACTCTCCTTTTGCACAGAGTTCTGTCTTCTATTATATAAGGGTGATCAAGTGAGCTAGAAATTTGACCTGCTCTCTGTGGGCCCAGAGGCAGAGCTACACTCACTGGGGATCGGAAAAGTCAATCATTGGGAATGGGGAAAATTAAGAAGAATTTTCCAATGAAAAAGAAGCCTAGTACAAAGGAGTGAGGTGATTTGAGAGGGAGGAAGTATCCTCCATTTTGGAGCCATCTCAGCAAAGGTGAGAAGTAGGAGACCCTCATCCACCAAGCAGAGGACTGTAAAATGGCTTCTGAGGTGGTCTCCAACTCTGGACACTCATTCACTCACATATCCATGGAGACGTGCCAGTTGCAAGGTGCCATCCTAGGCTCTGAGGGGGTCACGCTTGATATAAACAGGGAGGGAAAGAAATTGTATTTTAAAATTGTGTCAAAAGACACATAAAAAAAGTTATCATCTTGACCATTGTTGTGAAGTTTTGTAAGAAAAGAGAAGATATAACAAAATGAAACAGAACTAGAAAGGCACTTTAGGCATGTGTGTATCATGAGAGAGAAGAGGGGAGGAAAAACAGAAGGCAACTGCTCCAGGTACTTCTAGAAAGAAAAGTTATGGTGAAGTGTTGGTTGATTGTTTAAATCATCACAAAGTTTGTCCTGAATGTGGAGAAGTGGACTACACTAAGAGACACAAGCCCTGTCTTGTTTCCTCCTTTTTTCCTTTTTAAAACAACTATTATTAAATATCTAAAAATGAAGAACAATGTAAAAAAATTTTAAAATTTTAAAAAAGAAATATAAAACAGACAAAAAAAGAATATCTACAATGTGCTAGAGACTTGAATTCAGTGAGCAAAACATTGGTCCCTGGCTTTACATCTCAGAGGTGAGAGATGTCAAACACATCTATGAACACACAGAAGGTCATTGAATAATGTCATTTTGCTGAGCGTCATTTCTGCCACAGCCCAAAGAGGTGCACATGGGGTTCGCTGTGTGTCCAAAATCCCTCAAATCTGAGTGAGTCTAGTGTGCGTGCACTCCGAATGAGAGTTCAGTGTTGGTTCCTGCTTGCGCTTGAGCTGCCAGGATCAGCGCTGGGCACCCCCACCACAGAACTGGAGTGAGCGAGTTAGAAAATGAATGAGTGGTCACAAATTATGTTACATGGCAAGGTGATGGGCACCCTGGAACCCTCAAACCTGCCAAATGGATCCTGCCATCCACCACATCAAGACAAAACATACTCTACTTCGTAAGACATTTATTATTTATTTATTTATTTTTAAAGATTTATTTATTTATACAAGAACTGGAGTACAGGCCAGATGTGCAGGAGGGTGAGAGGATTCATCAGAGACAGAGCGGGGAACAGAACAGGCAGACTGACAAAATACACTGCTGAGGGGAGCAGAGGGCGAGACAGGAGAGGTCTGCTGCACCATGTGGGTATCTCCCTGGCCGGCCGGGAATCGAACCCATGCTGCAGAGTCTGCAGACAGCTTCACAGTGTAGCGCTCAACCCGCTGCGCCACCAGGGAAGCCCAAATGCTGCTATTGTTAACCTTCATACAGGTATCTCACTGAGAGCTATTTCAAGTGTCTTCTTCCATGTTCCCCAAGTTGATGGTACAAGTCCAAGGTTGAGAAGCAAGAACGGCTTCTTCACATGTCTCTCTGCTCCATGTGCCTCCTGCAGGTCTCCTTCTTGCTCTCCTTCCCTCGGTCGTCTGTCTTCCTCTCCTCTCTGTTTAGCTCCACCCTTCCTTGGGTTGGGCAGGGAACCTGGAACCTCTCCTTTCCCTAGCGACCAATTATTGTTTAATATTAGCAATGTTCAGGCCTCCCTGGTGGTGCAGCGGTTGAGCGCTGGGTTGCGAAGCTGCCCGCAGCCTCTGCAGCGCCAGTTCGATCCCCGGCCGCCGGGTGAGGGTCCCACATGGCCTCCCGCTGCTCCCCTCAGCGGTGTGCTTCGGTCCTTCTGCCTGTTCTGCTCCCCGCTCTGGCTCTGGTGAGTTCTCTCGCCCTCTCGCGCTTCTGACTGTACCCAGTGCTTGTATAAATAAACAAATAAATAAATAAATCTTTAAAAAATAATAATAATATTAGCAATGTTCAAGAGTCTTCATTTAGTAATTTCACAACGTTTTTGTGACCAAAATTCTGCTAGAGGAATGTAACTCTTGTTTGCAACAATGAGCCTTTGGTAAGATTGGTTTTATTATATGTGGATTCACTTGAAGTCACAGTTATCAAGAGCCCATCAAGGAGTGTTTAAGGAGTACTATTGTATATGGTTAAAAGCTGATCAGTTACATCAGGGGAAAGTTCCGGAAACATTGAGAACATATAGTAGGGGCTGGTTAGGAAAGGAAGCATCAAAGTAGGTTTTCCTAAGGGAGTGACATTCTGAGCTGAGATGTGAAAGGTAAGTAAGTCCCCCAGTGCTTTCCAGGCAGAGAGAATGGCATATGCTCAAATCTCACAATAGATAAACAAAACCTACTCTTAGTATCAAAAGGATTAAACAGCCAAGCATAATTCTGCAAATGTATCTTCGGGTTCCAAAAGTTACCTAGAACCCAAGAAAGCTGTGGCATTCACTATTTGAAACACTCAAACATTACATGTGTGATTTAATCAGAAACACGTTCCAGCTATTTGGATGATTGTCACAAAAACATTTAGTCAAAACCATCCGTGGCTTCACAGCCTAATTGGCATCACATGGGTTCAGGAACTTGCAGCCAGGAAGAGATGACTAGGGTGATGTATGGTGTTCAGTGTATCAGTTCTGTCTTCTTCGTTAAGGAACAGTATTCCTCAATGTGGAACAGGGTTTATTGCCCTCTTGGCCCTTCTAGTTTTACAGATGTATGATAGTTTGTCTCTAATGGTAATCATTTAAAACAATGAGTACATCCAGAGTGGTTTAGCTATCCCAGGCTGATTTATCTATAGTAGCAGAACAGAAATAACTATTCAAAAAACAGGGCCAAGCTCATTATGCTCATTGACTCAATGGAATATTATACAGCAATTTAAAATGATCATTTCAACAAAAACATAAAACTTAGAATAAATTTTTCTAGCACAATAGTATATGAACAAAGAAACATAAACAAATGTTATGTACACATACCATGAAACTATGAATGCGTTTGGATCAGTAATGGAAAAGTAAATATGTAAACAGGAAATGACATATAGGAGGAGAAATGATTGGTAAGGTTTTCTTTTCATTGTTATTAAATTTTATTTTTTTTAATTTTTTTTTAAAGCAAGAATTTTCTTGGACGCAAAAGTACAATCTCTAGGCTTACTCAATAAGATTTTAGGGCCCGTAATGGGAACAATCACTGGCAATTATGTGACCAAACCACTAGGCTGAGAAAAGTTGTCATAACTGGAATGGTGGTAGAAATCAAATATGCAAATATACTTGTGGGAGATTGAAAAGTCTAAGTTATTTTATCATGGTACATGTTAGTACTGATCCGAATAAATTTTGGTCATAGTGGTTTTCCTTATATTTAAAATTATTCCTTACATATAGTTTAATTGTGCTAAAACAATGTAAAAGTTGCCATCTTTACCATTTTAAGTGTACATTTTACTAGTGTTAAGTACTTTTATATTGCTATGCATTGGAGCTCTATAACATTTTTATATTACAAAACTGAAATTCTAGATCCATTAAACAATAGTTCCTCGTTTCCCTCTCCCCTCTACCCCTGGCAACTACCATTCTATTTTTTATTTCTATGAATTTGACAACTTTAGATAAATTATAGGATTCCTCCTATAAATGGAATCATGTAGTATTTTTGTGGCAGGCTTATTTCATATAACACAAGGTACTCAAATTTCATCCATGTGTTAGATTCTGTTAAAGTTTCCTTTCTTGTTAAGGCTGAATAATATTCCATTGTATGAATGTCAGAATTTGTTTATTCCTTCTTCTGTTAATGAACAATTGCATTGCTTCCACCTCTTGGATCTTGTGACTAACATTCTTTTGAACTTGGATGAGAAAATCTCTCTTTGATATAGAGTTACATTTTGACATCTCCTGATTTGGACCCCGCCTTGGGGAATTACATTCCTCCATTTGCCCGCTGATCACTCTGTGTCTGAAAGGATTTTCTTTAGTTCATCCCACCCTCAAGGGCTGGGAGATTTATTTTACTTGCTGAAAGCTGATCTTTAACTTTAATGTCAGAAGGTTATCGCCTTCCTGATGATTGACTGCTTATCATTCATTAAGAAGTAATTTTCAATGCTACCACCAATATCTGAAGATGTTGGAAGTTTTCAAGAATGAGATGACAACTTCAAAACATCTTCATGTTTCCCATGTGCCATTTGGAGTTGTGGCTAGTCTAGCTTATACCTGCCATATATTCAGAGCTGATTCTACCATTCATAACTGGGTTTTCAGTGATTTGGGATGTATAATAACTGTGTTGGTGCAAGACTGATATTTATTTACATACTGTTTATGAGTAAAGAGTACTAAATAAAAGTCCTATAAATAAAATTACATGGTGGGGTAGAGTGTTTAAACTGCTTAGTGGGCAAAACATATCCTAGGATATAGGCAGCTTAATTTGCATATAATTGATGTACTAATTATAGTTAAGTTTGTCTACTAATTAAACTAACATTGTTAGAATGTCTACTCAGACATATTGGCTAACAAAGTATATACTTGAAATTAGCAAATTATATTTTTTTTCCTTTACAATTTGAGTATGAAAATTTTCCACTTTATGCTATAAGTTCTTGGAGTATGGTTGCAAAAGTAGATCATATTTACTAATAAGGATGACAAAAATTATTTATTCAACAAACACATCCTCAGGCAGGCATTATGCAATGGAACAATGGACACTACAAATCCCTCTTCTCCTAGAGCTTACTTTTTAGTACCAAAGCAATAGACAAGAGCTCAGTGGCTAAGGCAATTTCTGGCAGCAAGAAATGTTATGGAGGTAGTAAAACAAGGTCATGTGACAGTGGCAGTGGGGACTTGATATTTTAGATTGATAGGTCAAGGAAGATCTATTTGAGAAGGTAGCATTTGAGCTGACACTGGAAATACAAGAAGGAGCCAATGATGAGACTAAGTAGGGGCAGGGCATTCTAGGGCAATTGCTCTAGGAATGCCTCTGGCAGAAGGAACAACAAAGAAAACTACAAAGAAACAGTAGCTCCAAGAACCAACAATACTGGTGTAGTTGGAGCATAAGAAAGAAGAGTGGGTAGGGGCCAGCTAAGCAGTAAAGCTACGGTAAGGAACCCTTATTCTGAACCCAATGGAAGCCACTGAGTGGATTTGACCTGGGCAACAGCATGTTCTGAGTTGTGTCTTAAAAAGATATTCTCCCAGTTTTATAGGAAATGAGTGGTCAAGGGACAAGAGGAAGCAGATATGTACCTGATCAAGGACAGGTACATGAAATAAAGTCAAATTCCACTCCATTAATTCTGCATCTTCTTTCTCTCTCTCCCTTTTTTCTCCTTCTTTCTGA